>NC_050573.1:506539106-506849523 GCF_011100635.1 Trichosurus vulpecula | reverse complement strand
TGGCAGTGAAAACAACAATAATAGACTAGTGAAGTATAAACAAAACAGTAATATGCAAAGCCAGCCAAACACTTGAAGCACTTAAATGAAAAATTAGTAATAAGTCAGTTCATTTTCCTCCTCTAGACCTCCTTTGGTTTAACAGAGGCTGTTTAGCTGATTTTGACTTTTTTCTGCTATCTCCAAAAATGTCTTCTCATTCCAAACCTTCAAATCTAGATATCACTAAGACAACTCACACATAGATTTAGTGTCTTGACTGTAAGCAGCAAAATGGCTATGAGTAAGACGTTGTTCTCGAGGAAGCTGTTACCAAATGTAGTTTATTCAGTGTAGAGGACAAGATACCATGAAAAAATCTTGAGGAGATTCCTGAATAAAAAAATTCAAGAACATAAATTTAACACAAATCCTGCATGTTTCAAGTCAGGGCTAGTCAGAAGAAAAAGACATAGATCTATAGGATGAAGGATTGTAAAGTAGTTGTTAAAGAGATATCATTGAGCCTAATCAGATTGACATTGAAGATCAGGTTGCTCATGAAGTAAACAGGTCAGCTTGTGGTATAGTGCCCAAGAAGCTACAGTACAAGCAGAGATTCCCAGACAAGTGATATGTGTGTTGAATAAACGTTAGTCATGACTGACTAGGCCCCAAAATGCATGGGTGTCTATTTGTGGTGTACTGACATTATGCCACTAAGCAAGGTACTTGGATGACCTTATCCCAGTCTCACTCATATACTGCTATATGAGGATGAGGACAGTGGGTTTTACACACAAGCCATTATATCGCCACTGCGATACGCACATCAAATGTTATGAATATGCAGGTGAATTCCCAGGTTTGAATCTCAACATACAATAGACTCTTCATGGAAGACAGAACCAAAATATTTATTCCAACACCAGAAAGCCAAATCCATCATAGCAACAAAGAAATCCATCATAGTAACTAAGAAGTCTATACACATTGCCCATGCAGGGAGCATGACCATCCCCAAGCCTTCCCTCTGTCAGGGCCTACAGTATTCATGTGATCACAGATCTTCCCCACCAATTCAATAGGCCTCAGGTGGGGCTAGGTGGGAAAGCTTGATTATATCTTTGTTTGTAAGTAGGCCTAAAGCCCCTACTTACTAGGTACTAAGATTTGGGTATGAAGCCCACAGGGCCCTAAGGGGAGTTGCTAAGACCAGAGCCAACAGTATGTGCACAGAGTTCTAGTCAATCATGAATTCGGCCAATCAGAGACCTGAGTTCTAGCCAATCAGATGCTGGCTAGGATTGTATATAAAGAGAGCCCAGAACTGAGAGCAGCAGACTCTGCAGAAAGCTACAGGAATTGGAATTTAGCTCAAGGAGAAGGAGCAGGAACTCGGAGTCGACAGAGCTACAGAGAGCACTGAGATGAGAGTTAGGATTCATGAGTGATTGTTTATGGGAAGGCCCTAGCAGTGGGGAAGGTTACAAGATGACATGGTTCCTTGCTATAATACTGTGTTATAATTTCCTTGTTGCTACATTGAGGTGGGCTCACTGGTTTTGGAATATAATTACTACTATATCAAATTGGAATTACTGGACTTAGGATTTTGTCCTCTGGAGTCTAAATAAACATTTTACTTCCTCTGTCTTCTACAAAGAGAGTTTTTTATGCTTTGTGATTCCAAACCATTCAGGCATGTTCATGGTCGTCCTTGAGATCATGAATCTTGCCTTACTGATACAGGGCCTTCCCACAAATGAACACCCTCAAGCAAAATCACTCCCTCTCTTACTCACACTAGCTGCTCTGTGTGTCTCTCTTTCCCAGTTCTGACTACTCTTTCTTACTTCCTGCTCCACTCCTTCCTGCTTCTCCCATTCAGCAAGCTCCTCCCACCACAGGCTCATGTGACTCAGGCTCATGTGACTCAGACTCATATGACTCAGACAGGTCACATGGGCCTATTAATGGATGGGAAAGATCTTCCCATTGGATTAACAATACATTAACAATATAGCCATTTCATCTTACATTACGTATAGAGCCCTTTTCAAAACCAATCATCTAGTACTCCAACTGAGGGCCCTGTGACAGTCAATAACATACACTTTCCCATCTCCAGTCCCTCATCTTATCCATACCATCAGATCTCTGCATTATCTGTCTGGGCCAAGGAAAGATTGTCTAAAATCACTTGTAAGAGCCTTGAGGTTACTCCACAATGGGGTTTTTTTCATCATATATGACAAAGTCCAACAACCTTTATGATCTTCTAGCTGGGGCAGAACAAATACTACTTTGTCCAGGTCATTGGGGAAAGTCCTAGAACCAGTATCCTAGAAACAACTGGTTGGGAGCCATGAAGTCACAGAGGATACAGACCTAGTTCCTTAATCCCTAAGACAGATACTTTCTTCCTTGATTAAACATGGATACACAGAATCAATTTCTCAATCTATCTCTATCTAACCAAAGCCTTCAGAAACAGCATAGTATAATTGACAGAGTATTGGACTTGGAATCAGTAACTAAGTTCACATCTTGCCTCAGCTCTTTGTTGGCTAGATGATCTTGGGCAATTCTATTTTGATCTCAGTTCCTCATGTATAAAATGAAAGGATTAGACTAGAAGGTCTTCAAGTTGACTTCCAGATCTAAAGCTATGATGCTTCATCAATACATTTCTCTCCTCCAGCTGGTTTATCTTTGCCAGTAGAACCATGATAGTATTCAGGGAGTTATTTGTTTTTCCTTTGCAAGATGACTAGAGAAAGAAAAAACAAATCTTGGCTAGGAACTGCAAGAAAGTCACTGGTAGGAATTTCTCCTCTGGGGTGCCCCTGGGAGATGTACTGCACACAGACCAGTGTCCCAGTTTCAATCAAATGGCTCCAGAAAGAAAATAAGAGCTACTCTTGTCCTCTGAGTTCAAATGGATATTTTCTCCAATCTGTGCCACTGAGATATAATTTATTTCAATAAGACTTTTGCAAAGAAGATTGGCACAAAAAGCAACATTTTTTCTTCAGCCAGATGAGACTTTAGCAAATCATTTCAGAACATACATTATGAATTTAATGGAAAAATATGCTTGCCAAAGAAAAACTGCAAGTCATGCAAATATCATGTAGCTTAGAACTTGTGGTCTTCATGAAATATGTCTGAAATATTTCATAATCATAATAGAGGATAATGTAAGAAATCTTATTTAATAATTACATTTATATATTTGCACACAGTTGACTGATAGAGTTGGTTGAGGGTTAAATTTGTGTGATATAATGCAGAATTTTTTAAATGCAAGGGTTTTGTTTTTAATCAAGTAAGAGGTCTAGTTAACAGTCAATAGATATAACAATGCCTGCCAATCAAGCCTGATTTCCTTTTCTTCATCTCCTTTGACAATTCTTCTCTATTTAATCAAAGCTCACCATCATTTTTATAACCTAATCTAACTCTCACTATATTTTAGTCAAATTAATTCAACAGAATAGTTAAATAATTCAAAGTAAAATATAAAAAAAAATTATTTAAGAAATAGTAAGAAAATAACTGCTTTCTAAATGTCTTTGGATAGCTTGTGGAAATTTGGGTCTATTTTGTCTTTTCCCTTAAGTGATAAATTAGTGAGATGTCGGCAGCAGCAATATGTTAAGTGAAAGTGATGTTGACCCCCTTAGGGTGGGTAGGAGAAATGTTTTATGGCCATATATAAATCAGAATTTCACATTATGTTCCCCTTTTTAACTGCTGGGAAGCTGCAGTTGCAAATAGGCAATCCTAAGCCTGACAACAGTCCAAAATAGGGCAGCTCTTTCATGGCAGGGGCCATGATGCTACTGGGACAGAAAGACAACCAGTGACAGACAGCACCAATGATGTAGCCACAAATCATAAGAGAAAATTTCCACATGTGTGTAGCACAGAAAGCTCTGTTGTTCTTTTCAAATCCACTGGTTCAGAAGGCAATATGTATCAGTTATATCATCAATCAATCAACAAGCATTTGTTAAGCGCCTACTATTTGCCAGCACTGTGTTAGGCACTGGGGATACACATACAAAGAATGAAACAAGCTGTACTCACAAGGCACTGATATTCTTTTTTTTAAGGGGGGAACACAGGGCAATTGGGGGTAAGTGACTTGCTGAAGGTCACACAGCTAGTAAATGTGCCAAGTGTCTGAGGTTGGATCTGAATTCAGGTCCTCCTGACTCCAGGGCCAGTACTCTACTCACTGCGCCACCTAGCTACCCGCAAGGCACTTACATTCTATATGTTATTTAGAAATAAATTATTTATGCTTGCTATTTAGAAAAGCCCACAAGTACTTACCTCTTTTCCCTTCTTTTCAGTATCAACCTGAGGCTTTTACATATTTAACTGGGTACCTACATGTGAAGATGATTATGACCCAATGGTTGCAAGAGTTTTGTATGTTAAATCTAGTTAACAAAGATGAACTACACACTAACACCTAAGCCAAACTCTCAGACCTAAAGACCAATTGCTGTTCACCTTGTCTATAGGACAAATTCAAATGCATCGAACTTTTGTGAAATCTAGTCTTTTCCCAAGAGTGGTGATGTATCTATGGCTACTAAATATGTTATTACTGTTAGATTAACAAGTGTGTCAGAAAGTAATTTAATAATAGTGCTTCCCCTGGTAGGAGCAATTGTCTCTGGAAAAATAGATTATAGCCATGGCCTTATCAAATAAACAAAAGAGACCTCAGACCATAGCTTGGGTTTTGAATAATTTATTATCTAATAGAAAACTTTGGGGGAGTAGTGTGTATAAAAATGATATTTTCCTCCCTCTTCAGAACTTTATATCAACCTAAGAAATTAAAGGATGTCCTCATGCTGACTTTATCTGCTATACTTTAATTCAGAGAAATCAAAGACATATTGATGGTGTTGTTACAACTGTTTCTAGCTGTGAATAACTCAGTCATTTTCCTGGTATAAGACAACTTTGTGGCCCAAAACTTGAGGTCAAAATCCTCCATGGGCAATATTATGTTTAAATATCAATAATTTCTTCGAACACTTCAGGTTTGTGTACTTCACATACTATAACAAACACCTTTGTACAGCAATCTAGCATGAAATCTGTGGGAAGGATGAGTCATACTATCAGCTAAGCATCAAAATCAGTTTCCCTTGGGGTCATTAGGTTTCTAATTCCCCTTAGATAATCAGTTGTTGTACATGGCTTAGACCCCTTCCTGAAAATAGTGAGATGACCCAAATGACCTCAACAGATCCATTTTACCTATGACTTTGGTTAAAAAAAGAGACAGTGACTTGGTTTCTACTCAGAGGTATCCTTTTTTTAATATAAAGATATTATCAAGAGACTATTGTTTATTTTCTAAAAACTATCATTATTATAGTCAAATTCAAGGCAACTAGCTTGTAAACAGTACCTGATTTTTTTAACTACTTAGGAAAGGAACTTGTAGGCCATGAACAGAAATGAATGCAAGAGTTCTTATTTATTTATTAATCAATGAACATATTGTATAACCCAACAGACTCCTTGAGGACAAGAGCTGCCTCATTTTCTTTATTTCACATCCCCAGGACCTAATGCTGTGTCTGGAACATAGTAGGTGCTTAGTAAGTGCTTGTTGATGAATTCCTCATTCATTACTTAAAACATAGAGCCAAGATAACAAGGAGACTAAAAAAAAATAGAAAGAACTTGTATAAAGAGTGACGCAGAGCTGCCTTACTGACAAAGAAGAAAAATACTTTCAGAAGGTAAGATAACTATGCTGTTTCTTTCAGATGGATTTTGTTTAATTTCAATACCTCAAGGATATGATTTATTTTTTATTTTCATTTTTCAGTTGCTTCATTGCTGCACATCACAATCCTTCTACCACTTAGTAGAGAGTCTATGACAGCAACATAGCTAGACTCCTTCAACTATGACCAATGTGGTGACAAATCCCCCCAAATTTAATTAGATTTGTGTTTAGATAACAGACATACAGCCTATTACTGGACAATTCAAAATTTTTGGTTTTGGTATATTTTCGGTAAGACAACCAAAACTTGCACTCCAGTGCCACAACAATCCTAAATTTAGCATCACTTCCATATCAAAATAAAGCCCCTTTAGTGAAGGTTCAATTAAAACTTGTGGAAATTATATCTATGGTTCTAAATCTCCCCCAAATATAATGCAAAAGCCTATGGATGAATACTAAAGTTTGACATAGTATAGGAGAAAGATTTAGTACCAGCATTGGCAGTGATGGAAATTATGTAAATCCTGAATTCCATTGGAATGAAGATTAGCAGATATCATACAATTTATTGGAAACTCTATTAGTTTGAAATGAGTTGAAAAGAAATATTCATACAGAAAACAAAATAAATGTTTCAAAGGTACATTGCAGCACTGGATAACATCCACAACTGACACAGTGGTCTAATATATGACTTTAAGCAATCCAGAAAATTTTTATTGCCCTTTTTGTTTTAGCAAAGGCATCAGATCAACCTAGTGTCCAAGATTCAGAGTCTCAAAACAATGCTAAGATATTCAAATAGCTATACACATTAGCCAAGTCAAAAAGCATTGATTAAGCACCTACTATGTATGCTAAATAAGAACTGGTGATATAAAGGAAGGCAAAAAAAGGTGGGGGGGAGGTTCTGTTCTCTAGGAGCTCATTATCTAATGGAAATATATGAGCAACTAGGTATGGACAAAATATACATAGGATCAACTAGAGAAGAGACAGGAAACAAGCACTTATTAAATGCCTACTATGTGCCAGGCATTGCTAAATATCTTACAAATGTTATTTAATTTAATAATAATCAAATAATAATCTCAGAGGGAAGACACTAAAATTAATGAGAAATAGGAAAAGCTCCTTCCAGAAGGTGAAACTTAAAAGAAACTAGGAAAGCCAGAAGGCAGAAATAAGGAGGGAGAGAATTGCAGGCATGAGAAAAAGCCAGTGAAAATGCCCAGAGTCTGAGGATGGAGTATTATGGGTAAAGAACAGCAAAGAGGAAAACTAATAATTGGCATTTGCATAGTACTTTAAAACTTGCAAAGTATAATACATGATCTGCTTCAAACCTAATAAGGACCCTCTTCCCTTAGAGAGATGCAAGATTCTTGGCTCAGTAAGAAGGCAGATGAGATTTGGTTTTATTCTGATGGCAACAATCCAAAATGCTTCTACAATTCCCTGAAGACTATTCATGGGCCAAAGACCTTTGGTGCATCTCAACTACTCAGTTGCTGATGGAGTCACACTGATCAGTGATAAGGATGTGACACTGGAGAGATGGACTGAACACTTCCATAGTGTTCTCAGCAGACTGTCATTAATGAATTCTGAACCAGTTGATCATTTACTTCATGTTGGAGTTAATTCATCTCTAGATGAACTTTCAACAGAAGAGATTTTGTGGCAAAACACCTGGTGCTGATTCCATTCCAGCAAAGATATACGAGGGGGTAGGCTAGGGTGGGGGTGGGGAGTCCACTGCTTATGCAAAAGCTGACTGAAATCTTCTGGGTTATATATGACAAGAGGAGGTTATTCCCTAGGAAATCAAAGATGCTTCTAATTGTCCATCTCTATAAAGGAAATAGATCATCCTGTGACAATCACAGGGGAGTTTCTCTCTTAGCCGTTTCTGGTAAGATTCTTGCCAGAGTCCTCCTTAATTAGCTGATGCTTCTCGTCAGCTGGGAGATGATCATCTACCCAAGAGCCAGTGTGGCTTCAAGAAGGGTCTAGGAACAGTCAACATGGTGTTTTCTGAATGTCAACTCCAAGGGCAACACCAGGAGCAGAACAGAGATCTGTACACAACAGTCATCAATCTAGCCAAGGCCTTTGATACTGTCACCCACAAGGTCTTATGGAAGATCATAGCAAAATTAGGTTTCCTGGAGATATTCATCAGTATTGTACTTCAGCTTCATGAGGGCATTTTTGCACTGGTTCTGGATGGTGGACAATGTTCTCCCACTTTCCCAGTCAGCAGTGGAGTGAAGGAGGGCTGTGTGCTTGCTCCCACACTTTTTAGCATGATGTTTTTAGCCATGTTTCAGTCAAATGTCGTCAATGAGAATGAAAACAGCATCAAGGTCAGCTACCACACTGATGATGAATTATTTAACTTGAAAAGGCTGCAAGCCAAGACTAAAGTGGAGGGAATGTTGGTGCATGATTTTTTGTTCACAGATGATTGTGCACTTAATGCAGCCTCTAAGGCTGAGATATAACAAAGTATGGATCTATTCTGGTAATTTTGACCTGATAAATTAACACCAAATAAATACAAGTTCTCTACCAGCCAGCACTATACCATCTATATGTGGTTACAGCACATGGAGAAATTCTGAATGCTGTAGATATGTTCACTTACCTTGGCAGTATACTTTCCAGGGAAGTATAGATAGATGATGACGTCAATGAAAGCATTGCCAGAGCGAGCTCAGCATTTGGGAGACTCCAAAGTAAAGTGTAGGAGAGAAGAGGCATTAGGCTGCCTATCAAACTCAAAGTCTACAGAACTGTTGAGCTGATCTCATTGTTGTATGCCTCCGGACAATATACCAGTGTCATGCCAGGAAACTGAATCACTTCCATTTGAATTGTCTTAGGAAGATTCTGAAAATCACCTGGCATGATAAGGTACCAAACACGGAGGTCCTTTCTCAAGCTGAGCTGCCAAGCATTCAACCTGTATCACAAGAGAGTACAATTCTGATAGCCACATTGCTGGAATGGCAAATGTATATTTGCCTAAAATACTGTTTTACAGAGAATTCACACAAGGCAAGCACTCACATGGAGGTCAGAAGAAACCATGCAATGATACTGTCAAGGTCTCTCTGAAGAACTTTGGTATCGATTGTGAGATATGGGAGACATAGGTATGGGCTCATCCAGTATGGCATGCCTTCATCAGAGAAGGTGCTGTATTCCATGAACAAAGCAGAATTGCAGTGGCCACAAAGAAATATGAGATGTGCAAATTTAGATGTCTCCACCTCCAATGTCCGTATGGACTATTTGTGAGCAGGGCAGGGTGTGGTGACTAAGAAGATCTTGGGACATCAAGACTAAGGGGTCACTACTACACGTGGTATGGGCCCTTTTTTACACTCTTGGGCAAACAGGAAGCCACATCAATAGCCCAGTCTATCAGACAACTGCATCTAAGGAGGCATAGTTTGAGCCTTAGCATCTTGGGTCAATCAAGTCTCAGAGAAAACTCTGTCATATTTCAGGTGAAAATTGGCCTAGTCCAAGATGGAGGATGGAGGATAACCCCAGTCAGTCATCAATACACTATCCAAAAAAGCTGCAGTTAAGAAATCACACAAATATGACTCATCATTATTTAAACACACAATGAACAAGAAAGGATGTTGAAATACATGATTGTACAATATTATTTCCTCACAGGACAGGATGTTGAGAGGTTTGTTGAATTGTGTTTGGAATATATCTCTAATCCTCAGAAAATAGTCCCTACTTGAAGAGTTCCTGGGCAAGTCTCCAATGTTTCTTTTTTCTTCTTTCCTCTATCTTAAGTTTATTTGCTTTTCTCTATTATCATTTTCTGTTTTAATATGTAGGGAATTGGGGGCTGAGAGTCTCATAAAAGATGCTTCCCACAGTCAATGCATGTGTATAAATGACATTAAGGCAGCAGAAAATTGCTAACTATTGTCATTTATGCCCCATTTTTCTTAATATGAAGCTTCTATCTGTGTCTCTTCACAGATGTCATTTCAATTTTAACTTCTCCAAATAAATTCAATTTTAATTTTCCATGAGTATTGATCCCAAGTGAGGTTAGTCCAGCATCTTCTGGATGCCAGATGCTCAGTCTATTGCAGCAGTCCTCACTGAGTAGAATCGGAGGAGCAGCAGATGAAAGGAAGTCTCTGCAGCTAGCCAAACAATTGAAAATTTCCAAAGAAAAGGACAATTGCGCAGGCAGGAGCTCTGTTCATTCTTTGGACTAATGATGGTAGTTTCTTTTTCAAGCTGGACAAAACATTGTTGATTATACTTTTATAGCAGGTGTCTGAGGGCTTGGAACATTTCTATATGGTAATGAACCTTGATTTTTGGTCCCAGACACTGGAAAAATATTATTGTGTCGCCCTGGGGCCTTTCCCAATTGCCCCATTGCTCCTGTTGTGCTCTTTTTTTTTAAAATGTGTTTTCTATCTTAAGGCAGTTTCTTCCCACCATGAATACTAATGTACCTGAGGCTGAGTATCACTTTCATAATCTCACACAACACAGAACTCATCTCACTGAGGCAGGCCTGATTGCCCCGGAGCAATCAGAACAGCTTGACATGTCATTTGGGGAGGGTGATGTAAAAAAAGAAAGAAAAAGACCCAGAGTCCTGATCATTGATTAAAGAGCCCACAGCATTCTCTCCCTGAGTGGCTTGGCCCCAGGAGGGAAAAACTTTACTTTGCAACTCTAAAATAAAAAAGGTGAAAAAAGCATAAATGACAAGTAACTTCTCCCACTAGTTTTAGTTGTTTTCCCCCCTACATCCCTTCCTCTTGGGCATTTTGAACCAGCCTAAGAAATGGTCATCTGATTTAGAATAACAGAGATAAAAAATTGTTCCCTTCAACTCTTAAATTGGTCTCATAAAAATGTTAGGTCCAATAATTAATAAAAATGCCTTGTTTCATTCCCAAGTAGAAATACATCCAGTGATTCTCATATAGATGCCACATTTTTAGAGATTTCGATACAGTGTTCAAGGAAAAACAATGTCTGAAGTCAGAATATCTAGATTCAGACCTTAACCACACCTCTAATTAGCTGTGTGATGTTAAGCAAATCAGATAACTTCTCTGAGCCTTGACATTTTCATCTATAAAGTGGTAATAGTAGAGATTCTTAATTTGTGAGAAACCAATGAGATTTTCCATATGCTCCATGATTCTCAATACTATGTAGCACAAAGGGAGACCATGCAAATATTTAAACTGGTCTGTGAACATAATAATAATAAATAAATAAATAAAAAACATTGTCTTTGAAGGTTTTCATAGCTCTTTACAAGTATTATCTAATTTTGTCCCCACAAAACCCTGAAAAGTAGGTGCTATTTTGTCACCATTTTAAAGGTGAGGAAAACGAGGTTGAGAGTAAGTGATTTGTGAATGTTTCCAAATGAAATCCAGATTATTTTCTTCTTCCTACTCGATTATTAGGCCACTCCTTCTGCAATGTTTTTCTTAAATATATGTAATGATAGACCAACTCAATGAACTAGCCATCCAAATGCATGTATCCACTTGTTTTTTTTTTCTGTGTGTATTACTAAGCCATTCTTTTTCAAGTGGCTGTAGATCTTGTTAAAAAGTTCCTATATTGTTTTAAGACTTACAAACCATAAAAGCTAATATTTATAACTACTTTAAAATCTATTAAATATTAAATATATAATAATTTATTTGATCATCACGGCAATCCTATGAAGTATCTTATAGATGAAAAAACTGAGGCTCAGAACAGTCAAGTGACTTGCCTATAGTCACATAATTATTAAGAAATATAACTTTGAGCCCTGGCCCTCCTGATTCTAAATCCATTACCTCACCAACTTGACTCACATGCAGTAAACACAGGTACTTGCAACAGAAGCAGCTGGAAAACTTCACTGTCAACAATGATTTCCCTTTCATGTAGACTTGATATTTTGCCATATTCCATGATAGCTACAAACATTAGCTTAAGCCTTAGCCTCCTGAACCAATCAAGTCCCAGGAAAAGCTTTGTTACCTTTCAAGGAAAAGTTAGCCATGTCCATGTTGCAGGATGGAAAGGGAACACCGGTTAATAGTGGTCCACTCACACTATCTAAAGGTTAACGTGAGAAAAGTGTTTTGTCAACTATAATATACCATACAAATATAAGTCCATCTATTTAGTTACAATGAGCAAGATAGTTTATTTAAATAAATAATTCTACAATATTACTTCCTCCAGGGAATTATGCCTCACTTAATATTGACAATCAAAAGATAATTGGACAAAGGAAGAAAAGTAAATTCATTGACTCTGATTATTGAAATTTTCCAAGAAGTTTAGTAGATGTAACTGACACAATGAGACCAAAAGAGTCCAGGATATGCCTCTATCAGAAAACATTTTTTGTTTCTTGACAAGGGAAGAAACATGGGAACCAGAGGGAATATCCTTTAATGTTTATAGTTCTTCATACAAACTTATTCACTAAAGAGAAAGATAATGAAAGGTTATAAGCAATACTATCTTCTCCAAAACATGAAAGCCAATAAAGAGGAAAATTACTCTGTGGAAAAATTTGGAATGATAAACTTGGGTAAGTCAGATTATCCCAGAAGCAATTATACATCAGTCAATACACAAACAATTATTAAGCAGTTGCTAAGTGACAGACACTCTTATAGGTGTTAGCAATACAAAGATAAAAATGAAACATTCCCTGCTTTCCAGGATATTACACTCTTAAGAATAAAAGTATGCAAATGGAATTGAATTAGAATATACCAGCCAGAGTTTCTATCTTTACTGTTATCAAATGAAATTAAACAGAAAACTAATTATTGCAGATTTCTAAGGCATCTTGCCAAAGATTTCCAGCCTTAAAACAACTAAGTTTTATACAATTCATACATGATAAGTAGTAGAATTTATAAACACACAAATCTATCATATCGAGCACCAGTTTTATCTATAATGGTCATAAAATTGAGAGGCTATTTGTAGTTTCAGACTTTTTTGAAAATAATTCTGTGTAGAATATGCTTCACCTCCTCTACCCTGCCATAATGAGACCATGTCTGGAGCACTGCATTCAGTTCTAGGTATGTGTATGTATACACATGTCTATATGTATATACTACGTCTACATGTGTGTGTGTGCATATATACATATATAATTAGATTGGAATCTTAGCCAAGTTGAAATCATTATCTTGGCTTGATCTGACCAGATATCAAAAGAGGGGAGGGGAATGTAATTATCTGTATTGGCATTTGGTGCTATAACTTTGTAAATATAATTTAGCTGTAGCCAATTTTAAAAGGAATGAAAGATTTTTGTTGTTGTAGGATTTTTTAGTAAGACGGTATCCTAAGCTTCCCAAATAGCTATGTTTTAGCCTCTTCGGGGTATTTGTTAATCACATCTTTTCATTCTCTATTTGGCCACTTATAGAAACAAAAGAATCCAAAGAACTGAGACCATTCTTCCTTCTTTCTTCTGAGATATTATTGCTTTGAAAAGTAAAGAGGAAACATGGGCTACTGTATATGATAATTCTTGTTTTAAGAGAAAACAGTCCCAAGAAAATTAAAATAGTTGGAATCAGGTTTAGAAGATATTTCCAATACTTAGTGGTAGAATGTGTTTGTATTATGTATGCATATGTGTGTATACATGGACTTTTATATGGATAAGAATGCAAATAAAATTTTGTAGTCAGGTCATTTAAGTACTTCTTTTTTCACATTTTTAACATGACTCTCAAAGAAGCAAAAATTATATAATACAGGAGTTTTTCTACTTATCTCCTTTGTGATACATAGTTTAAAACTCATTTTTTTTGTTTCCCTGGTATGTCATTCAGAGTAGGACTGTGAAATATGTTTAATTGTTTTAAGCTAGTTCTTAAAATGGAAGGCAGTAACTTTGGTTTCTTTTGTCATGTCCAAGTGATTATCTAAAGCAAGTTAATCTCTTTCGTTCTCTCTTTCATTTTGCTGATGCAATGATTTGTGTGATTTCCCTTGAGTTAACCTTTCCCTAATGTGACCAACATAATTTATTGCTAGAGATAATTATAAATATCAAGAGAGTTATTGTATATTGTATCCTAAAGAAGAATACTGTGTGGTGTTTCAACTGTGTTTGAAACAGAAATCTTAAGTCAATCTTAGCTTGTTTTGATGTTTGAAAGCATAATTCTGATGTCACACAATGGAATAGGGGAACTTAGAATAAGAACATTACTAAAAATGCCCTCCAAATTGAGAATAAAACTACAGAAGAGACAAACACCCCATACTTTGAAAGGCTAAGTTTTTAGTTATAAGAATTTAGTATCCTTAAAAGATACCCATGCCAAGTAATTAAAACAGTTGTGGAAATGCAAATTATTCAAATTATTTTTATTCCTTATTATTTTTCAATCTTGTCTCCACCGTTACCAGTGATCTTTTTAGCTGTCAAATCCAATAGCTTTTCTTTTCAGTCTCATTCTTCTCAACCTCTCTGAAGCCTTTGGCACTGTTGATCATCCTGTCTTCATTGATACTCTTTTCTCTAGGTTTGCAGGACACCACTCTGTCCTAGTTCTCCTACTTATCTAACTCAGTCTCCTTTGCTGGATCTTCATCTAGATTTTGCCTTCTAATTACGTGTGCCTCAGGGTTCTGTCCTGGGCCTTCTTGTTGTCTCCCTTTATACCACTTCACTTGGTTATCTCATCAGCTCCCAAGGATTTAATATCCTCTCTATGCTGATGATTTTTAAATCTACCTATTCTGTCCCAAACTCTCTGCTTACCTCCAACCTCCAACTGCCTTTTAGACATCTCAAACTGGATGTCTAGCAGACATTTTAAACTCAATATGTCCCAAACCCTCTCCCGCCTCCTACCTTCCCTATTACTATAAAGGGCAACTTCATTCTCCCTATCTCTCTAGCTCAAAACCTAGAGGTCATTCTAGACTTCTCACTAGTGTCTCACCAGTCCATATACAAACCATTGCCAAGAACTATCAGTCTCACCTTTATAATATCTCTAGAATGCCCCTATTCTGTTGCAAATCCTTATCACCTCACACCCCAACTACTGCAATAGCCTGTTATTGGTCTGCCTGCCTTACATCTCTGCCAACTTCAATCTATCAGCCAACAAAGTCATTCTTCTAAAGCACAGTTCTAACCATATCCTCTTAACCCCCACTTAGTAAACTAAAGTGGCTCCCTATTGCCAACAGGATCAAATACAAAATTTTCTGGCATTCATGGCCCTTCCTAACTTTTTGAGTCTTCTTACACTTTATTCCCTGCCATTGTCTCTTTGAATCAGTGACGTTGGCCTCCTTCCAATTTAACAGACAAGACTCCACCTCTTGACTCCAGACATTGTTTCTGTCTATCTCCTATGCCTGGAATGCTTTCTTTCCCTCCTCATCTCTGTCTACTAGCTTCTTTGACTTCTTTTAAGTCACAAGTAAAATCCCATCTTCTACAGGAAATCTTTCCCAATTCATCTTGATTTTAGTGCCACCCCTTTCAGCCATTTCCTATTTATCCTGCACATAGCTTATTTGTTCTTAGTTGTTTGCTTGTTGCCTCTCTCGTTAGATTGTGAGCTGCTTGAGGGCAGGGGCTATCTTTTGCCTCTTTTTGTATTACCAGTACTTAACATAATGCCTGGAACATAGTAGGCACTTCATAAATGTTTCTTGACTGAAAGACTAAAAGATTAGTACAATAAATAGAACCCATGTCTTTAAGATAGCAGACAATTTTCAAGCAAAAATGAAGGTCCTTTCCTATGATTGTTTATAGACCTTAAATTACATAGACTGTATGTATCCATGAGGCAGTTTTAAAAACATTTTCTGTAGGAACAAAAAAAACTTAAAAGACTGTCAGCTGAAAATCAAATGAGATTCAAAAAATTGATCCTCTAAATATAACAATTAGAAAATTGTCCTGAAGAGATGATCCTAACAGTGAATAGCCTGAAGCAGTGCCCAGCAAAAACTGTATGTACAGCAGCTAACAAAGCAACAACCAGGAGTGACTATGTATTCAACAGTCACCATGAGACCAATGGGGCTCAGCAGAGCAATGTACCTGGTAGAAACAAAAAAAGACCAACACAGTAACATGTCAGGGAATACAACGAGCCTCAAATTCACAATAAGACAAGCCAGGCTATGGGGCAGCTAGGTGGTACAGTGAGTACAGCACTGGCCTTGAAATCAGGAGGACCTGAGTTCAAATGTGACCTTGGACACTTGACACACTTACTAGCTGTGTGACCTTGGGCAAGTCACTTAACCCCAACTGCCCTGCCTTCCCCCACCTCAAAAAAATTCAAAAAAAAGACAAGCTAGGCCAGGAGAGCTATATGCTAAGGCTTTTGTTGTTGTTCAGTCATGTCTAATTTTTCATGATTCGATTTGGAGTTTTCTCTTGGCAAAGATAGTGGAGTGGTTTGCCATTTCCTTCAACTTATTTTACAGATAAGGAAACTGAGGTAAAAAGAGTTATATGACTTGCCCAGGGTCACATAGCTAGTGTCTGAGGTCAGATTTGAACTTGGAAAGAGGAGTCTTCTCAACTCCAGGTTCAGCACTCTAACCACTGCACTACCTGGCTGCTAATAGTCACCAATAAACTAGTGGGAATCACTGGCCACAGGACAGAAGCCACATATAGTGGCAGCAGTATAATATCACTAAAAGATCTTGGCAATACCATTCCATTAAAGGTACACGTTGCCCCTTCTTATATGTGCTCTAGCCACAAATGTTACTTGTGGCTGATCTTCAGGAATGATCCCTACAAACATTTACCATGCATATTGATGGGATATGTATTGATGGGCACTTTTGCCCTAGATTTATGGGGCCAGTAGTCTTTGGTAAATTTTCTTATTATTCTATTTCATTATAATTCTTTTGAACTAATTAAATCCTTAAGGTGGCTAGAGGTGAAAAAAAAAGGAAACACATCAATGGAGGATGGTAAGTGATGGTGTTGAGGTCTTGTGGATCTGTGGAGTAACTTAAACCTGAGATAACTTCTGGGGCCTCCACATGTGAGTGGGGGTACCTAGGTCCCCCCAAACAGTTCTTTGATGGCAATCATGAGTTAGGTCTTTGGCTATAGAAGAGAAGCTTGTCTGAAAATTGATTTGAACTTTATAACATAAAGTTGACCATTGCTCCTTGCTATCTCTTTAAAATTCTACCTTTTCACCCAGAAACATATGGACTCGCTTATTTTGAAGTATACCAATGTAATATTACTTATGCAGTCTTGATAGGGATAAACCCCAACAGAAATTCACCAGCTGAATACACTTAAAAAGTCTATCTAATTATACCAAATACAGAGCCGTATTCAGAACAGCAAACATATTGGCACATCTGGGGAGGGGGAAGGATGAAAACAGGATAGAAACAGGATGCCTTTGCTGATCCTCTTCGATTCTCTGTTGTTTCAAATTTATCCTACATATAGATTGATTTTGCATAGTTGTCTCATAGCATGTTGTTTCCCTCATTAGATTGTGAGTTTCTTGAGAATAAGGGCTATTTATCTTTCTCTATATCCTCAGGGCTTAGCACAATACTTGGCACATAGTAGACACTGAATAAATGTTTATTGGCTGCCTAAATGAGAATTATGGGTGGGCCTTATCACATCAAGGAGTCAGTCCTAATTATAAATATATGGATGCTTTTGAAACTACAGTCTAATGATTCAAGGCACAATGATTCATGGAACAATAATTTTCAGAATCAAGCTCCATCTACAGGCTATACTTTTATCTGATTACTTTTTTTAAAAAAGGCCAAAAGGCAATATTTTTGAAAAGGTGATGAATAATAGCATTCACAAAACCAAAAGATCTTGGCTAAATCATCTTCTGATAATATATATTTGGGCTCTATGATGGGATTTTTTATGAAATAGAGCCACTAGTACACAAAACTGTGCACCCTAGATAAACACCCAACAGGGATTCATAAATCCCATTTAATGTTTTAACACATTAAAGTTTGATTTCATTACTCAGAAAATGATGGGTTATTGATTTATCCATAACCTCTGTACATGTATTTAATATTACTGTTAGATAGTTTTAAATGACAGTCCAGCTAACTTACCCATGGTCATACTACATGAAATCATTTCAGTACATGTACAGACTGATTACAAAGCAAAAAAAAATGAGGTAGTGACTTTATAATTATTGGAGGTAACATGATCAGCATAGAAAAGCAAAAAATTCACTGGCATATATTCAGTGACCCAGGTTCACAGCTTCAGTCATCCTTGGCTCATCCTGCTTTGTCTTAATATCTGCTCAACTGCCAAGTTGTGTTTCTTCAACTTCCACAATATTTCTGACACCTGTCTCTTTCTCTCTATTCATATAGTCAATGCCCTAGTTTGGGCCCTCAGCACCTTTTAACTAGACTACTGAAATAGCCCTCTAATTGGTCTCCCTGCTTCTAAGGTCTCCCCTCTTTCAATCTATCCTCCTCCCAGCTGCCAAAATAATCTTCCTAAAGCGTGGGTCTAAATATTTTATGTCTGTACACAAGAATCTTCAGCAGCTTCCTATTGCCTCTTACTATAAAATATAGCCTCCTCAGTACGACCAGGGTCACACAGCTAGTAAGTGTCTGAGGCTGAATTTGAAAACTCTTTTCAGTCTAACTCTAGCCTACTTTTCTAGATATTTCATATTCCTCCATCCACATACTTTTAACTGACCTACTTGCTACTCCCTGAACTCAATATTCCTTTTGATGCCATGCTTTCACACAAACAATCCTGTATGCCCAGAAAGGGAAATGAAAGAAGACAAGCACTTATTAAGCTCATACTCTGTGCCAGTCATGGTGCTAAGGGCTTTATCGCATTATCTCATTTCATTCTCCCAACAATCCTGTGAGATAGGTGCTATTTTATCCCATTTACAGTTGAGGAAACTGAGGCCTACAGAAGTTAAGTGACTTGCACAGGGTCACACAGCTAGTAAGTGTCTGAGGCCAAATTTGAATGCAGGTCTTCCTGACTTCAAGCCTGGTACTCTATCCACTGCATGACCTAGCTGCCCCAAATTTGTTCTTTTAATATTTTGACAACTGAATTTTAACATAATTCTTTGTAAGTCTATATGGTTTTTCATGCATTTAGATACTTTACTCTGAGAAGGGCACCATAAGTCTCACCAGACTACAAAGATGTCTGTGACACACACAAAAACAACCTAAGAATCCCTGGACTAGGTAACTAGGTATGATTGTTCTTTCCTTCCTCAAGTTAATATTACAGTGGGGGAGGGAAGCTGGGAGCTAACAGTTTAATTATTGTATCCCACAGGAGAATGTAACCTCTTTGAGGGCAATGAATATTTTTCTTTCATGAACCAAGGACCTAATACAGTGCCTTACACATACTAATTATTTAAGAATTGTTCATTGACTCAAATTTAACTGAATTGTACCTAAGAAGATATAGAATAGAAAAGGGAGATAGAACAGTTCTGGTTCAGGTACAATTCCCTTGGCTTACCTGAACTTGCTTTCTTTTGATTATATCCTAACCTATCTAGCCACTTCTCACTTTCCTTTGCTGGATCCATCTCCCACCCAGTAAGTGTGGCTATACTCCAAAGCTCTATCCTGGTCTCTCCTCCAAACTCTCACTCAATCATCTCTATGAAAATCACTCCCAAATCTATTTATCCAGCACCAATATATCTCCGGAACTCCTGTTCTGTATCACCCAGAGCTTATTACATGTCAACATCTAGATGTGCCATCAACACCTCAAACTTAACATAACCCAAATTTCAATAACTCAATTTATTCCTTTTTAAACCTTCCCCACTTCAAACTAATGAATGCATATGTACCCATCATCCTCTCCTTCATCTCCTTTCTCCACTGAGTTGACAAATACTGTTGCATCACTTCAGATAGGTCTTTAACTGCTTCTTTGTATTCATCATGTTTGTCATTTAAGCTTAAAAATAATACATTATGTTCATACACCATACTTTAGCCATTCCTCGATATAAGTCATCTCCTTTCTATGTCTTGGCCACCATAAAAAGTGCTTCTGTAAATGTCTCGGTGCATTGGAAGTCTCTTCCTTTCAATGATATTCCAGTACTAGAATTTCTGGGTTGAAGTGTATAGGACATTATAGCTACTTTATTTGCATTATTTAAAATTACTTTAGAGAATGGTTGTATTAATTTGCAGTTAGCAATAATTGTGATCATAGAAAATCTTTTCAATTTCATATGGTCAAAATCTCCACAACTTATATCCATCCATTTCTCTGCATTCATACCAGTACTATCCCAATTCAGGCTTTCATCCTTTTCTAGAATAGCTTTCTTTTTCTTATTTCTTTTTTTTGGAGTGGGGAAGGCAGGGCAATTGGGGTTAAGTGACTTGCCCAAGGTCACACAGCTAGTAAGTATGTCAAGTGTCTGAGGCTGGCATTTGAACTCAGGTCCTCCTGACTTCAGGGCCAGTGCTCTACTTACTGCACCACCTAGCTGCCCCTCCAATAGCTTTCTAATTTGTCTTCCAGATTCCAGTCTCTCCCCTCTCCAATAAACTCTTCTGACAGCTACCAAATTAGTATTCTCAAAATACAAGTTAGGCCATGTCAATATCATGCTCAAAAAATCTTTATTGGCTCCTTATTGACTCCAGGACAAAATAGTGTATTAGTCAGCATAGTATACGAAACTTTTCTTAAGATGAAAATCTTTTAAATCACTTCATGTATTCTCATTCCTGCATTATATGTTCCAGCCAAACTGGTCTCCTAGTTGTTCCTGGAACATGACATTCTGGCCTTTCTCCCTATGTTTTCCCAAGTAACTCCACATGTCTGGAATGTACCATCTTCTCACTTCTAATTCTTAGAACTACAAATTTCATTCAAGGACTAACTCAAGAGTCACCCTAAATGACTCAAGAATCAGCACTATATGAAGCCTGTTCTTATGCCCGCAGTTTAGGTGTTAGCTCTTCTAATTATCTTGTATTTATTTACTTATCAGTGTACATGATGTATCCATCCCCAAATAGTTAAGCCCATTGACTAACTCAAATCAAAGTCAACTGCAAGTTATGTCATAATTTCCATGATGTCATAGGCGTCTTCAAGAACGAAAGACAAACACAAACCCATTAAAGACAGAGACTGTTTTATTTCTGTATTTGTATACCTACTGAATATTATAGTGGCTTTCACGTAACCTTTTAAATATTTTTTCTTTAATTGAATTGAACCAAATTGTTTATTCTTATTCATATCAGGTGTTACTCCTACTCAGGTGACTTGGATTGAGAAACCTATAAATTACTTTATCACAAGGAAGTAGGCTGACCCAGCATTGCAGTCCAGATGACTTAGAGTTTTCCAAACCTTGTGTTGTCCCTAATTCAGTAAGTACAAAGTTAATTGGACCTAAATTCCAAAAGAATGAATTTTTCTGATGCAAAGGGTCTTTTGAAACAGTCTTCTCAAGACAGGTAATCTCGAGACACACTTTATCAATTACTACTAAGACATGATGTGATCGAACTCATGACTAGAATATGATTCTAATGGTAAATCTAGCAAAAGAGAGAAAGAAGTTGAACATTTAATGTTACATATATATGTATGCATACTGTATGTATGTTTACATATATTTGTACATATATACATACATGCACTCACATACATATAAATACATATACTCACATACAAAGATACGAGGATATCTAGGAAACTAAGAGAGGAAATATATAGGAGAACATCTGAGTGAGAATAAAGGGCAAAAGAAAAAAATACATTGTTTGGGATAGGGGAGATGAAAGATGCATATTCTGATGTGCACCTAAATATGAGGACAGCAGATTTCAAGTTGGGACATAAAATAATGTTAATCTAGCATTCTGCAGGGGAAATCATACCATGAAGAAGGTGGAACTCTGCAGAATGAAATTTTGAAAGCAAAAGTAGTAATTATTCCACTTAGAAAGAAAAGAGAGCTACCTTAAAAAATCCAATGTGACTGCACAAGAAACTCATTAACTCAGATTTTTAAGAGACATGTATAGAAGATAGCATCAGCAGCAGGTAAATGAAAGAACATCTTCATCCTGTAAGAGAACCAAGATTGTCAAAGGTTAGAATGACTTGAACACAACAATGAATGTAAAGGATAACACAAAGACTTCCTATCCTATTACTTAGTTGAGTGACAATAAAAAATCATTTAATTTTTCTGAATGTCTATGAGAGAGAGGGAGAGGGATGAGGAGAGAGAGAGAGAGAGAGAAAGGGAGGGAGGGAGAGAGAGGGAGAGAGAGAGAGAGAGAGAGAGAGAGAGAGAGAGGAGAGAGAGAGAGAGAGAGAGGGAGAGGGATGAGGAGAGAGGAAGAGGGAGAGGGAGAGGGAGAGGGAGAGGGAGAGGGAGAGGGAGAGGGAGAGGGAGAGGGAGAGGGAGAGGGAGAGGGAGAGGGAGAGGGAGAGGGAGAGGGAGAGGGAGAGAGAGGATAATACAGTGGAGGACAGCTATGTGGTACAATGGATAGAGCTCTAGTCCTGGAGTCAGGAGGACCTGAGTTCAAGTCCAGCCTCAAACATTTACTAGCTGTGTGATTAGAGTCCTGGGCATGTCACAACCATATTTGCCTCAGTTTCCTCATTTAAATGAGTAAAATAAGCTGGAGAAAGAAATAGCAAAGCACTCCCTCCGGTGTCTTCACCAAGAAAACCCCAAATGGGCTCACAATGAGCCAGAAACAACTGAAATTACTCAACAACAACAAATAATAGAGTGGTGTACTGGCTGATGTTTAATAATTGACTCTCTAGGAAAAAAAAAAGATATAAACACACAGCATACTTTTATGTTTAATCTGCATTATTAACATTTTTCCATCACTTTCTTAAGTCCACATCACCAACAAATAATAAATCATGCCCTGACTTGTAATGTTTGCCCATTTCTGAGATGCAAATGCTGACACTGAAAATTTAACAATAAGCTCTAACTAGTGAGTACAAGCTGGCTCCAGCAAACCTCTGCTGTTTTATCTGTCATAGAATTGTTATAAGGATCAAATTAGATTTGCTGAAGAGAATCAGTCACAGTGTGACACAAAATAGTATCTCAGTTTGAATTCCTCCTTTCCAATGTGTGGCCAGAACAAAGGAGAAAGCAGTTGCAGCCCTGCCTCTGAGAGGGAAATCCCTTTGGGGGGAGGGGGATGGGGGAGGGAGGGAGAGAACTTCTCTTTCCTTCCCCACCTTTAATACCTGAGGACCTTGTGAACTTGTAAAGATCAAAATATTTGAATTTCTTATCTGTATCTTTGCCAGGTCTCTAGAATAGTAGTAGCGGCTCTTTATGGCACCTATACTGGGAAATGAGGAAAAAATATACACACTGAAGAAAGATAGCTTCAGTCCTCTACAAGTAACCAAGCAAAAATATACATCATGCCTGAGGGGAATCTTCTGATGGTTCCATGAAGGGGAAAAGAGAACTTTCATCAAAAGGAATTCTAGGCACTGTGTGTCACCCCCTTGCCATATACTCTAACCTTGAGTCCTCTTACCCCTGGACTCTCTAAATACTTAAAGGAGAGTCTTCTGTCCCAAATTCAGGGGGTGGAAGGGGGTGGATGTTTTGTACGAGCTAGACTTACTAAAGCACCTTATTAAATACCCTTGTATGAGTGCTAATTAAGTCTAGTTGGCTAATTTATGTGATCGAATAATCCCTAAAAGAAGCACACTGATCTTGGGAGCTATAGAACTGGAAAAAATATTCTCAATCCTTCAGGGTTCACCGCATAGTATCCTGAGGGATGGCATATCAGATGTCTTTTGGGGACCCAAATTTGGTTTGAGTGGTTGTTGAGATAGTAGCTCCAGGGTCTGGGCTACACAAAGAATAAAATTCCTGAAGAAACTGATTTATTATCCCAATTTAATAACGTTATTTGGTTAGTACGTTTGATAAGTCTAGTAGAAAATTTACAAATCACTAACCATGGGGCAAATGTTATTAGCTTCCTAAAAACAATCATTCATTGCTTGTCTCCATCCAGGGTTGGGAATTTTATACCAGGTTAGAAGTAATAATTTACTTGCTAAACTTAATTTGACTTTCCATGTAAAAGACATGTATAGAAGATAGCACCAGCAGCAGGTAAACAGAAGAACACCTTCATCCTATAAGAGAACTTGAATCTTATTATAGATACAATTAAAATAGAGGAATTTTATTTTTACAAGAGGGTTAATAAAGAGTAAGGGTCTCTCCAATTTAATGATTAACCATCTGAAGTTTAAAGAATTTATAGAACACAGTTAACATTGCTTTGTGGAAGCCATTTTTACGTCTAACTATATATCAACATATTTTAGACAGAATTAAACCAATCTTGGCAGCCTTTACTATCTTGGAACTGAATACCCTATCTCTTGATTTGATAAATCCTATGGAAAAGACACAAAACCAGATCAGGCAAAGTAGTTGAGACAACATTTCACATAGAAAGCAAATGAAATCTCCCAATGATCTAGTAAGTTTATAAAATTTTACAAGCCATTTATTTTCTCAATACAAGAAAAAAAAGAGATTAGGAGGGGTGATAACAGATCTTAATGGGTAGTTGGGGCTAAGCTGTTAGGAACAACTTACACAGATTTGTAGACATGATAACCATCTATATGATTTCAGCAAAAGGATTCATTTAAGCAGAAACCTTTAATGATAATTGAATGAGTTGTTTCATTCAACTTTTATCATTATAGTTCATACTTATATGGCACATCGTATTTTTCTCCAAAGTGCTCTTCTCACAAAAATATTATGAGGTAAATAATGTAATTGACATTATTCCCTCTGTTTTACAGCTGAGGAAACTAAGACTCCAAAAACATAAGTAAATTTTCCAAGATTCCATAGTGAGCAAGTTTCAGAGCCTGGACTCAAACTCAATGCTACTGATTTCAAGTGTTCTAGAACATTGCACTCAGAGACCAAAGGCCTGAGTTCCAGTTCAGACTTGAGCACTTAACAGACATATAAGCATGAACAAGCCATTTGACCACTTTGGACCTCAGCTTTCTCATTTATAAATGGTCTATCACATTTGTACTATGCAGTTTACTAGGCTGTCCTGAAGAAGTCACAAATTGTAGGTTCAAATCCTGCCTTTGCTATATGCTTTCTGTGTGATCTTGGATAAGTCTTAGTTTCCTCAGTTTGATCATTTACAAAAGGGGGGTGGATTAAATTCTCTCTAATGGGTCTCAATTCTATGATCCTATGATCTTATTGTAGCCCCTTCCCCTGTTATTCGGGGAGCTGCAACGTATCAGGGAAGGGATCCTGATGGGCAGCACAGAACTCATTATTGTTGGAGGCTGGGACTGCTCTGCGAAATGAGATTTTGTCTCCTTTATTCCTGAAGGAGGGAGACAGTAGAAATATCTCAAGAAGGAAAAAATAAAAAAACATGTTTAGAAGACTGATTCAGTGTGGTTTGACTGAGCTGCGCAGAGGTTCTGGGGATAAGCATCACCATTGCCACTCCAGTCAATACCACAAATGGGGGGGAGGGGGAGAAGAGGGCAAAGCACCAAGCTGAAGCATGCACAAGTCACATGGAGGCAATGCAGGAAAGATGACAGCTGTTTCTGTTTGCCAAAACTAATAATGTTTATTATTCCCTTTGACCCTTTCTCTCCTCTCCATTCCCAGGAAGAACAAGTATTCCAAAGCTTATCTCTGTTTCTGTAAAGTTTATATTTTATACTGTGGTTGTTCACCTAATTTCTAGATGTCTGTATTAAGATAAAACTGTGATTAACCAAAGCACTAATGGCTTCTATGCACTTTGTTTGTATAAAGGCAGTAGAGTGAGGAGTTTTGAAGAGAAAGAGAAAAATTCTCTTTTCTAAATTGTTGGAATTTGCCTATCTGGGATTGGTTGAACCAAAGATATTGAATTAATAAGCATTATTATAACTTACCACAAGCAGGGAAAATATTATGGCATATGAATCTGGACCAACATGGATTTCTCCTGATACAATTAAGCTGAACCATGGTTTTAGGGGAAAGAAGTTAGTAAGAAAAAGACATCTCGCTTAACCCCTGGGAAGTAGTTGGTCTCCACCACTGCCCTCCTATGTTCTCTCACTATCAAATTCAAAGACCCCATTTTTTCTGAGGAGCAAAGTGAAGGCACCATCTAAGGAAAAGCCATTCCCAAAGGAACACCATGAGCCAGGAGTTAGGAAAGCATGGCTCTTACTACATGAAGGTAGAGGCCATCCAAGAAGGAGTGGTGAGCTTTCCTGCTCACTACTAAACAATTCAAACTCCCAGGCACCATTGTGGTTATTATTGTTCTTGTTGCTTATCCTTCATTCTCAAAGAGAACCAATGACATCAGGAGAGTGACATCTTGACTAGCAAGTGAATTGGATTGAAGTGAGGCAGAGTTTCATAAAGTCATTAGCCTTACTCTCTTCCTCCAGGGTCATCTAAGTCCAGTAGCAAGACAGATCAGGATGACTGTAGATGATACCAGACATAATGGGAGATCTTGGCCTTTTTAAGCTAAGGTCTTTCCCAGGTCTCAGTTTGTCTGAGGCAACACCCTATTCAGTGATTTAAGGTTAGGCAAGAAATGAGGCAAAAGATGGCCTACTTTGCCTACTCAAAAAAAGAAAAAAAAATCAAACTAGGAGGAAAGACCCTCAGGGTTTTTGGCCAGAACAGAAACAATTGCTGTTTATATTCACTCTGAGCTATCAAAACCCAAACAATGACCAAGTGACATTTGGGCTGGTATCTACTGTCTAATCAGTGAGAGCCAGAGTGATCTGGGTTTAAGGTATGGTCAAGTAGCTCCCTGGCATCATTAGACCATAAAGGTACTTTGTAAAGCATTGAGTCAGTGTAGAAATCATCTGCACAGTAGTCAGTAAAACACCCTAAAATTCCTTTTCCAGAAGTAATTCAACAAGGATCCCAAGCACTGTTGCTCTCTTATTTTATTCTACTACCTCATTTAAAAAAATATCTTCACATTGATACTTCTCAGATATATAGCACGTTAGTGGAGTCTAAATATAAAGGATATATGGTACTTTGGAAAAAGTGCTGGGTTTAGAGTCAAAGAGGCCAGGTTGAAGTCATGGATCTGCTCTTTATTAGTAATATGGCATTGGGCAAGTCAGTCCACCTCCCTGGGTCTCAGTTTCCTCATCTGTAAAATGATTTACTAAGGCTCCTTGCAGTTCTAAATCTATCTTCTTATGATCATTAAACTGATTTGCATTGTTACCTGAGGTCAGCCAATATTCTCTCTCAGTCTCCTATGGACTCAATGCACTTCAGTGATACTGTCTGTATGATGTTGCTGAGCCACAATCACTATGGCTAACGTGATCATCAGATGTTCTGACACCACTTGGATCAGCTTGTTTTCAATCACCACTGACAAAAAGATGAGGAACAGCTGAGCTTGACAAACCGCTGCTTCATCCAGCTACAGGAGGGCCCTACCTTTCCACAACTCGAGTTACACCAGGATCTGCTACTACAGTTGTATCATGCAGCATAGAAGCATAGCTGTTGTGATAAGACTGCTGTCTACCAGGGTTCTTCCCCTCACCCCTCCTCCCAACCTGAAGCAAAGATGAGTTTTCCATGAAAGGCTGTAAAAGAGCTTTCCCTGGCACCTGACTGGCTCCTGCATCCCTGGGTGTAGCTTAAGGATGTAAAAAGTCTTGCCCACATAAAGTGGGGCTACTCCTACTTGGTGGATGTCTAAAGACCACATGAGTTACTACACCATGCCTTGCTGCCTAGACCCTTTTCCATCCTAACTATAGAAGCTAAATGCCATTATATCCTTGCTTCTTCATCTCTAAAATGAGTTGGAGAATAAATGGCAAACCACTCCAGTATCTTTGCCAAGAAAACTCCAGTGGGGTCACAAAGAGTCACATACAAGCGAAACAACTGAACAACAACAATATACATATACATACAAGTGTGTATTTGTGTGTGTATATATATATATACATATATATATATACATATACATATGTGTGTGTATGTATATGCCCTTCGATCCCTTATTAAAGACTTAAATGCACCAACTATTGTTGACTTCTCTCAGGAGTTAAGATTATTTGAAAGAAAGAGTTAATAAGCCACAGAAACTTGAATGCTTTGCCTGCAATGTCACAAGAAAGTTATTGAGTATCTTGTATGTATAAGAATATGTATAAGGATCATTAAAAATGGATATTTTTAACTTTTAAATGTCTTCCACCCAAAAAATAAAATAAAATAAAATCTGCTTATTCTCAAGTCTTTCTACCTGGCCTTTGAAATGCAATCACTCAATAAGTATTAAAAACCTACTATATGCCAAGCACTGAGAAATACAAGTACAATGTGAAAGTTCCAGTGCTTAGGGAGCTCTCATTCTGCTAATTTACCTCTTTTTGTCATGGACCTCTTTCACCTACAGAAATTTCTCAGGAAAAAAAGTGTTTTTAAATGCATAAAATAAATGATTACAAAGATAACTAATTATATTGATACAATTATTGAAATATTTTTAAAAACTAGTTCATTGACTCCAGGATAAGAACCCTATTCTAGGAGAATAAAATATGTTCGCAGATAAGTAATTGCAGGTTCTAGACAAAATAAATGTATGTTCTCCCTGGGGGAATCAGGAGGGCCTCTTGGAGGAACTTTTGAATTTAGTTTGGATTTTGCTGAGTGCAGACTGGCTGGGAATTTGAAACCACACCAGTTGCTGGAGAGGCAGAGCTTATAGACTTAGGTGATTAATTTTCCAGAGTAGAAAGAAAGAACAATTTTTGTAAGGAACAAGAAACTACAGAAACAAGTGAGCAAACTAAGGTGGGCAACCATTTTTTTCTTTTTTCTTGAAAGACAGCACAGTTATGGGTTTGAAAGAAAAGCCATGCCCTCGAAGTTGAGTGATTTGCCCAGGAAGTTCTATTCACAAGAAGGGAAATAGAGTTAGTTCTTCAGGCCTGGGCAGAAGATTGGGCCGGAGCCTCAGGAGTTATTGACAATACAGTCTGCCTTGCTTGACAGTACCACCTGGTGGTTATAATATATAAAAAGTAATAATAGCTAGAGAATCTTGCCTTTTAACAGCTTCCAGGATAAGATAGATATATCTGATGCTGTTAGAGATAAACCACTATCCCCCTAGAAAGAGTGTGTGAGTTTGAAAGTGAAAAGCACTAACATTACATACAAGCATCACATATGTATCATGGGGGAAGTGAAGGCAGGTGATGAAAGTTACAAGTTTTTAAAGCTTGGAAACATTTAGAAGCAGAGATTATCTAGTCTAAGAAACAGCAAACTACAGCCCAAGTACCAAATCCATTTGCCTAGTTTTTGTTCCCGTAGAGCTAGGAATATTTTTTTTAATTTTTAAATACAATAAAACAACTTTAAAATGTAAAAACCATTCTTAGCTGAGGTTCATACAAAAAAAAACCGGCTGCTAGACAGCCATGGCTTACCCACCTCTAACCCCATCCCCTCATCTTAGAAATGATGAGAGTGAGACTTAGAGATGCTAAGTGAGTTGCATGAGGTCACACAACATTTAAATCTAGTTCAATCCAGTATGTCTCCCACTGTTCCATGCTGTCTCCCTATTTCTACAAAACTGGTCTACCTTTCTTTTGAAACATCTGAAGGTTAAGCAGTACAGTAAGAAATGATCTTTGTTATATATCAAGTGTATGCAAAAATTCCCATTGAGTTGTATTAAATAAGTAAATCTGAAGAAAGAACTAACTGGTTGCTTTTTCAAAAAACTTTTTTCCTACCTGTTAATAACACTAATTTCATCTCATAGTTCAAGAAAAATTCTTGGGAAAAAGGGGGACCCTTATAAAACAAGAAAAAGAATATATCATATTCAAATTATGAGGCTTACCAAAAAAAACCACCCCCATTTTCAAACCTATAATTTTGCCACTGCCTTTCCAAGACTTAAATTGAAAAGAATCTTATTGCAAACATAGTTTTACTTGAACTATGCCAAATCACTGAATCTTAAAAACTCTAAGAGTAAGCTTTCGTTTACAGATGCTGGTGATAATGTAGGCAAACAGAGTGAGTGAGTATGTTTGCACTCTGTGTCCCTTCCCAAGCCATTACTGAATAATGTCACCACACTCAGGCATTTGGCTTAAGATTGTGCTCCACGCTCGTATCAAAAGATAACATAAAAAACACTGAAGACTATGTTCTGAAGAATGCAACACGCCACTTTGTCTCCTACTCAGGATAAGTCCCTAAAGGAGATAGGTGTAGGGACTATACCTGTGATTTTACTAGTAATACAGGAAGATCACAATGAGTAACTCTTCCACAGGTAGAGGCTGGCATTTCTGCAGCATACAGTCTTAAATAGTTGTCTGAGGGTTAGAGTCAAATGGTTTCCCTAATGTCACATAATCAGTGATATTAAAGGAAAGACATTAAGCAGGTTTTTACAGTGGTTATAAAAAAAACAGCACAAAAAAATAAAGTCCAATTTCTTGCACTTACCCTTTCTCCTACTATTAGCTGTTCAATTTTTGCTAATATTATGAGTCCTGATGTCCATATTTACCTTCCTTTCCTCAAGCAGTTTTAAAAGTGTCAAAAATAAACATCTAAATGTAAATCAGTTCCACATGGCCTGACAAACAACCTACACAAATATACTAAATGTAAGCAGCTTGTTTCCCATAATGAGGATAATGACAATATAAAGCAAAAGGTATATGTGAGTCAAGCTTAGATTCAGTAAAATATGCACAAAATTCATTTATAAGCATCTAGATATTTATAAACTAAGAATAGCCACAAATATTTTCCCAATGCTCATTATTAATCATTAGTCATATCCAAGAACATACAATTGTATTAAACAGACTTTAAAAAGCCATTGCTGTAAACATATTGAAGTTCCCAGGGTTATACATGGGACTTTTTTACTTTCTTCTATAAACCTCCAATATTGTCCCTAGTATTAGACACAAAAACTCATACACCGTTTCCTAGGCTATCCTATTCACAGAGAAGAATAAATGGAAGAAAATGTTCCTTTGTTAAATGAGAAAAAGGACAGGAAATTGAGCATGATTTTCATTAAATGTAATAGTCACATAGATCACAGCACTGAACTTCCTTGAACTGAATTATCTTCTTTTTCATTATGGATCTTCTCTTATTTCTATGACATTCATGTAAAATATACTTTCTTGTGGCTGAAACACCTACCATAGTGATTACTAAGATTATGAATGGCAGGCAAAGAAGTGGTCCCTTTGCTTTAATAATTTACTGGGTGATAGAATAGAATCATAGTGCTAGATACATAGTAGGCATTCAACAAATGCTTGTTGGATAAAATGGGATCATAGAGTCCCATAGTTGAGAAGGACTTGAGAAATCATTGAGTCAAAACTTTAACCAATATATGTATCCCCCATGACATCTCTGACAAGTCATCATCATTTCTCCACTTGTATACATCTAGTAATCAGAAAATCACTCCTTCAAGAGACAAACTCATTGCATTTTAACAAATCCAACTGTTACCTCCTTGTTATTTCCAACCATCAGAACTATTTTGCCATTTGAGGCCATGGAGGAAATCTAATCCATGTTCAATATGACAACCCTCAAAATAGCATATTTCATGATATAGATGCAATTAAACCATGCCCCCTAAAAAATCCACTGCACAACAATAAGAGCTTGATAAAACACGGTTAGTTGTGACAGAAGTGCTTATCTTTCCTCCTTAGATCCAGCATCGAAAAGTTACATACAGGTTTAAATTTTATACATTAAAATAGTAGACACGTTCCCAGTAGTTCAAAAAAGTGGCTCCCAGAACCAAAGGCAGGCACTTTGAGAAACATTATGTACTTCAGGTGACTGAGGTACTATTAAAAATATTAGCAACTTCCTCCCTTTCTCTCAGCAGATGACCCTACCTCCTATTTTACTAAAAAGATAGAAACAATCAGGCATAAACTTTATCATCTTCCCCTCCCCTCTACTTCTAACAATCGTCTATCTCAACACATATTTTCTCTATCGTCCCTCCTGGCTCTCGTGAAAAAAGGCAGTCAATCCCCTTTCCAGAATTAACCCATCTACCTCATTCTTTAATTCCATCTACTATTTCTTTGAGGATCATGTTCCTTCATTTATCCCCATCCACTTTTCTCCAATAATTTTTAATTGCTTCCTACTGATTGATTCCTTACATTTTATCTATAAACATTCTCAGATTTTCCATTTTCCTTAAAAACAAAAACCATTACTCAACTCTGCAATCTTCTCTGTCTAGGATCATATATGTTTTCCTCTTTTCACCTGAAACTTCAGAATAAGTAGTGTACACTTACTGCCTGTAGTGGTAATGTAAATTTGAAGAGCTTCCCCATCCATTAACAGGCCCATGTGACCTGCTTACATCACAGGAAGCCTAGGTCACATGTGGTGGGAGGAGCTTGCTGAACAAGAGGAAGAGGAAAGGGTGGAGCAGGAAATGCTCAGAGCAGTTAGAGCTGAGGGAGAGAGAGGAGGTGTGCTAGCTGTGCTGGGAGTAAGTTTATGGGAAGGCCCCAGAAGGTGGAAAGGTTATGGGATAGGAATTGTTCTCTGCTGTAATATTGTGTCTTAATCTCTATGCTTCTTGGATAGATTGAACTTACTGGTTTGGGGATTTGGTTCTCTAGTTTCTGAATAAATATTTTGCTTCTGCCTTTTTTATGGAAAGCCTGTTCTATTTTGTGATAGGGAACCATGCCAGCATACTCACATGATCGCAACCATTGTGAATATTGCCTTGAGGATATACAGCTTCAACTTTCTCACCGCCTACCTTCCCTTTAAAAACCTGGAGTTTGTGTCTTGTCCCTTCCAGTTACTGAAACTGCTCACTCAATGGTCACCACTGACCGCTCAAAATCCTACCATATTCAGCAGTAGTTTTTCAGTTGTATTCAACTCTTTGTGACCCCATTTTGGGTTTTCTTGGAAAAAATATTGGTCATTTGTCATTTCCTTTTCCAGCTCATTTTCCTTCTCCAGGAACTGAGGCAAATAGAGTTAAATATCTTACCCAGGGTCGCACAGCTAATAAGTGTCTGAGGCCAGATTTGAACTCAAGAAGATGAGTCTTCCTGACTTTAGGCCCAGCACTCTATGTACTGTACCGCCTAGCTACCCCACCACATTCACTGCCCTGATTCAATTTTTTTTTCAGTATATAGGTTTGTATAAGGTGTTTGTCATCCCTAGAATGCACTTCCACCTTAACTCTGCCTCTTAGAATCACTGATTTGGCCAAGGCCATAGTCAGTATGTGTCACAGACAGAACTTGAACCCAGGACTTCCTGGCTGGTGATCTATTATACCACACTGCCTGTGTGGACTAATTGTATGCTGTTCCAGTATTCAACCTTTGTACTAAAGGAGTATTATAAAAATGACTATACATATAAACAAGTCACAAAAGATTTTACTAAAACCCAAGCCTGTTCTGATCAAAAGGTTGTCAACTTCCTTATTTAGCTGATTATTCTCTGTCATCACTATCTGGCTAGAATCTATTAAAACTCTCCCTAAGGCCATGTTTACCACAACCTGTTTACAGATCATTCCCTGTCTCATACAAGTTCATCACACTTCCACACACATAAATGATTAAGCAGTATCAACCGCCAATGAAACAAGTGCAGTCTAATGCTTGTTCAGAACTTCCCTAAGATTGTAGTTGGCAAATTGAAACCATATTGAATTCAGGATGGAGTGTAAAGCCTGGTTCCATTTCCATTTTACTCAACATTTTAGTACAATATTCATCATTTAACATAATATCATTTGGCATTTTGAAGAATAGGTCTATTATCAGCAACATGTGAAAATTTTTCTCTACTACCAATGAATATTTGTAAAAGCTTAGTCATTACACTAATGGAAAATATCTTCCAATAATAAAAGAAAAAGGTGGGTTTTGGAAAGAAAAATCATCTAAAACAAAACAATAGCATTTGTAAAATATGTCCTTAACTTGACAAAAATTAAAATTTGAATATGCAAATACTGAGGCATAGCTTATGATTTTAATCATCTTTGTGAGTAAAACAAAGAATCAGATAAAATAAAGACTTCCTTACTCAATTTAAGTAAGATAAAGGAGATGAAATGACATCTTTGCTTTCTCTGTGTAAAGAATGTAGTTTTGTTAGGATATCACCTTAAACATAATTCTCTATTAGGGGTCTGAAACCACAAATGAGCAGCATCTGACATGTAATAAATGGGCACATATTTCATATTTCACACTTTATGAGTTCTAATTTAGTGAACCATAATATCAATTAACAAGTGTCTATTAAACACCTACTATGTACCAGACACTGAGTTTACCTGGGGACACAAGTATAAAGAAAGAACATTTCCTACTTCCTATAATGTTATATTCCATTTGCTGAGTATATGATTTACTAATTACTATTATTTAGTGTCCTTTAGAGTGAAATATCAATGTTTTGATATATTACAAAATAGTCTTAGATGAAAAAGACCACTTCATCAAAAATAGGATATGTTTGCATGTATATACATACAGGCAGCTGGATGGTACAGTATATAGAGCACTGAGCCTGGAGTTAGGATGACCTGAGTTCAAATATGGCCTTGGGAGTTTACTAACTGTGTGACATTGGGAAATCACTTAATCTCTGTTTGCCTCAATTTACTCAATTCCAAAATAGAATAATAATTTTGTGGGATTGTTGTGAGAATCAAATGAAATAATGTTCATAAAATACTTAGCACAGTGCCTGGCCCATAGTAGGCTCTCTATAAATACGTATTCCCTTCCTATATAAACTGTTTTCTCCAAAGCGGTCTTCCTTATTCCAGGCCAAAAGCTATCTCTTCCAGTGTTTCAGCCCTTAGCTACCCGCTTCATTTCTTATTTGGAGATCTCCAAGCTCTAAACCCTTGGAAGTGGATTGCTCTGTTGTCTTATTCCATCCTGTTTTCTGGATGTTTTGGTTGCAGTGAATTATATTAGTCAGATCTTTCAAGGCTTCCTCCATCCTTGATTTAAAAAAAAGTCAACTCTTCCATCAACACCATGAAAGTAGACCCTAAGTGGGACATATTTTCATAATATATATCCAGCAATAGCAACCTTATTCTTACTTTTCTTCTATTCTGCCTCTGCCTCTCCCCATAATTGGTTTAAAGTCATATTAACACAACATTCCTTCTGTCTTTATAGAAAGAAATTAATGTTTGGCTCAAAGGGGTTTTTAATGGTTTTTATTTACATGTTTAAATCACTGTTCTTTTAATTAGTTATAGGAATTATTTTTTTTAAATGAGGAGAGATATTTGAAACAACATGAATTAATTCTGAATTAACCAGAACATGTTTTACTTTATAACAGACTATGTATGTGTGTGTGTGTATATATATATATATATATATAGTATATATATATATATATATTATATTATATATATATGTCTATGTTTATGTGTGTATATGTGTGAGTGTATGTGTGTGTATGGAGGTGGGAGGGGTGAGAGAGAGAGAGAGAGAGAGAGAGAGAGAGAGAGTTTAAGGCAAAACAGATTCTGGTTAATTCACAGTTAATTCATATTGTTCCAAGTGTTCTCCCTTTTAATAATTCCTATAAGTAAATAAAAGAGCAGTGATTTAGATATATAAATCACAGCCACTGGGGGAACACATTTGAGCCAGACATTTCATTTTCTTTCTATAAAAAATACGGGAGGTTGTGTTGATATGAACTTAAACCAATTACAAGGAGAGGGAGAGGAGAAATAAAAGAAAAATGAGAATAAGGTTGCTGTTGCTGGAAGTAGATTATGAAAACATGTCCCACTTAAGGTCCACTTTCATGGCATTGATGGAGGAGTCGATTTTTTTTAATCAAGGACAGAGGGAGCCTTGAAATACTCTTCCTTCAGGAACTATTTCCTTTTTATTTTTGTACCCTCAGGAATTTAGCACAGTACTTGATATATAGTATGTGCTTAAAAAAGTACTTATTTATTCATTCATTTTCATCACTTGTTCAGTCATTCATTCAACAAAATATACCCATAGAGCAATGCAGAGCAACAAGCTAAGATAGTTCTCTGGTAAGTTTAACCCCGTAAAGCTCACCTCAGTGCCAATCTACCACAATCTATCCCATCTCACTTGTAGAAGGTCCAATCAGACTCTGTTGTTGTATTTATTTTGACTCAACTTCTATTTCTGTCACTGTTTAATTATCTTGTGTCCTTGGACCATATAATCCATCTAATGTATTTTCCCAATTTGACTGATTTTAGCATATTCAGAAGGTAGTTTTGCCCAATTCTTACATTTATATGAGAATAGTGTATCTGGGAATATCCTCCTTCCCCTCTTCTCTCTCTAACTCCCACTCCCCAAACTGTGATATCAATAAGAGTCAGGAGTTGGTTCAACAATAATCCTGTAATAGGCTGATCCTGGTCCTACCCAGAAGGTCTGTGACAACAGTCCACAAGCCTAGATGATTCAGTGAATAGATTGTTGGATATGGACTCAGAGAGGTCTGAGTTCAAATCCTGCCTCATATATTTACTAGCTACATGACCCTGGGCAAGTCATTTAGCCTTTCTCAGCCTCATGTTCCTCATTTGTAAAATAGGGGTAATAGGACCTGCCTCAGAGGGTTGATGTGAGGACCAGATGAAACATAAAGTGACTTGCAAACATTAAAATGCCACATAAATGAGATGATGATGATTATGATGATGATGATGGTGGTGATGATGGTTGTGATGATGATGATGGTGATGATGATGATGATAATGTTATAATGTTGATGGTGATGATGATGATGATGGTGGTGATGATGGTGAAAATGATGATGATGGTGATAGTGATGATGGTGACGATGACGACGATGATGATGATGATGGTGATGATGGTGAAAATGATGATGATGATGGTGGTGATGATGATGATGATGATGATGATGACGACGTCTCCCACAGTCATAAATTCAGGCTAGAAAAGTAGAGTCAGGAAAAGTATAGTGTGACCAGTTGAGTCCATGGGGAAAAAAAATAAAAAACAAAATCCTAGAGTTAAGAGAATAAAAATGTAACAGCTGAATAGTAGTTTATGCGGAAGGAATTTAGAAGAATAAGTTCAATGTTCTATTGTTGGTGCTGAGCATAAAGAATAAATTATAAAAGCCTTTTCAATTTGTGAAATTGCTAGCCTTTCATCTTTTTTCATCTTACCCCAAATTACATGTTTTCTCCTTAGCATTAAATCCCTTTTTGAAATACCAGTGGCTAATGCCTTATGATTAGGGAGCAGGGGGACTAAAAGAAGAAACTATATCCGAGTTGATAAGGATCTTGCAAAGGGGGAAATCAGGGGAAATGGCAGTGAAAACCCAGGAAAAACCACTGGACTGGAATGAAAATAAGCCTTTATCAAAAGCCTGAAGTATTTAAGACACCTGGCAATAGGCTTCCACTCCTCAGGTACTGCCTTTCTAGACAGTTCTATGTTCTCCATAGTGTGGTATTTTTTTAGTGAAAATAAAGTTGGACTTAGAATATGGAAAAACCTGAGTTCAAATCCTACCACCAACACTTATTTCGTGATCATGGTGTGAGGATGACAGTTGTACCCAATAATGATGTATTCATGCCTTGAATTTTTTTTCTGTTCACAAGGAGTTAGCTTATCTTGTCTCCTGCAGCTGGATTGCAGAGACCAAGCAAATCACAATGCTTGATGTCACAAATTCCTCCTAACTCCCTTTCTTTTCTTGAGATACTATGGGTGAGACTATCCCAGGAGATGTCTTGAAGGCACTGCCATTGTTTTTCTATCTAAGCTTTCTTTTGGCTCCAAAGGACTTGAATTCACCCTTGGAGAGTGGTACCTCGGCTGATGTGCATTACTTCTTGTTTACTGACAAAGCCAGCAATCTACCTGCTAACCAGAAATCTGAGACTAAAGGTGATGTATGACTGCTGCTGCTATAGGCCACTAGTTTAAAGGGCCACTAACACCTATACTTGCTTTGTTTTCTAATACACTTCATTGTGCAGCCACTAAGTATTTTGTATAAGCCATGTCCTTTGCCCCTTTATTTCAAACCCAAGATCTGACCAATGGAGTCCATCAGGAATTTTTATGCATGGTCAAGTTCCTTAACATCTCTGAGCCTCAGTTTCCTCATCTGTAAAATGGAGAGAATAATACTTACAATACTTGCTTCCCTATGTTTTTACAAGAATAAAATCAAGTTAGTGTAAAGGTCTTAGAAAACTTTAAAGTACCATATGAATGCCAATAATTATTTTTAAAACTTAATAAAAGAACAAAATTCAGAAATATACATTATTATAATTTTGAAAGCACTATGAAATGGAGATTTTACCTTCTTTCTATGAAAAAAGAGTAACAAATAGCAATAATCTTACACTCACCCATGGATGTTCTATAGGTTTCTGTAATGTTTGCCTATTATTAATTTGAAGATTCATGTTGAGAGATAATAGATATGCCATTTCTAGAACTTCTCGGTCGGTAAAATACCAGATAATACAGCATTTCCAATTCATGCTAAGAGATAACAGTATTATTTTAGCAGATAAATGAGAGGCAATGAAACTGATAAAAAAAATATTATATGATACTTTCATCCTCCACTTATCTCCTATGCCAAACACTCATCATGGTGTGAAGATAATCCTGGGTTCTTAAAGGCAACACCAGCAGAACTCAAGCTCTGTCAGGTTCTACTTCAATGCAAAGGTTTCAAGTATTGGCCCAATGATGGACTATATCTGTCATTGAAGATTCCTCCTAACTTCATAGCAAGAAGTCCATCCCAAAGTTAACTGCAGGGTATTGAATTTTACAGACACAATTTTCCATCTACTAAGACCATCTTAAACCCTAGAGGGACTAAAATTTATCTGCCTCGATGGACAGAGCACCCATACCAATAAAATCACTTCGAAGTATTTTAATGTCATGTGTATATATGTAGAGGGGGAGAATAAACCCAGGGATGCAGGGGTCCCAAACCAAAGTTCCCAAGGCGAGGCTGCCTGGAATGAATTCGAGGACACAAGCATTCTTTAAGTCAAGGAGGCAAAGATTTATTACGCTTTTTCGGCAGGCAAGAGTTCTTAGGGAACCTGCAACCATAGAGAGGTACAGGGGGAATCTTTATAGAAGCTAATAGGGGATTAAGGGGGGGACATGTCAGTTAGGTGTTTGGGGGTGGGATTAGGGAGTGGTTTAGGGCATGTTCAAGGAGTGGTTAGTTCTTAAAGGAACATGCACATTTAATATCTATTGCACAGGCATATTACCCAGAGTTCCCTAGGAAATAACCCACAGTGGGGTTACTGGGGGTGTGGTTTTTACTGTGAAACATCACTAAGTTCCCTATCAGTCGGGGCTAAAGGGAACAGTTTCTCATCTAGTGTCTTGTTAGACAAAATACTATGTCTGGGATACATGTTAGAAAGGTCAATGAATAGTAAATATGGTTATGACTCAGTGTACAGTCAGTTACCAGCATCCGGAATTCAATCTGTAGTTGTGCATAGTTGCTTACTGAGCAAGAAGCAGGGATAAGTTGGGTCATGCTGTCCTTTAGCTAGAGAGAGGTAGCCTGGGATAGAATGTTTTGGGAACAAGATGTGTTTATGAGAACTGGATGTATTTTGAACTTGGGGTTCAGGCACAGGCACCCAAGCAGAGGCTGTTAGGATTTAGGGTCCAAGCACAAACACCTCATCATATACATGCATTAACAAATAAAATACAACTTTACACGATAATTATCCTTTTCCTCTCACCCAGCCCCCCATTCTCCTTGTACTCTATTTTCTAATTCTGCTAATGCACAAACTCATTTTCCCCTCAGTCATGTTTGCATGACAGCCTTTCCAGCTGTTTGCTCTTACGCATCAAGTCAATCATATATATCATGGTTCCATACTATACTTCTAACGCAAGGTCTGTTTCACAGAATCGTTTCTAAACTTATTCCATTGCAGTTTTATAACTACATACTGCAATGACTTCTATTTGTTCACCTGTACTACAGTACTAACTTGTTGTATATATGCTGGCAACTGAAATTAGCTGGCAATGGCTTTGGGACCCCATAATCATATATACGTACATACATACATACAGATAGACACACATATATACATATATACACACATACAAATACACATACATGCAGATATACATAAATACACATATACATATATACGTGTGTATATGTATATATGAAATGTATATGTATATGAATGTATATGTATATGAATGTATGTGTACATGTATGTATATTGATTGTAATATGCATGTATAATATATGTATATGTGTATGTACGCATGTGCATATACATGTATATACTTATATGTGTATGTGTGTGTATAAATATGTATGTATACATATAATTATATATGTACATTACATATGTGTGTGTGTGTGTATAGGGAAAGCCTAATGGGTCAGGCATCATTCATTTTCTGTGGGTTTCGCAACACTTCATCATGGAACTTTCAAGTTGTGTTCTATTTGGATGAGTAGAAGATTACCAAGATTTCAAAATACATACATAAATATGTATTTACACATGGAAAAGTCATTGCATAAAAAGTACTTCAATTTTGAAAATAAACACCAAGAGGAAATGCAGAATAGTTACCAGAGATTTTCCTTATATTTATTATATTTCCTTATATTTATTAAAAATATTTCTCAAACAGGATAAGTAAATAACAAGCCTTTGTGGGCCATATTAAGTATTATAGTGGAACATAAATATTTGAAAAAAAGGATCTTATGTTCCCTTAACTATACTTAGCACACTGCCTGGCACTTAGTAGGCGCTTAATAAATACTTATTACCTTAGACATAACATTTCAATAGCTGTAATAATATATAACCACTAATTTAAAAAAAAGTCACAATCTGGGGAAGGCATTACCTATTCATTCAGATAAAAGTAAGCCTCACTTAAGTCAGTACTTGGGACAGTGCTTTGCACATAATAGGTGTTTAATCTGAATATATTTCTTCTCTTGACTATTATGACACTACTTTCTCCTAGTTCTCTTCCTGTTTGTCTGAACATTCCTTCCTTGTCTCCTTTGCTATTAAGATATTACTATATTCTGGACACTGTTCTAAGCTCTGAGGATATGAGTAAGAAAAGGAAAGACAGTCTTTCACCTCAAGGAGCCTACAATCTAATTGGGGAAGTTAATATACAAAAGGAAACTGAAAAGGGAGTAAGAATATCAGAGGGCACCTTGCAAGGAGGCATGATGAAGATGATGGTGGAGTTGAAACCAAGCAGAGAAGCTAGTGGCAAATGAAGGGATGGCTGGGATATTGAGTTCTTTATAATGGAAGGCTATGGGAGGAGTTTTTTACTTTGCTCTACGGCCCAAGAGGCAGAAGCAATTGTCCCTTATTACACACATTATGCCCTCTAGAGTGGTGAGCATACGCCAAAATTCTACCTTAAGCCATCTTCTCTTAACTCCCTACTATCTTTACCACTTTACTACTCTGTCTACCTCTCTCTTTCTGTTTTATTTATGGGGTGTATGGGGTGTTCAAGGAGGATGAGAACTCCAGGTGTTAGGGCTTGCTAAGCCGTTTTCAGGGCTGCTCATCCACCTTTGGTGTCCATCGGCCACCCAACTTTCATCTGTGGCTCCAAGAAGCTGTTGCATTAGCAGCAGCCACACTCCAGTAAAACCATCTCAGCAGATGGGATAAAGCAGGTTGAAGTTAATCTATAGGCCTCAAACCTAATAGTAAATTATGGGGATGTCTGCTCCAACCATGTGAAGAATTTCCTGGTAGAATGAGTAGATAAGAGCAGTTTGTTCCAATGGCCATGAAGGATGCTCAAGCAGGTACTGTGGAGCACTTAGAGCTTGTTCAAGCATCAAAGGTGCCAAGGTCATCCACTACATCCCAGGCCATCAGTGATTGCCCTGAATTTTGTCTTCTCATTGGACCTCAATGACTCTGGAAAGGAGAGTAAGGCTGAAGACTTTATGCAACTCTACCTCACTAAAATCCAATTCATGTTCAAGTCAAGACATTACCCCATGGTGTCATTGGCCCTCTTCGAAAAGGAAGGACAACAGCAAGTTTCTCTCTGTCTCTATCTTTGCCTTTTTCTTTCTTTGTCTCTCTCTGTCTCTGTCTGTCTCTGTCTCTGTCTCTCACTTCATCAGATCCCCATGGTTTAACCGTCATCTCTAAGCGAATGATTCACAAGGCTGTGTCTCTAATCTCAGTCTCCCTTATGATCTTCAGTCTCACAGAACTTATCAACTATTGGACATCTAAATTAGTGAATGCTCTAAAGATGTCTCAAACTCAACATTTCTAAAGCTAAAATCATTATCTCTTTCCAAAAAACACTCCCTTCTTCCAAACCAATATTTTTGTCAAAGGCACCCACCATCCTTCCAGCATGCCAAGTTCATAATCTTGAGATCATCCTTGATGCCTCCTTTTTCTTCACTCCACACATTTAGTGAGCTCTCAAATCTTAACATTTCTACAATAACATCTCTCACATATGCTCACGTAGCTACTAATTTAGTTCAGGCTCTCATTACCTCCTATCTAAATTATTGCAATCACTTGCTGATCACTCTGCCTGCCTCAAGATTCTCACCATTCCAATCCATCCTGTACACTTGTCAAAGTGATTTTTCTTAAATGCAGATCTGACCATGTCACACATCTACTCAATCAACTCAAGGAGTTCCCTATTACCACTTATATAAAAAATTATTTTTTTTACGCTTTAAAAGCCCTTCACAACCTGACCCCAAGCATACTGTATTTCTCTGACTTCATTTAGCACCTTCTACAACCCAGCCAATTGGCTTCTCTCTCTTCCTCATACATTGTACTCCATCTCCTGTCTTCATATCTTTGTACTGGTCCTTTCTAATGCATAGAATTTACTCTCACTTCTCAGAATCCCTTGATAAATAAGAAAAGTCTTAAGATAGATATAATTATGTTTTTATGTAAATAAAGGTTTATGTGTATGCTGCTTGGCTCTTAGAGAAGAGAATTAGTACTTATTAATGGAAGGAAAATTTTGAATCCCTTTCTTCCTTCAAAATGGAAATCAAGCATCACCTTTTACATGAAGCCTTTCCTGATCTCACCCCAAACTTTTAGTGTTCTCTTTACTAATCTCCATGGCATTTGAGCAGCTTGTATTTATTATACCTATATTAGTTCTGTTTATAGATATGTTTGTAATTGTTATCTGTCTCATCCAAATGAAATAGGGATTGAATTATTTATTGTATTTGTATCTCTGACACCTAGAGCAGTAGTTGGCACATAGTAGGTAGTTAAAATGCTTCCTTATTATTGATTAGTTAATCTATCTAATTGAATTATTAGGATGAATTACAGTCCTATTTTTTAGTGTCGAAATGCTTAAAACTCAATTTACCAAAAGAATAACTATATAAATAACCCATCAACCAGACAAATCTTCAGGTGATTGGTTTAAGGTAGTCTAAATCCCAAAAGAATGCCTGTTCTGGAAAGCATGCCCATATTCAAATATGAACATTGGAATTACTGTGCCGACCTTGGTAGTCTTGACTATGTTGCTGTTAAATCATGTGTATACCACAAAATTGCTTTTTTTGCAGGTGTGACTGAGGATTCAAACGGTGTTTATTTGCATCCTGGCTGTGGACACAATTCATATCTTAGAATTTGCCTGACTCAAGTGCATAACTGTGATCAGGATGTTGGCAATATTATGCATTCCAACACATTCCAGATACGTGTAGTTGAGTAGAGCAGAAGATTATTTTATCTCATGTTTTTCATTATTTCTGTGCCAAAGAAATAGCAATGTAATACATAAATACATATATACATAAGTACATATAAATTATAGAATGAAAATTCGTATCAATTAGATTTATTTTATCCCTTTCCTATAGACAACAGGAAATCCGTACAAGATTTCTCGTAGTGTTACATTTTGCAGCTAAATAGAGGGAGCTGGAAAATGGTAATATATCACCATAGTTTATGTCTAAAAACTAAAAAGTAACTGTTCTGCAAAAGGAAAGGTAGATTTTGATTGATTTATATCGTCTTTTCCCTGAAACAAGGTTTATGAAGGGATACTAGAATCAGACACTCCTAGAGATAATGAAGACTTCTGTGGTCATTTAGTTCAACTCCACACCTTACAGATAAATCCTCTCTATTACTCTTTGCTTGCATACCACTAGCAAAGAGGCATTAATACCCAAAAAGGTAATCCATTCCATTTACAGATAGAGCTGATTTAAAGCATGTGCTTCCTTATATGAAGGCAAAATTTTCCTTCCATTAATAAGTACTAATTCTCCTCTCTATAGCCAAGCAGCATACACATAAACCTTTATTTACATAAAAACATAATGATATCTACCTTAAGACTTTTCTTATTTATCTTAAATATCTATTCCTCTTTTAATAGGCATTAGATGTTATTTTGGAGTCTCCTTATGATTCTGATTTCCTTCTTCCAAGCACTTGATGACTATCAATTCTTCTCACAAAATGTGGTGTCCAAAATGGATCATAACACTCCAAATGCAGTCTGGCCATGAAAAAATACAATGGCACTATCACCTACGTCAGTCTGGGCCCTCTACTTCTCTGAATCTAGCCTGTGGATAAACATTCCTTTGTGCTCAGAATCAGCATGAAGTCAACAGCCAAGTTAAATTAGTCATGGATTTCAGTAATGTGATACTTCTAAACTTCATGAATCCAGCACCCCTTTAGGTAACATCTTATAAAAGGGCATGTTCTCTCTTCCAAATATTGAACCAGAATTTATATATAAAATCAAATATCTTTCACCTTTATGACATAAGATCTATTTTTCATTTTTTTAAATTAGTAATTCAATTTTCAGAAAGGATGAATTATTTTCCCTAATGCCTTGGAATATGCAGTTGGTTTAGTTTTACAAAGCTGAAATTTAAAAGAGAAAGACAGTCTTCCAAAACCATTCAGCAAAAAAGCTTTGGGTTGTAAGATGAGTAATTAGAACTGTGCGTTGTAACAATCTACCAATCAATCAACACACTGAAGTGGGTGTAATAAAAGGTAAATGTGGTAGTTCAAAAAAGTTTTAAAATTCCAAGTTAAAAACTGACCCTAGATCTTTCACATAAAACATCTCTTAAGTTCTTGTTAAAAGCTGTGCCATAAGTCAGCTGTTCTCCATGCAATTGTACTAATCCTGAAAGTCATTTCAGTGGAAATGAACATGACTGGTAAAGGAAATTAAGATCTTATCTCCATTTCTACCCTACCTGACCTGCCTTTGAACTTTCTTCAAAGTCTGAATATGGGAAAGGATGCAATTATGAAGCCTAAGACATGAATGGAAACTGTAGCATATATAATTTTTACAATATTTCCCCCTGGCCCTGACAACAAAAGCCTTCAGACATAACAAAATCCATTTAGCATGCAAAGGTCATGTTAATATATTTTCACTCTTGTCTTGCTTTATTTACTTGGTAGCAAATGTTGCTGAGGTTATTGAATTTTTTCCCATCTCTTAGACCAGTTATAACATGAGAACAGATAATCTCTATTTTTTATTTGCATCCATTTTATATTACCACAGCTATTATTTCCATCACCTAATGAAAGTTTCAATGACCCATTTAAAAAAGACTTCAGCTTCTAATCCACTTTAGTCCTTTTCCTAGTTTGTCTTTTCAAATATAAAATTAAAGAAAAGGCAAAGGAGATGTCTTGTCCTTATTCTAAGGGTAATAAAAAGAATAGCTTTCTTATTTTTCAGAGTGACAGAAACAAAAAAAAAAACCATCACCTGCTCAAAGTCATGGCAATACAACTGCACCAATAGAGATTAAAGAAATATTGTGTCCATTCCTATCTATGTGCCAAAAAGAACATTGAGGGAAGAGTTGTGAATTATACCACAGTATCACCAAGGAAATATTTTTCTCAGAACAATTGTCATAAAAGTCAATTAAATATCTCTCACTTGCATAGACATTATCTGGCAACATTTGAAATGTTGGTGATTTCAGCAAACATCCAAACAGAAGGCCTCCTAAATAATATAAAGAAAAATCTCAAAATGTTCTGCCTAACAATCTACATAGGAAAAAAAGTCAGTAAATGAAAGATGCATATTGCTTAAACCACAATACGCAGTTTGATGAGCAACCCATTGAGTTAATCCATCAGTAGAAATATGTAGTGGTATTCTGGAGCTTTCCTATCAAGAGAGCCAATTATAAAATTTTCAGTGTGAACTTGCTTCAGAAGGAAACCACTACAAATAAGGGTTTGAATTATTATTCTGATGATTGTCTAGACTAAAGGAAATGGAGAAAATTTTAATAATTAAGATTAAATGTAAAAGTCCTCTCTCTCTCTCTCTCTCTCTCTCTCTCTCTCTCTCTCTCTGTCCCTCTCAGCAGTTGTTAAACATTTACCAGCACACTCCTGAATGCATGTACTTTGTACCATTGCCCATTATCAATAAAAAATGAGCTGGAATTAAATTGAATAGAAATTGTAAGAAATGGGAGGAGGGGTTTTGTTTCCACAGAACTAAAGGTGTGCTTCCCCACCATCCCCCACCCCAGCTTTAGCAGAGACCAGGCCTCAGGTCAGGTGAGAGGTCAGAGGCTTGTACTCATGTGCATGCTTTTTGAGAAGGCAGTCTGGGGAATTAGAGAGGCCAAACCCACTTGAATCAGTTCAAGCTTATCTAGGGTCTGGTCTTGGTCAAGAATCCAGGCCTACTGATTTGCATAATTTGCATATGTTAAAGAGGGAAAGTAGGGGAAGTAAAAGAATATAGTTTAATTCTAAACTAAGACAAGGAAAATCTAATTAACTTCACTTTTGCTTCTGCATCTTTATTATCCTATTTATATAAACTGTATAACCTAGGAAAACTATGTAAAAAACAAAGATTGTAAACTAACCATAACTCTAGCAGGAGTGGAGGGAATGGTTACCCCTGCTCCTGCAGCTGTATCAGTGTGAGTGTTCCCGTGAGCACTACACCCACTCTCTTGAGGAGCGTAATAGAATGCCTTCCTCTGCCTGCTCTGGTCTTGAGTTCTTTAGGTGAGAATGGGCAAATCACATGGATCTTCCTAAGGTCAAGTGAAGGGAAGTAATAGGCAGTGGAAGCTTGCCGGGCTTACTCCTGGATCTTGCCTTGGGGTGTCCTGTGATCCCCACTGCGGTGTTAAGAGGGTTACCACTCCAGATTCCCTTGGGGAACCCTGTGGTCTGCACAGCCTTCTTAAGGGGACATCACTTGAGACTTCCAGCTCTGTCTCGGGAGCCTTGTGATCTTACCACCGTCCTAAGGGGCCATCACTTGGGTGCTCCTTAGGGTCTGACCCCTAGGAGGCCCTGTGATCCCCACAGATTAAGGTGGGGCTACTACTTGGTCTTCCTCTGGGAGTCCTATGGTCTCTGTACAGCCTTCCCTAGGGATTTTCACAGGGTTCTTCCTCAGGACTTTGGCCCTGCCTAGGAAATCCAATGATCCCCAAAGCCGCACGCTCTCACAATTTGGGGAAGTCCAGTGATCCCCAAAACCACGTTTCTCACAAACTTAATAAAAGTCCCTCAACTACAAAGACTGTTTCATCTTTGCCTTTGCGTTTCTCAATACCTAGCATAGTGTCTGACACTTAGTAGACATTGAAGAAGTGCTTGTTCAATTGAATAGGAGTAGTGAGCTGAATTGTATTTAGATTTAGATTTTAATTATTTTATTTATATTATATTTATTATATTATATTTATTTATATTATAAAATATATATAGATATATATTTTATATATATTTATATGACCCTCGTAGTGAGGGTCATATAAGACTTTTGCAGACTTTAAAGTGTTTTATAGTAGTAATGATAATGATCGTGATGGTGATAATTTAGGACACAAAAATATTTTCAGCTATCTTAAGCTTCTTCTTAACACAAATCTATCTTTTTAATATCAACAGTCTTGCAACACAGCAAAATGACTGTAAAGCCATGGAGCACCATACCCTCCAAAGGGTCAAAATTTTACATGACCCAAAGGTCACCACCATGATAACTGATGCTCGTAGGCTGCAGTTCTTTACCAGTCGTGACCTGTGAAGAGAAGTGACATAAAAGACATTATCATGGACAGGTATGACCCAAAAATGAGATAATCGTGATCATGGAGAAAAAGGCAACATCATTTTGGGTGTGTAAGGAATCAATTCTCAATACTATCTGAAAGAGGTAAGTATACTGAAAGTTTGGCAAGGGGAGGGGAGGATATGAACCTTAGTACTATCCCAAGATTTCTAACCCAGAAAATATCAATAATTCCCAATTTCTGTGTCTATTACTGATTTTGTATTTATACTTCAATACTTTGATATCTCAATAGATTCGATCAATGTGGGTGTGCCCTACAATGGTGGCAATCACAACCCATCCAACTTTATTATCTTGTGTAATTCTTTTCCATATCCTCCTATGAATCCTCCACAGGTATGTCATTCAAGGAAGGAGATTAACTCGAGATCTCTTTAGATTACATGATTATCAATAGAACCTATGGGTTATTTGTTATCCTTCACATTCATTACATAATCAGCTCATTTTCTTTTCCAGTCATGAATCTCTTTGATAATATCTTTTTTACCCCTTCTTTTATGCAGTTCTTTGTTGGTAGCATGCTATAGACTATTCCCACCATCATCTATGATGATGCCACATGCTTCAACAATCCAGCTAGCAGCTGCTGTGGGGGTGTAAGATCCACCAACAACCAGCACCCAGAAAGCTCCAACACAGGTCCTTTGATCTGCTTTACCAAGGAAAATAACTTTAAGGGGTTAACAATCTCAATTTAAGCAAACATACAAATATCATTCACAGTTCAGGGGGAAAAGATCAGCCCCCTGAACTTCAAGACAAATACAAACAGAAATTACAAACATCAACAGACAGATCTTGTCTGATTCAAATCACAGTACATAGTTACCAGTACCAACATCTGGGTTGCAAAGCTGGGGGGCAGTCTGCAGCTCGCCCAGAGTCTCAACACTCCTTCCATGAGTGTGCCCCAAAAATCAAATGCCAAGCTCTCAATTATATCCAGTTTGGAGCCCTGAGTGCTCTGACCTCACCCAGGCTGGGTCTGGGAAAGTTCTCCATCCCTAGGATCACATCATATACAAATCAATGACTCCCAATTGTCTCAGTGCTGAGCAATACTCCAAGACAAAAAGATCCCACTTTATCTGCCCCATTCAAACAAAGGCCAGAATCATTAAAGGCACTTAAGAGAAGAAAAGCAAAAAGTCCCACCTTCATTACTATTACACCATGGAGCATCACCGAAAAAATTTGGTATTTAGAAGATGAGTCATTGGTTCAGGGTAAAGACTGAGATCATTAAAATCATGGGATGGTTTTCCAAATAAAATCCACCCTGTTTACTTCCTCTATTCAATTATAGACCCGGCTCATTGTCCATCTTCAGTGCTTGCCCAATATATTTATACTATGGTTTATTCATCTAACTAGACAGTTAACTACATACTATTCTCTATGGCCAATAGTCATTCTTTGTCTACTCATTTTTTCCTGTGTGCCCTGGGAGATAGGAAAAGGTACTCAACCTGAGATTTCATTTGTGGAAACTTTAAGATAAGGACATTCATGCTACCAGTTCAAGTTGGTGTCTTCCCTGCAGCTTGTAGTCTTAGATAGGTAACTAAAGCATTGTGTGTATGGTTAGGCCAAACTCATTTGAGTGCCTATGGATCTCATTTGAGAGGTTCTTCATTGTTCTGGGACTTGATGAAATCAGCAAAATACCAACAACTAAAAGCTGATCTGGAGGACCTCATCATGAATAAGGATTCCCTCTTCTACTTGGACTCTAGAATCTTCTATGGCAGTGGAAAACACTTTTGATAACCATTCATCCTCCTGCTTTTTGCCCCCCCCCCCACATTGGTATTAATAACAGTGGCTCATTAAAGTAATCTCTATTGATTCATCTTTAAGGTGATCTTATATGATTTTTACATAGGCATGGGAACTTTCTTTTAGGAAAAGAGACTGTAAGACAATTATTTTCTTCTACTAGATCAAATGCTTCAATAAACAATAGTATTCGACAACAACAAGCATACATGGCATGAGCTTTTGTGACGTTAGCAGAAGAATTATATCAGTCATCATATATAAAGGGGATTAGACTTTAGTACTAGGAAATGAAATTAGAAACACTTGTTCGTAGTTTACAAAGAAACAATTTTAAGATTGATTTCCTAATTATTAGAGCTACCCCAAAACAGAATAAGCTGTCTTAAGAAGTAGTACCCCCCTCACTCTGTCTTCAAACCTTTCCACCAATTATTTAACTACAAAGATATGATCTGCTATTTCATTTACGAAAATCTATTCTTTTATCTCTGAAGATAACTATTTCCCAGGGCAGTCCAACTGCTGAACTCAAGAACTATTAATATCTTAAAAATTCTGGAACTTTGGAATGCACAATGTAGGGCCACCCAGAAGCTGACACCAAAGGCTTGAACCATCCATTCTCAGGATTACTAGTCTCTAGCGTGCCCAGAAAAAGAAACAGAAAAGTGGTGTTAGGGAATGAGAAGCTTGCAGTTCTCCCCTCTTAGGTTTGTCTTAACCCTCTGAGGTTAGTGAATAACATACTGTGTGGTTCTCTTGTCAGTCACTATTTTCTTCTCCTGTTAAGAGGTGAGGTGGAGGAGAGAGAAATCCCTCACCTGAACCTTTCAAGTTTTCATAAGACCAGAACTGAACAAAAAAACATTAATATCCAATATCACAACCCAAGAGAAGCCTAAAAAGGTAAAAAAAAAGGGGGGGGAGGATAGAAAAATAATGGATTCAATGAAGGTGAGCAGTTTACATCCCTACATGAGAAGACAATACTTATAATTCTTAAAAGTTTTACCACTAATTGCACAGCAAGAAAGAATATATGTAGACAGAGAGTAGAGATATAAGGTGAATCTGAGGGAATGACATAAAAAAATGAAGGGATGAGAAAGAGGAGCACAGCAATATAATACAAATGACAATTCTGCCTAAAATAATTTTTTTGTTGAATGCCATACCACTCAAACTACCAAAAAATTATTTGACAGTTAGAAAAAGATAACAACAAAATTCATGTGGAAGAACAAAAAGTCAAGAATATCAAGGGAACTGATGAAAAAAATACAAAGGAAGGTGGCCTAGCAATACTAGATCTCAAACAATGTTATAAAGCACTAATCATAAAAATTATCTGGTACTGTCTAAGAAGCAGAGTGGTTGATCAGTGGAATAGATTGGCTACACAAAACACAGTAGTAAATGACTATAGAAACCTTGTGTTTGATAGCCCCAAAGACAATAGTCTTTGGGGTAAGAACTCACTATCTGACAAAAACTGCGAGGAAAACTAGAAAACAATAGGACACAAACTAGGTATAGACTAAGAGCTCACACTGCATAACAAGATAAGGTCAAAATGGGTAGAGGATTTAGACATAAAGTGTGGCACCATAAGCAAATTAGAAGAATAAGGAAAAGTCTACCTGCCAGACATATGGGTAAGGAAAGAATTCATGATCAAACAAGAGATAGAGAACATTGTGAAATGCAAAATAGATCATTTTGATTATATTTTTAATCAGTTTTTGTACAAACAAAACTGATGCAACCAAGATTAGAAGGAAAGTAAAAATCTGGGAAACAATCTTTACAGCAAGTTTCTCTGATAAATATCTCATTTCTTGAATATATAGAGAACTGAATCAAATTAATAAGAATATAAGCCATTCCCCAATTGATAAATGGTCAAAGGACATGAACAGACAATTTTCAGATGAAGAAATCAAAACTATCTATAGGTATATGAAAGAAGTGCTCTAAATTACTTTTGATTAGAGAAATTTAAATTAAAACAACTCTGAGGTACCACTTCACACCTATCAGATTGGCTAATATATTAGACCAAAAAAAGGAAAATGATAAATATCAGAGAAGATGTGGGAAAACTAGGACACTAATGTACTGTTGGTGAAGTTTCAAACTGATCCAACCATTCTGGAGAACAACTTGGAACTATATCCAAAGGGCAATCAAACAGTGCATGCCCTTTGATCTAGCAATACCACTGCTGGGTCTGTATCCCAAAGACATCACTAAAAAAAGGGAAGGGGGTAGAACCAACATGGAGAAGTAAAAGCAGGGACTTGCTTGAGCTCTCCCCCAAACCCCTCCAAATACCTGTAAAAAAAGGCTCTAAACAAATTATAGAGCAGCAGAACTGACAAAATGACAGAGTGAAACAAATTTCCAGCCCAAGACAAGCTGGAAGGTTGACAGGAAAGGTCTGTAACACCAGTCTGAGAGAAGGGCACAGTCCAGCATGGGCCATACAGGCACAGACAGGACTGAATTACTGGCAGCTGTGATGGTTTCCAGACTCCTCAACCCACAAATCCCAAAGACAACTTAGAAGGTCAGTAGGAAAGGTCTTTTGGATGTGGGTGAAAGGATCAATGTGGCAGCAGTGGCAGCAGCTGCTTCTGAAACTCTTGGCCCACAGATGGTAGGGGAATCAAGTGGCTGATCAGAGGGGGATTGCAGGGATCTCTTTGCTGGTACTGAGGCAGGATTGTCCTGCTTTGCCTGGGCTTGGAGCTGGGTCACAGTCCTGGGTGGCAGTCCCGGGGTGAGGAGGAGTGTTGATGTGGTGGAGCTTGTGGCAGCGCTCAAAAGGGAATCCTCCTCAAAGTTCTAAGGCAGAAAAGAGCACTTGTGGTCACTCACAGACTAGAGCACAGGCCAGGACAGGAGCAAACACCTCTCCTTTGTTCATACCACCTTTGAAGAACTGAAAACTTACAGGTCCATAGAAGTATCTCTGAAGACTGCTGTACACAACCCCTAAAGCTTGGGACAGTGTGCCTTCCACACTGGAAGCAGAGTCCTACCTCAACAAAGAGCTAAAAAGTCAAGTAATTGGCTGGGACGATGACCAAACAGTGGGGAAAAACTCAGACTATAGAATCTTACTTTGGTGACAAGGAAGATCAAAACATACAACCAGAAAACAATAAAGTAAAAGTTCCTATATCAAAAGGCTCCAAGAAAATATGAATTGGTCTCAGGCCATGGGAGAGCTCAAAAAGCATTTGGAAAATCAAGTAAGAGAAGTAGAGGAAAAATTGGGAAGAGAAATGAGAGTGATGCAAGAAAATTATGAAAGATGAGTCAACAGCTTGCTAAAGGAGACCGAAAAAAATGCTGAAGAAAATAACACCTTTAAAAATGGGCTAACCCAAATGGCAAAAGAGGTCCAAAAAACCAATGAGGAGAAGAATGCCTTGAAAAGTAGAACTAACCAAATGGAAAAGGAGGTCGAAAAGTTCACTGAAGAGAATATTTCCTTAAAAATTAGAATGGAGCAAATAGAAGCTAATGACTCTATGAGAAATCAAGAAATTATAAAACAGTACCAAAACCATGAAAAAATAGAAGACAATGTGAAATATCTCATTGGAAAAACCACTGACCAGGGGAATAAATCCAGGAGAGATAATTTTAAAATTATTGGACTACCTGAAAGCCACGATCAAAAAAGAGCCTAGACGTCATTCTTCAAGAAATTATCAAGGAAAGCTGGCCTGACATTCTAGAGCCAGAGGGTAAAATAGAAATTGAAAGAATCCACTGATCACCTCTTGAAAAAGATCCCAAAAGAAAAACTCCTAGGAATATTGTAGCCAAATTCCAGAGTTCCCAGGTCAAAGAGAAAATATTGCAAGCAGCCAAAAACAAACAATTTGAGTATTGTGGAAACACAGTCAGGATAACACAAGATCTAGCAGCTTCTACATTAAGGGATCAAAGGGCTTGGAATATGACATTCCAGAGGGGTCAAAGGAGCTAGGATTAAAACCAAGAATCACCTACCCAGCAAAACGGAGTATAATACTGCAAGGGAAAAAATGGATATTCAATGAAATAGAGGACTTTCAAGCATTCTTGATGAAAAGACCAGAGCTGAATAGAAAATTTGACTTTCAAATACAAGACTCAAGAGAATCATAAAAAGATTAAAAGGAAAGAGAAATCATAAGGGACTTATTAAATGTTTACATTCCTACATGGAAAGATGATATGTGTAACTCATGAGCCCTTTCTCAGTATTAGGGTAGTTAGAGGGAATGTGAATATATAAACAGAGAGCACAGGGTGAGTTGAATATGAGGGGATGATATCTAAAAAACAAAATTAAGGGGTGAGATAAGAATGTACTGGGAGAAGAAGAAAGGGAGAGGTAGAATGGGGTAAATTATCTCACATAAAAGAGATAAGAAAAAAGCTTTCACAATGGAAGGGAAGAGGGGGGAGGTGAGAAGGAATGAGTGAACTCTTACTACTTACTATCTCATCAGATTTGGCTTAAGGAGAGAATAACATACACACTCAATTGGGTATAAAAATCTGTCTTACCCTACAAGAAAGGGAGGGGGAGAAAATAAGGGGGAGGGTGATGATAGAAGGGAGAGCAAATGGGAGGAGGCGCTAATCAGAAGCAAACACTTGAGGATGGGCAGGGTCAAAGGCGAGAATATGGGGGAGGATGAGGATCAGGAGAAGAATAGGGGGCAGGAAGGATGGAGGGAAATACAGTCTTTCACAACATGACTGTTATGGAGGTGATTTGCATGACTGTACATGCATAGACTATATTAAACTACTTGCCTTCTCAATGAGGATGAGTGGGGAAGGAGGAAGGGAGAGAATATGGAGCTCAAAGTTTTAAAGATGAATGTTGAAAATTGATTTTGCATGCAACTGGGAAATAAGATACATAGGCAATGGGGTATAGAAATCTATCTTGCCCTACAGGAAAAATAGAAGGGATGGGGAAAGAGAATGAGGGTGGGGTGACAGAAGGGAGAGCAGATTGGGGAAAGGGGTAATCAGAATGCACACTGTCTTGGGGTGGGGGAGGGGAGAGATGGGGAGAAAATTTGAGACTCAAAATCTTGTGGAAGTGAATGTTGAAAACTAAAAATAAATTAATAAAAAATACCAAAAAAAGGGAAAAGGACCTATACATGCAAAGAATATTTATAGTAACCCTTTTCATGGTGGCCAAATATTGGAAATTGAGAAGATGCCCATCAACTGAGGAACTGTTGAACAAGCTGTGGTATATGAATGTAATGGAATACTGTTGGGCAATGAGAAATGATGAACAGGCAGATTTCAGAAGGACCTGGAAAGACTTGTACGAACTAATACAAAGTCAAATGAGCAGAACCAGGAAAACATTGAACACAGCATCAGCAACATTGTGTGATGATCAACTATGAATGACTCAGCTCTTTTTGGCAACACAATGATCCAAGACAAGTGCAAAGGATTCATGAAAGAAAATGCTAGCCACATCCAGATAAAGAACTGATGGACTCTTAATGCAGATCAAAGTGTATTTCTTTCACTTCCTTTTTCTTTTTCATGGTTTTTTTTTCCATTTTGATCTGTTTCTTCTTTCATGACTGTGACTAATATGGAAATATGTTTTACATGCTACCACATGTATAACCTATATCAAATTGTCTACCATTTTTAGAAGAGAGGTGGGAAGGGAGAGAGAAAAAATGGAACTCAAAATCATGTAAAAATGAATGTTAAAGGTGGAAGCTAGGTGGTACAGTGAATAAAGCAACAGCCCTGAGTCAAGAGAATCTGAGTTCAAATTCAGCCTCAGACACTTGACCTTAGGCAAGTCACTTACCCCTGATTGCCTCACCAAAAATAAATAAATAAAATATCATTTTAAAAATGCTTGTTGGTGGAAAGATGGATGGATAGATAGATGGATTCCAGAAGGTCAGTTTAATACCTCTTGGCTCACATGAAATGAGTACACAGCTTGGTAAGGATTTTCAAACTAATGGGTCATGAATGGATGTGCTACTTCTTTCAAAGTCTGGCCTTGTGATGAACAATCTAGTTCTCCTTACCTGAGACAGGCTTTTTTCTTAAATGTTGTGAATGCTGTCTTCTTTACCCATTGAATATTCAAAGAACTTGGGAAGGGTCTCCAATATATTCCACAGCTAGGTGACACAGAAGAGAGAGTACTGGGTCTGGAGTCAGAAAGACCTGCTTTCAAATCCATCCTCAGACACTTACTATTGTTTTGTGACCCTGGGAAAGTCACTTAAACCTAGTTTGCCTCAGTTTCTTCATCTATAAAATGAGCCAGAGAAGGAAATGGCAAACCACTCCAGAAACATTTCTAAGAAAACCCAAAATGGGGTCACAAAGAGTAGCTCACGAGTGAGACAACTGAAAAACAATAAGAACAGTAACAAGAATTAGATGGGATGATCAGATGTGAATGGGCTGTGACCCGAAGTACAAGTAGTAATAAGATCACAGATCTACAAAGTCACAGAAGCACCATCATCTTTAAAATACAAAGAGAATTTTTCCTGTGCTTTCAGGATGAGGAAGCCTAGACCATCATCCTACAATATTCAAGTTTGACAAGGTCTACATGTCAGAGTTATAAATGCCCTGTGTCAGCCATCATCCTTCTCTTAGCTCAGCTGTTACATTTCAGGTAGGCAATAATAGCATATATGTGATTTCACAGTTTATTTGACACTTTTTACTCACTCAGCATATTCTCTCTCTCTCTCTCTCTCTCTCTCTCTCTCTCTCTGTCACACACACACACACACACACACACACACACACACACACACATACCCTTCCCCTCTTCATAAATTACCTGTTACTATTGAGGATACCACTCTGTCATCCTCTTTGTCATCCAAACTCACAACTTAGGTGTCATCCTCAACTCCTCATTCTCTCTCATTCTCGATATCCAATCTGTTGCCAAGTCCTTTTAACTTATGCCTTCATAACATCTTTAGCATACATTTCTTCCTCTCCTCTGATACTGCCACCACCCTGGTATATGTCTTCATCTCCTCACACCTGGACTATTACCATATTCTCCCCATCACAAATCTCTCCCCACTCCATTCCATCCTCCACTCAGCTCTCAAAGTGATCTTCCTAAAGGGCAAATCTGACCATGTCACCCTGTATTCCATAAGCTCTAATGACTCCCTATTACCTCCAGAATCAAATACGAAATCCTGTATTTGGCATTCAAAGTCCTTCATAACCTGCCCCTTCCACTTTTTCAGTCTTCTTACACCTTACAATACATCATGCACACCCATACACACACACACACACAGTACTCTAGGATCCAGTGACATTGGTTTCTTTGTTGTTCTTCAAAAAAGATATTCTGTCTCCTGACTCTGGCCATTTTCATTGACTGTTCTCCATTCTTCAAATGCTCTCCGTTTTCATATATGCCTCCTGGCTTCTTTCAAGTCTTAGATAAAATCCCACCTTCTAAAGAAAACCTTTCTCAAATCCCTTTAATTCTAGTCCCTTCCTTCTATTAACCAGCTTACCTTGTATAGTTTGTTTGTACATAGTTTTTTGCATGGTATCTCTGCCATTAGATTGTGACCTCCATGAAAGTAAAAACTGTCTTTTGCTTTTCATTGTATCTCTAGTCCTTAGCATAGTGCCTGGAACATTGTAGAGATTTAAAGCTTATTCACTGACTGACTAACTGAATGATTAAGTGACAAACCAGGAACAAACTGAAACAATACAAACATCTGCAAATATCCCCACACACCACGTTGATGAAGCAAAAAGAGGACCAAGGCCAAATGCCATGGGGAAAATTGTCTGGTGCTTCCTACCCGCTACTGTTCACTTCCCCAGCATTCACTTTACTTCTCACCAAATGTGCTGATACTATGTGCCTGTCACTAAACCACATAAATAGCAACATTCCTCTGCTCTCTGACACTCCTAAAATGTCCACCAAAAGCTCTGGGACCATCGGCTTCTACTCACTTCAGCTGTTTCCTTTACGAAAGTGATCTAGGAAAATCTTCCCTGCGCTGCACACAGAAGCTTCTCTTCCCACTCTCACTCCAGACCTTCCAGCTCCTTGCTCTCCTGTTGTATGATAACTGAATGTAGGCAATGTAACATTTTGTAGAAAGCAAAGGCAGCATTAGGTATTAGAACATCTAAACAATAACCAGTAATGTAGAAGTCACGACCATATGGTGTCCAATCCTAGGTACCAGGACTAATAATAAAAATGGAGAACTGGGAGAGTGTTCAGAGGGAGACATGAACCTTAATGTACTGAAAGAAGTTTATTGGAATGGATACCAGCAGGGACAGAGTCAAAATGATGGAGTGAGAGGTAGTATTTTTGCTTTAGCTCCTCCATAACCAAGAAAAAGTCACAGGGAATCATTTTTCCTTCTCAAGGAAGCTATGGAAGATAAAAAGATTTGGCAATACTAGGATGGGGGCCAGGAATGCAAAACAGGAGAAGCAGCATGGCAGAGGGAGGTAACAACATCAGGGAAACAATCCAGTGCCCAGAGATGGTAAGGGAAATGGCCACCAGGGCAAGAAACACTTGAACAGAAAGAGATCCCAGAGGATCCCTCAACTAGCACTGGGAACAGGAATGGATGCCAACTGGTAGCTCTGTCACCCATTACCCAGTCCTGTATTATAGTTCCAGAGTAAAAAAGAGTGGTAGGGAGGGGAAAGGGACCCTATCTGTGTAAGGAGCAAGGAACAATTTCCATAAGCATATCTGTCTGGCTATGAACCCAAGAGCAGATTAGCAACTCAGTTCTATCCTTTAGTCCCACACATAAGGCAGCAATGGAATAAACCATGAGAGTTGAACAAAACAAAGGGGAACCAGAAGTTCAGTCACTCTGAACCTGAAGGACTTTCCAGTGGACTAACAATGACCAAGTTCAGAAAAGTCTATGTAAATTCAACCACACATAAGCCAACAGACCCAGACCTGGATCAGGAATTTGCAGAGCTCGGACCAGGAAAGCAATGGACATATGTCTTTCTGAATCAAATTGGAAGCACCAAAAATTTACAGACCCCTGATCTGAGGTGTGAAAGCAGGACATAAGACAGAAACTCAGACCAGGCATCCTCCCACCCCAGAAGAAGTGAGCAGAACATAAATTAACATAAAGTCTAAAATCAAGAAGCAGGCTAGAGAAAAGAGCAAATAAAAATAAAAAACCCAACCATAAAAATCTACTGTGGTGACAGGGAAGTTCAAGACATCAACACAGAAAAAGTTAATAACATGAAAACATCTGCAAGCAATGTCTCAAAGAAAACTTCATATTGAACACAAGCTCAACAAGAATTCCTAGAAGAGTTAAAGAAAGGGATAAAATGGAGAAAAAACTCAAATAAGAGCAGTAGAGGCTAAATTGAGGAAAGAAATTAGAATTATACAACAAAATTATGAAAGAAATAACAGCTTTGTAAAAGAGATTCAAAATAATATTGAAGAAAATAATTCCTTAAAAATTATAATTGGCCAAGAGAAATTTAATGACTGTACTCCACAATGACATCAAAAAACAAAAATAAAAAAAAGTTGAAAACTGAAAAATAGAAGAAAAGGTGAAATATCTCATAGGAAAAGCAACTGATCTGGAAAAATAGATCAAGGAGAGATAATTTAAGAGTCAATAGCCTAGATGAAATCCATGAACTAAAAAGAAGCCTGGACATCATATTTCAAGAAGTTATAAAAGAAAACTTCCCTGATATCTTGAAACCAGAGAGCAAAATAGAAATTAAAAGAATCCACCAGTAACCTCCAGAAAGAAATACTAAAATGAAAGCACCCAGAAATATTATAGTCAAAATCCACAACTCCAAGTCAAGGAGAAAATAATGCAAGCAGCTAGAAAGAAAATGGTCAAATATTGTAGAGCCATGGTTAGGATCACACAAGATTTACCAACTACCACTTTAAAGAAACAGAGGGCTTGGAATAGGAATGCATAAAAATGAAATAGCATAAACAAAGCTAGAAACAGTCAATCTCAAATGTGAAAGATTACAAAGGAGAATTATGACCTTTGGTTCATCATTTCTACTGATAGCAAAGGAAGAGGAAATTAATACAAACATTGGCAATATATACCATTTCATTGGAAAGATTGTAAATCTGTCAATACTTGTTAACTAATGCCAAAAAGTCAGTTTCATTCTTTCTAGATCCTGGGAAATGGATGGAAGGGTGGATAGGATTTTCAAACTAAAGTATCATATTTTTTCTGCCTCTTTCAGAGCCTAATCTTGCCATAAAATCTTTGACAATAATTGTTAAATGAACAATTCACTGATGCCAGAAGATACAAGACCTAAAGCAAGTTTATAAAAATAGACACTAGTTAGATAAAGAGAAGAAGCCAAAGGAGAAATGTGAAAAATAATAAAGGAAAATAATGACCAATTGTTCACCATCTCCCACTGATAACAAAGCAAGATAAAATGTATACAAACATATACAAACATCAGCAATATTTGTCATTTTACCCAAAGGGATTTAAAATCTTTGACAATTCAATATTTGGTTTGTGATGTTTCCATCTCTTTCTACTTAGTATGCTAACATTGTCTAGATTTTGCTATCAGGTATATAGTGTTATATATGATTTTATATAAGGAAGAAGGAAGCATGGGAGAGGCAGAGTGACAGAGACTAATAACATAGAGCTAAATGATAGATAGATACATAGATAAAATATAAATACAAAAATTTTAAAAAAACAAAAGGAGGAAATATGAAATTGAACCAAAATAAATATAATGACTAGAAATAGAATGATGAACACTTTTGCTTAATAATATTTTACCACATAAAATATACATGTGTTTAAAAGGAAACAGATACATTGCTTTGTTTTACTTTTTGAGTGTTGGCTGATCAACAACCACTAATCATGGCCTTTTGAAATTACAAATAATGTGTCTGTTGCTGTTTAACTTTGGGAAGTCAAGATGTGCTGTGGAGAGACAACTTGGCCTAAGTCACTTATGTTCCTGGGCTTGTATTCTCTATTGCCTTCCTTGGAAATGTTCTGTTTCAACTCCTCTCTTCTTAACTCCCTATAACTTTGGACAAATTCTATGAGTGTCCATGTGAGGCATCAAGTCACAAGATATCAGAGAGCCCTTCTCTTCACATTTCCACATTGTCATCCCTCACCCACTCTTATAGCAGAAACTAATATTATCTAATATTACTTGGTCATTTTGGTGGTTCCTCTGATGAGTGTCACTTTTCTCCATTATATTCTTTCTTTACTGCTCATTCCCTTACTAACCTAGTTCTGGTGCCGCCTAAACTCCCCCATATGATTTTGTAGAGATGATCATAGCCCTAGGCATAAATACTAGACAGAACAATCATGAAAAACCAAACTCATTCCATTAGAGATCCTCTAGAGATTTTAATTAAGAAAAGGTAAGAAACAATTTTTGTGACATTTTGCTTTGGATCCCATAACTTAAACATATGATATTGGTAAGGGCTAATAACACAATAAAGTTCTTTTAATTCTCATCAGACTTTCCCCTCTCTTACTCCACTAAGAGGGAAATAGCAAAAAGATATAGTCAGGGACTATATGGTACAGTGAAAAGAGAGCTGTATTGGAGCCAGGTTCAAATAATAGTGCTGCTAGTTGGTATTTGTAGCACTTTAGATAAGTCACTTAACCTCTCTGACTCTCAGTTTCTACATCTCTGTAAAAATGAAGGAGTTGGACTAGATAGCTTCTGAGGTACTTCCCAACTCTAAATCTATCATCTTGTGAACCTATCTGTGATCTTTTCCAGCTCTGAATCCCACTATCTTAAACTAGATACCATTAGTCCAGTCAGTGACTACTGCATTGCAAAACAGGTCATATTAAAGAAAGAAAAAAAAGTTATTTCTCAACCTATCAGGTTGAGTGGCTACAGTGGAAATCTGTGAGTGTGTGTGTGTGTGTGTGTGTGTGTGTGTGTGTATTGCCTCATTGGGCACTGAATCAGTTTATACAGACTGTCTCCTACTCTATCCCATCTCACCAGAGCTGTGAGTTTACCATCAGCAACTAGAAGCCTAAGCCAGCACACAATCATTCTGTCTCTCACTCTAATTGGAATCTTGGTTCCTTTAAAGTGAATAATTACAATAACATTAATAATTATTAATAATAATAATAGCTTTTATGTGGTACTTTAAGATTTGCAAAGCACTTTACAAATATTATCTCATTTGATTCTCACAGCAACTCTGGGAGGTAGACTCTATTGTTATCCTTATTTTACAGACAAGGGAACTTAAATTGAGAGAGGTTAAGTGATGCCAAGTCACACAGCTAATGTGTATCTGAGGCTAGACTTCAACTAAGGTCTTACTGACTACATGTCCAGTGCTTTATCCAATGCACCACCTTGCTATCTGATTACTTCAATAAACTCATTCTTCAAATTCCAGATGTTCAATATTACTGAAAATTATACCTTTCTCCTCCTACAATCTAGAAAGCTCCTACCTGTTTCCCAAATCCCTGCTTTTCTTGAACAACATTTAAGCAAAAACTATGTCCCCAGCTACTTCCTCCTGTATGTTACCTGCATTCTTCTCAGTCTTATTTCCTTAGGCCCAATCCACTCTCTCTACCCATCTCCTGGTCTCACAGTTTGGAATACCTACTGTTCATTTCCCTTATGATCATCTTGATGTTTCTCTGTCTTCATTCACTCTTTTTCTATCCTCCTGTTACTAATGAAAAAGTGACTATGCTTCCAACCACAGCTAAATATTTCATTTCTTGATTCCATTCCTCAGTATTATGTAGGAGACTTGAGAATCTGACAGCCAGAATTCAAATCCTGATTCTGCCACTTCCTATCTATTTGACTTTGGATAAATCACTTCAGTTCTCTGATTCTCAGTTTATTCATCTGTAAAATGAGATGTCTCCTAAGATTAAATTTTGTAGAATGGATCTTAAAAGGGGAGATTAAAAAGAAAAAAGGAAACTCTAAGGACCAGAGATGAGGATATAAAATAAATCATCAAAAATCATCAGTCTGCCTGAATATTAGCTACCAACAAAACCCAGTAAGGAGAAATAGAAAAATAAATCCTTTTCAAAATAACTACAAAGTATATAAAGTATCTGAATTTTAACCTATTAAGAGAGGAATTATAGTAATACAACTAAAAAAGCATTATTTAATGAAATAAATATCAACATAAACAAGTGGAGAGATAATTGCTTAAATGATTGGTTTTGTCAATATAATAAAAATGGCAACATCAAGTGCATTTATAGATTCAATGTTGTATCACTCAAACTACCAAAGGTTTACTTTTTAGAACTAGAAAAATAATTAGGAAATTCATTGAGAAATGCAAAAATCCAAGCGTATCAAAGAAAAAAAATGAAAAAATGGGAAAGGAAAAGATTCTAGCTATACCAAATCTCAAAATATATAACAAACCAGCAATTATCAAAACAATTTGGTAGTTGTTAAAAGAAAAATTAATTAGTGGAACAGATTAATTGCACATGACCCAAATGTAATCACACACAGTAGCTTACAGTTCAAAAAACCCAAGGCCTCCAAATGCTGGTATAAGCACTCTCAGTTGGACAAAATCTGTTGGGAAATATGGAAAGTGGTCCAGCAGGACTTAAGTTTAAACCAGGATTTCACATTACATGCTACAATAAGCTTCACATGGATTCAAGACCTAGATGTAAAAGGTCACGTCATAAACAAATTAAAGGAGAATGGAAGATAACTTGAATAACTATGGATAAAAGACATGTGCTGGGCCAATGTATTGGTAATCAAGGTGAGACTTTTTACTGTTTTACTGGGGTTTTTTTTTTTACTGTTTTTACTGTTTAAATTAATTAAGTGTCTTTGATTGAGCCTTACTAGGTGCAAAGCCCCAGGCCCAAACACCTATTTACTAGGTGCTAAGCCTATGTGGGTGTGAAACCCCCAGGGCCCCAAGGGGAGTTGCTAAGACCAAAGCCAATAGTAGGCGCCTAAATTCAGATGATGTCTGATGACATCTAAAGACTCTATAAAAAGATAGAACAGAGCTGTTTGCCTAGGGCTCTGAGCCACATGAGGAGATGCGAGTGACTTTAGGCCAGCCATTGTTAAGAGCTCCCCCACTCGTGAATCCAGATATTGATGGTTTCTTGGTAACTGTGAATTGTGATCTGGTCTGTTTATATTGTGTATGTTTGTAATTTGTTTGTATTTGCTCTGAAGTTCTGTTTGCTGGCTTTTCCTCCTGAACTAAGTAAGTTTATATGTATATGTTGGATTAAAGTAAGATTGTTAACCCCTTAATATTGTTTTCCTTAGTAAAGCAGATCAAAAGAACCTGCGCTGGCAGCATTCTTGTTGTTGGGCTCGTGTTGGTCTTTCAGCCCCACAGCAGCTGCTAGCCGAATTGTTGCAACAGCCAAACAAGAGATCAATAGGAGATTTTGTCTCATAAAATGGACAAATTTGATTACATCAAATTTAAAAATTTTATACAAATAAAATCAATGAAGTTAGAATTAGAAAGGATACAGTAAAGTGGGGGGAAATTTTACAACAAGTTTTCCAAGGTCTGATGTTCAAGACCTGTATGGAATTGATTTTTAAATAATTATTTCAAATATATAACATTAAGAGACAATTCCCAATAGATAACTTTTCAAAAGATATGAACCAACAATTCTCAAAGCATAAAGATAATCTATCAGCAGCCATATGAAAAGATGTTTCAAATCATTAATGAAAATTTTAAATCAAAGCCACTCTGAAATTCCATTTCATACTCATAATATTTATAAGGATGACCAAAAAAAAGGAAAATAACAATTGTTGGAGAGGATATGGGAAGCTAAGTATACTAATATACTATAGTTTGAACTATAAATTAATCTAACCATTCTGGAGAGCAGGTTGGAAATATGTCCCCTAAAATCACCAGACTTGAACCCAACATACCCTTTAATGCAATAATAGCATTACTAGCTTATAGAGCAGAAACATGAAAGAGAGAAAAGAGTCATACGTATAACAACATTTATAGTAGTACCTATTATTATAGAAAGGAATTGGATAGAAAGTGGGTGACCATCAACTGGGTGTCCAAATTCTGATATATAAAAAAAGAATATTTTTAAACCATACAAAATAATGAAATGAATGGGTTGAGAGAAACTTGCAGAAACCTGAATAAAACCAGTCCAAATAAAATTAGTAGAATCTGGACAACAATTTACATAATGACTACAACATTGTAAAGGAAAACATCTGTGAAAGACTTAAAAATCTATCAGAAATATAATAACATATCACAACTTCAGAAGACTGATGATGAAGAATGCTTTCTGCTTCTTGGACTAAGACCTATTTTCCATATGATCAATGTGTACATTTGTTTCACTTGTTTATAATTATCAGTTACAAGAGAAGGTTCTGGGTTTTTTTGGGGGGGACAGAGATTATGAAAAAAGGGAAGGGATTAGGGGAAGTGATGGTGATGCTAAAAAAAGAGCTATCAATGAAGCATTTTTTAAAATACAAAAAATGAACAGAAGAAAGTTCAAAATGGGACACAGACAAGCAGGGGAGTGTTGGAACTACTGTTTTAATTTTAATATATGCTCTTAAACCATATAATAGCAATTTACAACATCATATACAATCCCTTTTTGTTACTGTTCTTTCTATAAGGAGCTGGTCATGGTTTATTATTTTTGATGAAGTCTATAATAAAAAAGCCCAAATGAATTAAAAATAGACAAGATCAAATGATGAAAAAAAAAATTTATTCAGATCCCACTGTGTGTACTATGTTATTTACTGGCCATTTACTTTGCTAATTAGACCAGATACTACGAAGCTTTTAGCCTGTTTAATTCCCTAACTCCCACTCTGTAGCTCCATCGTCCTTATTGGTGAGTGACTCATGTGAGCCATGGTACCTGGGCAGGGTCCAGCCAAGCTTCACTCCCTGGACATCCTCTGGCCAGATATCTTGTTGCCACTCTGATACATTATCTACCACTATTTCCTGTCACTACCTCTTTCCAGTTGTGGAATTGTAATCAAATAGATATTATTATTGATACTGGAAATTGAGTGTCAGTTGACTCCCATCTGGCTCTATTCCCTGTAACTTTCTAAACTAATCTGAACACCAGTCCCCTTTTTGTGTCATGTTTCCATGTTAGAACATAAACTTCACAAGCTCAGGAACTATCTTTCCTTTTATATTTGTATTTCTGCACTTAGTAATAGTTTTTGGCACATAGTAAACATTTAATAATTTTATTTTCATTCTTTTCATTTATACTGGTTGTGATGAAGGACTATGCTAACCCCACCTTCACCCCATGAAAATTAGACTAGTTTTTGTTGTCCTGGTTTTTCTCTAAAAGTATTAGAACCATCTTCAAGATTTAATTGGCTCAGGAGATTAAAGCCTGGAGCCATTGACATTATTCCCTAGTTGTTGGAGAACCAAAAACAAGAACCTCTACACTTTCCCCATACAGAGTTGGTAGAAAACCATGGGCTGCTCAGGGGTACAGGAGCTTTGCTCACATGAATCAACTCATAGGATCCTTAATGCATATGCTTATTGAAAATCCTTCCCCTACAATTGCTCATATCCCATTTTATGTCTTATTTTCTTCCAATATCAGGCCTGAACTACCAAGGGCCTGAGTCAGGGCGAAGATGGGATGAAAATACAAAGAGAAACAAAATCTGGTTATTACTCCACACACATCCCCCTTGCAAAGGAAATAAAATCATTCTAATATCTGAATGACTTTTTTATGAAATGGTGGCATTTTATTTCCTTAATACCTACACAGCACTTTAGCCTCGTTTTATTAAGGGAAGTTAGCAGCTTGAAAAAGAGAAGGCATAGTGAGAGAGGGGGGTTGGAATTAAATCTGTCTTAAAGTATTTGAAGAATTGATACATGGAAGAGGAATTAGATTTGTTCATTTTGCCCCCAGAAAAAAAGAAATAGGAGCAAAAGTTAGAAGTGAGGTCTAAGTGGTCTTTTATAGGCACAGTTAAATGACAGTGCCTTTCAAAATCCTGCTAAAATGTAAATTCCTGAGCCTATTAAAGAATAAAAGCTTCGTCTGTATAAAAATGACAAAAGACATCACACTTTAATTGGCAGAAAAACGATAATGCAAAGGAGATGTGGCTTAATTGGAGTTATCTCCCTGAATAGATGAAATTCACCGGTATCATTTTAATTATTTCTATCCATTAATCCTGCAATCATCTATTCCTTTTTGCCACACATTACATAAAGAAGTACTCCCCACTGTAAAATGCTGTGATTTTTCAAAAGCAAAAGCCTAACAAAAACAAAACAACTCAAGCTAGATTAATTTGCCTCTGTACCTGCCCCAGAGAAACATAACCTCCCTTCTAAATCATGGATGGGGAAAGAGAAGCAGGCAAGGGTGATATCACTAATAAACATTCTTGTTCCAGCTTTCATTCATGGAGTCACTTAGAGTTCTGCTTCTGGCAATTAATAAAAATGTGTAAAATCCATAGTGCAGGCTTTTCTTTTGTGTTTTTCCTCACATTTAAATAGCATTTTATTGGTGTATATATATATATTTATATTTAATATATATTTACTTACTTATCCTTCATTTTACCACAGAAACCAGAGACCCAGAGCAGGTAAACTGCTTTCCCATAGTCAGGCATTAAGGATGATCAAGGCGACTAGCAGCCAGTTCTCTCCAACACTATAAAAGTGGTTTTTTTTTTAAATCCAAAAACTCTCCCTGGAGGGCCTACTGGGTCAGGAGTATAATGATCCCAGTACCTCCTCCCTGGGGCTAAACAAAGAAGTCCCAAGGAAAACTCAGAAACTCCTGACACCCTAACAGAGAAAGATTACCAGTTACAGCTCTAAGTCCCTTTCCCACCCTTTTGATTATCTACTGGCTGCCAAATCCCTAGGATATCATAAATTATCACCAATTTCCAGGTCCAAGCTCCTCATTCCCTTCCCCCATTGCTTAGTCCTAATAGACGCAGGTAAGAACTATGTAAGGAACCCACCAGACTTGGCTTATTTGAAGATACCCCATTCCTTGTGAAGTGCTAGTGGGATGTATTCAATTCTACCTGAGTCTTAATGGACCTGACCTGTTTCCACCATCCTCTCTGACTGGCCTTCATATTGTAAGTGTATTGTAAGCCCTACAATTAAGTTGGCTTGCTTTACTGTCTTGTGTGATCATGACTCCTAGTACTGAACCTTTCTAAGTTTACATTTAGACAAGCCAGATGGAGGCAGGAAGATCAGTGGGTGTAAGTGTAGAATGTTATATAGATGGCAGCATGAAGTGACACTGAAGAGTCTTGGGGGTGAGGAAGAGGGAAGGCCACAGAGTTCAGTCCCTGCTACCCTAGGGTCACAATATTGCTGGATATATCCACCTATCCCTACCACAGGATCCCAAAAAGTAAGACAAAACAAGAAGTATCTATTACACTCTGATTGGGTGACAAGCACTGTGCGAAATCCTGGGGATACAAAACAAAAAGAAAGTCAGTCTCTGTCTTCAAGAAGAGCTGGGATTTTAATGAGGTAAGACAATACACAGGGGAACTGAAAATCTGATGGGAGGAAGGTAATCACATAAGGGCACGGCATCAAAGCACAAAACGTCAAAAGAAGAGTCAGGAGGGAAATGAAGGTTACCCGGCCTGAGCTCCTCCCCAAAATGTAGGTTTTGGGAGGAACTCACCAATGGGTGAAGGAAGCCAACACCAGAGAGGGGTGCTCAGGGGTGAAAAGCCTAAAGGAACATAAGGATGGTCCAAGGTAATGAAATCCTGGGCATTTCTCACTCTGGAGAGGAGAGGAGAGAAGAAGCAGAATGAAATGGTATCTAAGGTGTGTTGGCAAAGTCCAGAAAATCAGAAGCAGATGTGGAAGGGAAATAAAGGAAGTGGATACCAGTCCCTGGGCCAGAGGCCAATTTTACTGGTAGTGTTTCAAGTGGAGGGAGAGGTGGTGGGACTGAGAGAGGCTTCTGGTGTACCAGTTGTACTGATAAATCTGATAACCTATGTGCAATTCTATTGCTAAGCCACCTCACTGGAGCAGGCCAAGGTCTACCGGCACTCCAACTAGGTGTAGGAATGGAGTAAATCTCCTCCCCTCAGATGGGAGACATGAAGGCCTGGGTGTGAGATGGATAGTCTGTGCAGATTTAACAGGGGCCTTGAAGTGGGAATTCTCACTCTAAACTTTCTAGTTACTAGGTGTAGAGTCAGTGCGATACCCACAGTGGCTGCCGCTGCTATGAATATGCCGGCATAGTTCTGAATCGCAAAATGTAATAGACCCTCTTCATGGAAGACAGAACCAAAACATTTATTCCAACACCAGAAAGACAAATCCATCATGGCAACAAAGAAATCCATCATAATAACCAAGAAGTCTATACACATTACTAATGCAGAGAGTATGACATCCCCAAGCCATCCCTCTTTTAGGGCCTTCCCACAAATGAACTCCCTTAAGCAAAATCTCTCACTCATGCTAGTTCCTCTGCTTCTTCTTTTTCCCAGCTCTGACTGCTCTGTCTCACTTCCTGATCCACCCCTTCCTGCTCCACCCATTCAGCAAGCGCCTCCCACCATAGGCTCATGTGACTCAAGCAGGTCACATGGGCCTATTAATGGATGGGAAAAATCTTCCCATTTTCACTAATATAACACTAAAGACCAGGTAGAGATGCAAGGAGGGAGCTTTTGGTGGGTGGACATCTCAGCTGGGCGTATTGATGCTTCCTATTAGAATGGGCAGGGAGTCCTCCTCTGAGGGGCCCTGAAACTAATACTGGGTCAGGCTCAGCTGGAGCCTGAGGGTCAAGAGCTGGAACTAAAGTAGCTGCATACCCTAGGTGTCATAGGCAACATGGGTTCCAGAGGGTCCTGACCACACAGCCTGTAAGCTGAGACCACCATCCCTGACATTGACTGGATGGCTCAATGTCACAAGAAGCCAGGTTGGAGCAGCATCCAAAGAGAGGAGGCAGGACTTTTCAAGTCTGAGTAAGGCATGGAAGCATCTAGAGCATGATGACAGCCCTACCAGGATACAGAGAACCTTGGCTCTCGCTCTAACACCTCCCAACACCCCAGCAGAGCTTGGAAACGTGAAAGAAATAAGAAAAATTAACTGAGAAATTCCCCTAAGGACTCCGAATCTTGCAGAGACCCTGGGATAGAAACACTGGGGTAAATGGAGTGTTAAAGCCAGACAGCCATAGGAAGCACTGGGCATATCCAGCAGCAATACCAGCCTTAGCCTAGAACCACATGTCTTGAAGTTCAGGACTGCAGACTTCAGAGCTGCCTCCAGGTGTCTGGAATGGGTTGAAAAGGTCACTGAGCCAAGAAAAGCCCTAGGCAAAAACCAGCCTGAGCTATTCAGTTCTTGAACATGGGCAAAAACTGTGTGAAACATTGACAATGTTATAAAAAATAGAGGTTTATATAATTTCAAGCTGGAAAGAACCTTAAAGATCATTCTTCTCCTCTTTGGACTCACAGCTGTAGGCACATAGGCTTAATAAATGATGTTGTCACAAAAACAAAATCAAGTCAGCCACCTGCTCCAGCAGCTTGGCCATGTAAGCCCAAGTCTGGAGGGATGACTGTGGCCTCCAGCAGGTGAAACATGGTTGGATGCAGAGCTGAGGGGAGGCACAGATGCAGACACTGTGGACAGTAGGATAGATATAGATTAATTTCTTGGCTGCCCCCTATTATCACAGACAGCTAGAAGAGGGGGAGATAGATGGAAGAAGGGGAGACAGAAGGAGAGGAATATAGGAGAGGTAGAGGCACAAAGAGGAGCGGGGTCAGGGGAAAGATAAGAGGGGAGGCAGAAGGAGAAGGAGAGGAAAAGACAGAGTCAAAAAGAAGGAGATTCTTCACCTTTATACATTGTTCTAAGATAGGGTTTCTGGAAAGAAGAGTATGGAGGGAGGGATACAATCAATAAAGATCATATAAAACAAAAAACAGGAATAAAATTTTCTATAAAAAGAATAATAAAAATGACTTGGAGCCTCAGTTTCTTCAAAAACAATTCATAATTTATAATGATCACCGTGTTAATAATGTCAATTACTGTTGTTAAAGAAACTTGGTCTTAGAATGGCTGAGGTGTTACTTGATCACAAAGCTGATAATATAACCAGAGAAAAATATAAAAAGAGAGGAAGACACAGACAAAAAGAAGGGAAAAGACAAAGAGACAGGAGAAGGGGGAAAGAAGACACAGAGAAAGAGGGAAAGGGAAACAGCCATTAGGAAGAGGAGATAGAAACGAAAAAATGGGATGGGAAGGCATAAAGCAGAGGAAGACAACAAAGACTTAAAGCCTGTGTCAAGAGGCAGCCCAGTTCCTGATCTTTGATTGCAGGCCAGCCAATCAATCTTTAGTCAGATCTAGTAATGGAGGTGGGGGAAGGAGATTCTAATTTCTTTTAAGAAAATTTTGAATATGTCTACAAATAGTTTTGAAAGTTGGAAAAACAATAATCATTGAAAGGAAGTACTATAAAGCACATTTATGGATGCAACTCCCACATATATGAACTTTCCAGAAATATTCAGCACTGCAAGAAGAAGTATTCTTAAATATACAATGAACTGGACCATATACAGTTCTAACAAGTATTTTAAGGTATCTGGGATTCATGCCATAGCACTCAATTTTTTTTTTACCTTTTTCTCTTTCCACAGGTTCCATAAAGTTATTAAAATAGTTATTTTAATTCAACTGCCAACAGATTGCATAGGCTGTTAGTTTTCACTTGGGCACAATTTTGAAATTAGTGTAAGTTTTTGGACACCCTTGAGTCAATTCATTGGCATTTAGTTCAGGATACCTAATTGATCTGAGAGAAGAAAACTGGAATTTTATTTATTTTTTAGCCTATTTGTTTAGCCATCTTTTTATTAAAATGGTATGTACATTTAGCATTTTAGCATTGCATTAAGACAGAAAAGTGCTCTATTATGAAAACTTACCAGTAAAAGCAAAAACCACTGAAAATATCATTACAATCTCTTACCTACCAATCATATCTTTGGTAGAGTTCCAAACCAGGCCTAATACCAAGGCTTTATTTAACTTTTTAAACTCAACCGTATTCCTGAAAGTCCCCTGATGAAAGTCAGTAGGTTTCATATCTGTGAATGGAAAATCTCACAGTTATACCAGGCAATTATTTTCTTCAACCCTTTTCTAAAATATGCATGCATATCACGTAATTTTTATTTTTTTCACCCTGGCACTAATTGTCAAATGTAATTTGAAAGGTACTTTTGGATTTTTAAAACCTTAATTAGCCAGCCTTACCAAGATTATTTTTAATTTAGGGTATTTTTTCTATCAATACCCTACCCTTGAGAAAGAGGAAAATCAAGGAGAAACTCTTATCAAGGATTTATTTTTTTAATTCTAGTAGATTTCTGTGTTTGCCAGATTTGTAACTTCAAAGGAGAGAATAGAGACCGAGCCTCACACATAGAAAATCTAACTGTAGAGTTTATTAAATAATATTCAAGTCATATGAACAAGCAGATGTCTATTTTGCTTCACTGTCATCCATTAGCTCAGGAGAAAATTAATCGACCCATGTAACTGCTCTCAGCAAGTCTGCAGACAAAACCTTACCATCTACATCTGCAATTGTTAGGGGATGTGGAGTTTTAGATTGAAATAGACAAAAGGATCTGCAGCTTCTTATAACAATCTATGACAAGAGGATAAAATCATAATCACCCTCTAATCATAGGGGATGGGGAAATCCCTTTAGTATGGGGAAAGTGAGGAGAGATAGATGCACCCATGAATATTCATTGTCTACCTAAATGTCCTTCTTCCTTCCAAAGAGACGACTTTTATCAAACTAGCCTGCAATCTCCTAGTGTGAATATAGATTCAGCCCCAAAACCTACACCTGCTGCCCATTATATTTCAATTAAACAAACACCTATCATATATTTATTACATTTTGCGGGGACCCAATGGGAAAGATGATGGGAAAGAGAACCAGTGGTGTCTTCATAGAAATGATAATGTTATAGATGAGAGGGAATTGGGTGTCCAGAGTAAGTTGCTTCAAGATCAAAATATGAAAAAAGTTTCAGTTATTATCAAGATACTCAATGAAGTCTAGCAGGAAAGCAGACTTCTATGGGGTACAGATTTTCAAATGAATAACTATTTTTATTGTGGCTGTCATATTATTATGAAGATCAGAAATTCATCATTATTTTTAACTCCACTTTTACTGAGTAGCAAAATGCTTTTATGACTGGCCTGAGGGTGCATTAGGGAAGAGATGGAAAAGAAATACGGTATTATGAGCTATATAGTACTGCGTAAATATGACCTATTTCTGTTTGTTTAGATTCTTATACACTTATTTTACTTAAAACTAAGAATTCACTTATATTCATCTGCATCCTCATTTAAAAATATCCTGGAAAATTTTTTTCCAAAAACTACCTGTACTTTCACTAGAAGGGAAAGTATACGGGAGGTGCTAGTAGAAGTTATCCAGCCTGGTGGTCTTTAGAGTAAGCAGTACATACCCTAAGGACTACGTAAGACAATTGGTGGGGGTTCCAGCAAAGCCAGTTTCAACCAGAAACTCCTTATCTGGGGAGTCCTGGTTCTGAAGACAAATGCTAGCTAAGCAAGGGATCCGGAAGAGGAATATAGCCCAACTGGGAGGGATATGGGCTTGCCAGTCACAGATAGCGGGAAAGATCAGCCTAAAAGTGATGTCTGTGATAGAGATTAAGGCATTGATTGACAGCTACAAAGAGGTTAATGTGCCCTGCCATCTTGGGCCAGTTATCATGTGGAGCTGAGGCCAAAGTGACCCTGTTTTCTAAGGAGGCTAAGAGGCAACAGATGCAAAGGATCCATTGGGGGCCTACTCCTTCCTCCCTCCCTCCCAGCTTCTCTCCGGTCAGACATTGGTGGCCATGGAGACACATGCACGATGAGTAAGGGATCAGGACTTTGTGGATTAGGTGGGCAGTGGTAACCCACATGGGACCTGAGGCTGAGCACTGTGGTGACAGTAAGAGGTAACAGTGTCAGAGATGAGCAACAGAAGGAGAACAGCAGGGACAAGGAGGTTGCACTTAGGAGAAACAAGGCCTAGGCATGAGTCTTAGTAGGCTAGAAGGAGGTGAAAATCATTTGATATACCAACCAGCATTAGTTAAGCACATACTATGTTCCAGGCAGGCCTTAGAGATTAAAATAAAAGGTAAATATTCCCTGAGCTTGAGGAGCTTACAATGTAGCTGTTGGAGGCATGTGTACATATATGAGAATGTACAAAATATATACAAGGTAATTTGGGAGGAAAGGCACTAGCATATGGGGAAATTAAGAAAGACTTCAAGTAGAAAAGGATACTCGAACTGAGTCTTGAAGGAAACTCAGAATCCTATGGAGAGTTGAGGACTGAACACATTTCAGACATGAAGGACAACCAATGAAAAACAAAACAAACAAACAAAAACAAAGAAGGGAGATTGCAGGCCATGTATGAGGAGTAATAAGAAGGGCATTTGGATTGGATCGTATGAGTCTAAAGGCAAGTAGCATATGATGAGAATAAATGGATAGACTAGAAGCAGGTCTTAAATGCCAAACAGTACAGTAATGCAGTCACTTATGAAGACTAAAACAATGAACAGTGAAATTGTTTCCAAAAATAAAATGATCTCACTGGGGTCAATAACACATCATTGAGAGAAAGGCAGAAAATGAAGGTAGAGAGTGGGGCAGAGTTCAGTGATCTGCTTGGTTCTGAAGCTGACCTCTTTTCACAGTTTTGTTTTTGCAGAAGAAAAAGAGTGGGATACTGAAACTTCATCTCCTAATCTTATTTCAGCCCTCTACATGGACTTTGAGTCATTGGTCGATTTCTCTAGGCTGCCTCTATAACTCTGGAGAAGGTGGTGCCTGGGTTAGTCTAGGTTACAGCTTGTCTTGAGTTCCCACAGATAAAACCAAAGGCAATGGAAAATGGCAAGAAGCTATGGGTGCAGATCAGATGGTCTTTGGGGCCAGTCTCTGTTGTTACGTCTAATGCTACCAGCCACTCAGGGCCTGCCAGGAAAGATGGACTTAGGCCATGTACTTGTGCAACTTGTCAGCAAATTGCTCCCTAATTGCAGCCAGCTGTGCCCCATTTGGATGAAGAACTAGATCTGCTGTTCCTATAAAAAAGAAAAATGACATTCTAACAGTTCACATATTTGAGGATTCAATCCAACTGTAGGAGGGGTTGGAGGATGTGTGGGAATAGGCTTATAAGGGGCCATTCCAAGGAGTGTGTATTGGAGCTCCCCTGGAAACTTCCAGTAAAATATGTAACTCATATTGCATAATTGAGTAATTTCCTACTCCCCCTCCCTCTTTGGGGACACCCTAAGAAATGAGACAAAACCTGAGCTTTAAGTAATTTTTCCCCTGGATGGTGGAGGATTTAAAGAGCCAATGAGACTGAAGATCAATCCCTTACTTTGAAGGTCAGTCCCTCATAGGACTGAACCTGGTTCACCGGTACACATGTGTCCAAAGCTAGGAGAGGCCCCTTAGTGAAGAGGAAAAGAGCACAGTGCTCCAAAATGCTGGGCCCAGCAGTGGTTTTTATCAATACCCAAGAAAGACAAGAAAGCAGCCAAAAGGGAAATGTTTCTGCAGAAATTTCTGAGACTGAAGAAGAATTTGAAATCTGAACAACCGCAAGTACCCTCAAAAATGTTATAGGGGAAGAACTTGAAGATTAGCTAAGACATATTCTTTCTTAAAGAAAAAAACAAGTGCTTAGAGAATCATGGCTGCCTTAATACTTCTTCGTGGTTTGAAAGGGGAGACACAGAACAAAGCAATATTTCCACAAGAATTATTGCTAAGCATATGCCAAATCACTGTTTCATCATGTCTACCATAATATGCACACCTCCATGTTTATAAATAAGGTAAAAATTAAAATATTTTTATTTAATCCTCATTTTCAAATTTGTAGTTCTGTATATGTTCTATGATGTACATCACACCTTAGTAATAATTATATATATATATATACATATATATATTAGAGAGATAGAGATGAATGTATAAAAATTCTTTATTAAAATGTTTGTAGACCACTAGTCTATAATGCGTCTCCAAATGTTTTCACACTACAGCAAAAAAAACTTGAGTCTCTTCAAAATAATGGTGACTCTAATAATGAAGATGCTAACACCATGTTTTAGATCTTCTAATTTCTGCAATTCCTTCCATCACTTCTCAAAATAAGATTGGGAGGACAGGTTCCTTATCATCCATCCCTTAATTAATACTAATGAAAAAATATTTCTGTCCTACATAGTATCTTCCTTTAGAAATTGTGTGTCTCTGTTTCTTTAAAACAAATACACACACTGACTGCTCCACATTTTATATTGTAGAGACAAAGAAAGAATCTGTTCTGTACACATTTTTTTTCCTGCCACATTTCCAAGTGCACATCTTTCACATTAAGAATGTGATTTGAGCCAACATTTTGAGGGGAAGGGTCCATAAAAAGCATGAGCTTGTTAGTACATTTTTGTTAGCATCAAATGATGCTAACCAGTTTGCCAGTAAGAAACATGGCACATAAGAAGAATTGGTTACTTTATGATGTTATGGAATTAAAAAGGCCTTCTTATGCATTTTTTCCCATATTTGTTTTAATTGAAATGCAACTTGCTCATCTATTCAAATGTTGTTGTCTTGAAGCCTGAAGAGTTTAAATTTTATCTTTAAAAACATTTAAAAAAATTATAACCAATGATAATATAACAGTACACATTTAAAACACTTAACATAGGCAACTCAAAGAGGATCCCTGAGTCAAGGAGACTTTAGATGAAACCTAATTGTATAGAGAAATTGATTTTATGTTCAAATTAAATGGTTATTTTAAAATTATTAAAAGAAGTATTTTAGTGACTATGCAAAACTGATATGGTAACATTTTAAGCACTGACTCTGCCAAAATGATCAGAGGTTACTTACATCTTTAGATTTGGGCCTTAACTCATGTACATTTGGGTTTATCTTCTTCCTTCCAAAAAGACAATAGTGTGCCTAAGGGAAAAGAGAAAGAACTTTGTTGCTGGCCCATGAGGTGGTCAGTCCCATCATTGTCACTGACCTCCTTACCTGTTTTGTTGCCTCAGATCATTCTGAAGTGTTCTTTTTTAGAGCTGAGGACACTAGAATTAGCAAAGGAAGGTATTTCTGTAACAAGAGTGCAAGCCCTTTTGCTGTTCTCTATTTTTCCTCCAACTGAAAAATATTTTTGATTAGTTTAATAGGGATGAGCCCCATGAGTTGTTGGAGAATAGTCTCACTCTGGCCTCCTCTAAAGTTGGGGATGATAAGAGTACTTTAAGGATAATAACATTCAGCTTTCTCTCTCAAGATGGCGGACAAAAAGCCCCCAAAGGAACCAAAAGAAAAGAGGGTCAAAAAGGGAAAAAAGAGAACAAAAAGGTAGATGTGGCTGAAAAGGTAGTGAAAAAGCCTCGAAAGCACTGCAGTAGGAACCCAGTCATGACCCGAGGGATTGGTAGATACTCCAGGTCTGCAATGTATTCCCGGATAACCATGTACAAGCAGAAATATGCTGCACCAAAAACCCAGATTGAAAAGAAAAAGAAAGAGAAGGTGTCTGCTACTATCTCAAAGTCAGTTGGTGGTGATAAGAATGGAGGAACCCGCATGCTAAAGATTCGCAAAATGCCTCGGTATTACCCTACTGGGGATGTGCCTAGAAAGCTGCTAAGTCACGGCAAAAAGCCCTTCAGCCAGCATGTCAGGAGACTTCGAGCTAGCATCAAGCCAGGCACCATTCTGATCATGCTCACTGGCCGCCACAGGGGCATGCAAGTGGTTTTCCTGAAGCAGCTGGCTAGTGGCTTGCTACTCGTGACTGGACCTCTGACCATCAACCGTGTTCCTCCGAGAAGGACCCATCAGAAACTTGTCATTGCCACCTCGACCAGGGTTAACCTTTCAAGTGTAAAAATTCCAAATCATCTTACTGTTGCTTACTTCAAGAAGAGGCTCCATAAACCTAGACACCAAGGAGGAGAGATTTTTGACACAGAAAAAGAGAAATACGAGATTACAGAGCAGCACAAGGCTGATCAGAAAACAGTGGACTCTCAGATCCTGCCCCAAATCAAGAAAATTCCTCAGCTCCGTAGCTACCTGCGTTCTGTATTATCTCTCGCCAATGAAGTTTATCCTTACAAACTGGTGTTTTAAATGCCTTCCAGAGAACTCTTATTAAAATATTTGTAATAGTAAAAAATAAAAATAAATAAATAAATGAGGATAATAACATTCAGGCCTAAATAAACAAGACAGTTCAAGGATAGTGACATTAAGACCCAGATAAACAGTTATTACTATCCTGTTTCCACTATGAAATGTATGTGTATACATGTACATGTGCATGTACATATGTGTATGCATATACATACATACATATGTATGTATATAGTGTGTATTGGAGTGAAAATTACTCAAGACAAGCAGTAATTTGATATGGTTGGATTCTACTGACATAGAAGTCTAACAGTCAAGGTCATGTTGCATGAAGCTCTTCTAACCTTGGATAACTCTCTTTTTTTATGTCTGGCTGGAGTATGCGTCTCTGTTTCCTTTATCTGTATCTCCCTTGTAGGCAAGTAGCTCTGTTGTACCATGGGGAAAAGGAAGAAAGAAAAATCTTCCCCCAGCCCAAGGCAAAAATCTCAGTTCTTCCTTTGCTGACGTTTTTCTTTGGGTGTCTCCAACACTGGAATTCCTGTCTCCAGTTTAAGTCTTCCAAGGAAAGTCAGAGCTATTTTTTGTTCCTTCGGTATCATTGCTTCTTTCTTACTCTATCAGAAAGGGCATTCACACTTCGTAAAAGAAGACTGGATGTTAACACCTTGTTAATAAATAAATTAAGTTTTTTTTCATCTGTCGGTACATCCTCTGATGATATCTCCTATGGAGATATACTGTACCAACCTTTACCTGCTATCTTTACCTACACACACACACACACACACACACACACACACACATCTCGACTTCTTGGAAATATTTTCCTTAGGTCCAGTTCAAGAACCATTTCCATCATGAAAACTTCTTTGATTTCCCCCAACTATAAGTAATCTTACCCTCTTTGAAACTCATACCCTTGTTATACTTGTCCTGTGCATTGACATAGTATAATTTATATAGACTAAAGTCTTATTCTGATGGTTTTTTCAGGGTGGAATAACATATGTCCCGTGTCTTGATGGCTAATATCAGCGGACCACAAGCTCTAGCAGTTCTTAAGCCCTATTGCCCAAGGATCTATCTAATTAACTGAGGAGAGCCACATCACCAAAAGGTTAGTTGATCACCAGACAGTGTTACGTTCTTTTGGTTTTTGGCCATGGCAACTCATGAAAACTGTAAATTAAGAGGTAAAGATTTTTGTCATTAAAGGGAGTTACCCAGGTAACTAAAAAATCCTGAAGCCTTGACATAAATAATTTACCTGATAATTTGTCTTACATTGCCTAATAGATGACTATTATAATTTTCATCACTTTTTTAGGTCATAACCCCTGCATATGTACTTTTAATCCTATCCCACCCTTTGCAGTAGATTGCCCCCACAATTGCTACTCCTCACAAATTATCCAGTTTTCATTCTGTTTATTTGTACATCTTGTCTCCTCCGATAAAGTGTAAGCTCCTTGAGGGCAGGGACCTTTTATTTTTGTATCCTCACAAAATGCTTGTTGATCTATTGTTTTATTCAATGATTCCTAGCTAACCCAAACATAACAAGAAATTTAATCAATAAGAGCCTACTCCCCAGTCATTCTGGATAAATCGTGGTTACATTGTATACTGCCCTCTAGGCCATCTATATACAACCTAGATTATCCTTCAGACAGTATGGCATAGCTGGGTCCAGATTCATTCAAATGATGAAGCCCATGAAGTGGTCCCATGTAGTATCTGATTTCACAATATTCAAAGTTATAATTATGTAAAATATGGTCATTGGTTCAAGTCCAATGGAAATATGCAGTTGTGAATTCAAATAGTGTAATTTCAAAGAGTTGAATTCTGTTTAAGCTAGGAGAATAGAGTTTAAGCTAGTAGTTGTTAAGCTAATAGAGTAAATTTAGTTCTAATACTTAACTTTTCTAAGACTCTGTTTCCTAAACTGTAAATTAGAGAGAGTGGCATCTTATCCAGAGGGAATACAATTTAATGCCCTATTATATAAATGTGAGCTTTTGTATCTGGAACTTTTTTACTCACAATGTTTTATACTCATTTTACAAACAACATTCACTCCAGTACATCATAACTGCCAACCGTATGACAGCAGGCCATCAAACAACATCTGTTACTTGGTACGGCTGGCACTACTATTGTTCAGTGCCACACTTACATTCCTTTATTCCTTTCTCCCTTGCCTTCGCTGTAAAACAAATAAAAGGATGCAGACAGAGCTTGACTTCATTTTGAATTGGACATGTCAAGATTGGAATGGGATAAGTGTGATTTCAGTTGAAGAGAAAATGAAGGAGAGATGAATATATGATAAAAGGGAATGTAAGTATAGAAATAAGAATCAAAAAATAACTGCTGAAATTTTTAAAAGAGATTGCATACATCTGATAGGAATATTATCGTGCTATCACTCCAACGCATTTCTTCAGACATCTAATAAATATCAGCTGTTCCGTTAGTAGCAGGGTTATAAACAGGAAGAAAATAATATATCCAAGAAACATGCGCCCCCACTGAAAACGAATTGTTGCCATGAAACTAATGATTAAAAGAAGAGATATTGTATAGCATTAAGCAGCTTAGCAAATCCATTGTAAAAAACTACTTGGTCATACTGGTAGCTTAGCACCTGAACTAACAGTTTCAGGATTGTTGAGCAGGAAAAAAAAAATAATTTGTCAACTACTTATTCACCCTTTAATAGCCCCAAACTGCTAAACACACAAGCAGACTTTATAGCTTTGATAATGTACAAGAAATCATTTAACAAAGCAGATTCATATAGCACCTCTCTTGAATTTTTGGCCTAGCGTTGAATAATGTCCACCAGTTATTTAAATGAGTTAAACAGTATTATATTTGTTCTGGAGAAATTAAATAGTCCTCTTTTTTTTTTTTGCTTTTATCAGGGCAATTGGGGTTAAGTGATTTGCCCAAGGTCACACAGCTAGTACATGTGTCAAGTGTCTGAGGCCAAATTTGAACTCAGGTCCTTCTAACTCCAGGGCTGGTGCTCTACTCACTGTGCCACCTAGCTGCCCCTAAATAGTCCTCTTAACGTTGCTTACTTTTCATTTTTCTCCTTTTAAGGTTTTAGTGAAAGATGTTTCTATAAAAGTGTCAGAAACATTTGACAAAGGAAGTACTAAAAAAAAATCCTTAGAAGGGCTATCAGTGGTTCTTTTATATCAATAAAAAAAATAAAATGTTAAAGAGGAAAATGTTTGCTCCGTGAACTAAGAGAAATAAAAAAAGTGACAAACTATATGGCTTGATGATGGAGTGTTAATGTCCTTCTATATATCACCAGGGGCAGAGCACAGCCCAGGAGCATGATGACCATGGCTGAGGAAGGGATGGGTTAGGGTTAGGTTTAGGTTTAGGCTTAGGGTTAGGGTTGGAGTTAGAGTTAGAGTTGGAAGGCATTTAGGGTTAGGGTTAGAGTAGGGAGGCGTTTAGGGTTAGGGTTATTGTTAGGGTTAGGCTTAGGCTTAGGCTTCTGCATAGATGCAGGAGAGTTAGGGTTTATTGTTATGGTTATGTTTAGGGTTAGAGATTTTGCATTTAGGGTTAGGTTTAGGGTTACAGTTAGGGTTAGAGTCAGAGGTAGAGGTTTAAGTAATGGTGCTTGAGCTCACAATAGCCTGGGTGCCCTTTCCTTCTCTTTTATTTGGTCTTTGCTATATCAGCTGTTCAAATATCCTATGGATATGAGAAAGGGATGTGCTGAATCAGACTGAACCAACTCTCAAGAACTTATATTTAAATTTTTAGTGTAACCATTTTCATTTTTGAAATCAATAAATGCTACATATCATATCTTCATTTGTTGCTTTGTTGGTTGTCTAGATTTATGAAACTGATGGTTAAAATGTTAATAATGCAAGTTAAACTTTAAAAAATCTCATGTGTATTTTTTCCCTTCAGAGAGCCCTTTGTAAAGCATTTACTAGTAAATGTCCGTGGGGACTACTTCAATATCAAAGGAACAGAGAAAATTAAATGTACAACCTTGATCTCAGGGGTAAAAGAGAGATATCAGGGAATGGAAACCTGATCAGGGTTAATTAGGATTAATCAGGAAACCAGCAGCTGATATTACTGCAATCATTCAACCCTCCTGCCTGGAAAGTCTAACTGTATTGAGATGAAAAAAAATGCGTTCTTCAACTTGATGTACTACATCTATAGGAAGTCAGTCCGTCAGTGAGTACACTGATGTTATCCTAATGCAATTCATTTCTTTTTTTTAATTATTATTTATTTATTTAATATTTTTATTTTTCAGCATTGATTTTCACAAGAGTTTGTATTACAAATTTTCTCCCCATTTCTACCCTACTCCCCACTCCAAGATGGCATATATTCTGATTGCCCTGTTCCCCAGTCAGCCCTCCCTTCTGTCACCCCACTCCCTCCAATCCCCTTTTCCCTTACTTTCTTATAGGGCAAGATTGACTTCTGTGCCCCATTGCCTGTGTATCTTATTTCCTAGTTGCATGCAAAAACTTTTTTTGAACATCTGCTTTTAAAACTTTGAGTTCCAAATTCTCTCCTCTCTTCCCTCCCCACCCACCCTCCCTAAGAAGGCAAGCAATTCAATATAGGCCGCATGTGTATCATTATGCAAAATCCTTCCACAATACTCATGTTGTGAAAGACTAATTATACTTTGCTCCTTCCTATCCTATCCCCTTTATCCAATTTTCTCCCTTGACCCTGTCCCTTTTCAAAAGTGTTTGCTTTTGATTACCTCCTCCCCCAACTTGCCTCCCTTCTATTGTCCCCCATTTTTCAATCTCCTTCCTCCTTCTTTCCTGTGGGGTAAGATACCCAATTGAGTGTGTATGTTATTTCCTCCTCAGGTCAAATCCAATGAGAGCAAGATTCACTCCTTCCCCCTCACCTGCCCCCTCTTCCCTTCCTACAGAACTGCTTTTTCTTGGCACTTTTATGTGAGATAATTTACCCCATTCTGTCTCTCCCTTTCTCCCTCTCTCAATATATTCCTCTCTCATCCCTTAATTTGATTTTATTTTTTTAGATATCATCCTTTCATATTCAACTCACCCTATGCCCTCTGTCTATATGTGTGTGTGTGTGTGTGTGTGTGTGTATATATATATATATAACATATATATATATATATATGTGTGTGTGTGTGTGTGTGTGTGTGTGTGTGTGTGTGTGTGTGTGTGTGTGTATGTGTATTCCCTTCAGCTACTCTAATACTGAGGTCTCATGAATAACATACATCATCTTTCCATGTAGGAATGTAAACAAAATAGTTCAACTTTAGTAAGTCCCTTATGATTTCTCTTTCTTGTTTACATTTTCATGCTTCTCTTGATTCTTGTGTTTGAAAGTCAAATTTTCTATTCAGCTCTGGTCTTTTCACTGAGAAAGCTTGAAAGTCCTCTATTTTATTGAAAATCCACATTTTGCCTTGGAGCATGATACTCAGTTTTTCTGGGTAGGTGATTCTTGGTTTTGATCCTAGCTCCATCGACCTCTGGAATATCATATTCTAAGCCCTTCAGTCCCTTGATGTAGAAGCTGCTAGATCTTGTATTATTCTGATTGTGTTTCCACAATACTCAAATTGTTTCTTTCTAGCTGCTTGCAGTATTTTCTCCATGATCTGGGAGCTCTCAAATTTGGCGACAATATTCCTAGGGGTTTTCTTTTTGGGATCTTTTTGAGGAGGTGACCTGTTGATTCTTTCAATTTATATTTTGCCCTCTGGCTCTAGAATATCAGGGCAGTTCTCCTTGATAATTTCTTGAAAGATGATATCTAGGCTCTTTTTTTGATCATGGCTTTCAGGTAGTCCAGTAATTTTTAAATTGTCTCTCCTGGATCTATTCTCCAGGTCAGTGGTTTTTCCAATGAGATATTTGACATTGTCTTCCATTTTTTCATTCCTTTGATTCTATTTTATAATTTCTTGACTTCTCATCAAGTCACTAGCTTCCACTTGCTCCAATCTAATTTTTAAGGCAGTATTTTCTTCAGTGGTCTTTTGGACCTCCTTTTTCATTTGGCTAATTCTGCCTTTCAAGGCATTCTTCTCCTCATTGGCTTTTTGGAGCTCTTTTGCCATTTGAGTTAGTCTATTTTTTAAAGTGTTATTTTCTTCAGTATTTTTTTGGGTCTCCTTTAGCAAGTCCTTGACTTGTTTTTCATGGTTTTCTCTCATCACTCTCATTTCTCTTCCCAACTTTTCCTCTACTTCTCTAACTTACTTTTCTAAATCTTTTTTGAGCTCTTACATGGCCTGAGACCAGTTCATGTTTTGCTTGGCAGCTTTTGATGTAGGCTCTTTGACTTTCTTGACTTCTTCTGGCTGTATGTTTTGGTCTTCTTTGTCACCAAAGAAAGATTCCAAAGTCTGAAACTGAATCTAAGTCTGTTTTTGCTGCCTGGCCATGTTCCCAGCCAATTACTTGACCCTTGAGCTTTTCTTCAGGGTATGACTGCTTGTAGAGTAGAGAGTGGTTTGTCCCAAGCTTGAGGGACTGTGCTGTTGTTTTCAGAGCTATTTCTGCACAGCAAGCTCTGCCACACCAGCACTACTCCTCCCCCAAGAACTGCCAACATGGACTGTGACTCAGATCTAAGCAGGCTCTGCACTCCCACTCTGATCTGCCACTTAATTCCTCCCACCATCTCCCACCTGGGGCCAGAAGTACCTGCAGCGGTAGCTCTGTAAGCAGCCTCAGAGCTGCATCACCTCTGCCACCCCCAGGGCAGTGGCAGACTGAGAACTCCTTTCACTCAGTCTCTGCAGTTTTTCCCACTAACCTTCTCTGTTGTCTTTGGTGTTTGTGGGTTGAGAAGTCTGGTAACTGCCACAGCCCATTGATTCAGGCTGCTACAGCCTCTTCCAGCTGGCTCCTGGTCTGGTTGGTCCAGGAGCAACCCAGGCTGGGCTCTGTTCCCAGCTCCGTGAGATAGACCTTACCCCAAGACCATCCAGGCTGTCCTGGACTGGAGCTCTGCTTCCCTCTGCTATTTCATGGGTTCTGCAGTTCTAGACTTTGTTCAGAGCCATTTTTTATAGGTGTTCAGAGGGTCCTGGGGGAGAGCTTTAGGCAAGTCCCTGCTTTCCAGCCACCATCTTGGCTGTGTCCCCCAATGTGATTCATTTCTACCATTGTGAGTAGGGTCTTTATTGGAACAAGGGAGACATGGTTACAGAATCACAAACTCTCAGAAAGAACTTCAAAAGCCATAGTGACCAAAAATCACTTCTGTATCAATGAAATCAATGAAAGGTAGTCAGTCAAAGTCTTTCCTTCTCCAAGCAAAACATCATTCATTCTGTCTTCTCATGATATAGTCTACAGTCCCCTCTCAATTCTGATCAATCTTTTTAAAATATGCTTATCAATTCCCTTCATAAAATATGACACCTAGAACTGAGCACAGTATTCCAAATGTCATCTTGGCAGAGTACAGTGGTGATTTTGGACAAGATGCCTCTCAGGATACCCTCAAATAACATTAGCTTTTCTGGGTGTTATGCGTATTGGGCATATGGTCTACTGGAACACTCATTTCCTTTTCTCTCCAACTGTTGCCTTGCTATCCTTTCTCCATGTTATACCATTAAAGATTTTTTGAACCTGTAGATAAAAACATGATATTTATTCCTATTAGATTTAATCTTATAACATTTGGCCCTTCATTCTAGTCTACTGAAATGTTTTTTGGATCGTGAGTCTGTCATTCAATGTGAATGAACTATCCTTTCTAGCTTAGTATAACCTGAATGATAAAAAGTATTAAGGGGGGGGGTAGTGTTTTCCCATAGCCCCTCAAACATTTGCCATTTTCCTTTTTTGTCATCTTTGCCACTCTGATAAATGGGGGGCAGAATCTCAGAATTGCTTTAATTACATGTTTTTAATCGTTATTTGGAGTTATTTTCATGTGATTACAGATAGCCTAGGTTTCTTTCCTTGAGAACTACCTGTTCATAGCCTTAGGGGAATGAAACACCCATATTATTTTCACTCCAACAGTTGCCTTGTTATACCTCTCTTCCATGCTGTACCGTTAAAGCTGATTTTTTAAAATCTACAGGTAAGACTTTACATTTATTCCTATTTATTCTGTATGCAGCTTACTTTGTGTATATTTGTTTGCATGTTATCTCCCCCATTAGATTATAAGCTCCTTGAAAACAGGGACTATCTTTTGCCTCTTTTCGTATTCCCAGCTTATCAGAGTGCCTGACACATAGTAGTAGGTGCTTTAAAAAAATTTCTTGATTAACTGATCCCGATTATATTTCAGCTTAATGTATTTAGCCCATAATGCTAATGTACTGAGATGTTTTTGGCTTCTGTCACTCATCCAATGAATCTATCAGAGAAAATTTTTGGAAATATTTTTCCTAATTGTTTCCTTTATAATCTTAGCTTTATTAGATTTGCTTGTACAAAATATTTTTGATTATATGTAACCAAAGTTATCCATTTTATTTTCTATGATCTTTCTTTCCATTTCTTATGTGGTTATGAACTTTTCTCTGAGTTAGAGATCTAACAGGTAATTTATTCCATGTTTTGCTAATTTGTTTATGATGTGACCTTTTATATCTAGGTTACTTGTCCTTTTAGACTTTATCTTTAAGGTGTAGGGTGTTGGTCTAAATCTAATATCTTTCACACTGCTATCCAGTTTTCCCAGCAATTTTTGTCAAATAGCGAGTCCTTTTTCCACAATAGATGAGGTCTCTCTGCTTATTAAATGTTAGGCTATTAAATATATTTGCTTTTGTATGCTGTGTACCTAATCTGTTCCACTGATCAATCTCTCTATTTCTTAACCAGCAATAAGCTATTTTAATAATACCTGTTTTGCAGTATAGTTTGAGATCTGGAACTGCTAAGCTTCCTTCATTCCCATTTGTTTTCATTATTTCTCTCAAGATTCCTGACCTTTTCTACCATTTATATGAATTTAATCATTGGTTTTCTTCTAGTTCTAGCTTGATTGGTGTGTCATTGAATAAGTAAATTAATGTAGGTAGTAGTGTCATTTTTTATTATATTTGCTCCTCCAATTCATGAGCAATTAATATTTTCCAATTATTCAGGTCTGCCTTATTTCTGTAAAATATTGTTTGTAGTCATATTTATAAAGTTCTTATATATATATATATATATATATATATATATATATATATATATATATATATATCTTGAAAGGTAGATTCCAAAATATTTTACACATTCTGTAATTTTAAGCAGAATTATTCTTCCTATTTCCTTTTGTTGGTAGAGCTATAAATGGATAAAATCGATCTAGAAAGCAATTTGCAATCACACACAAAATTTTACTGAACAGTATATGCCCTTTGATCCAGCTACACAACTGCAAGGCCTATATACAAGAGAGCTCAAAGAAAAAGGAAAAGTTCCTTTATGTACAAAAACAATTGTAGTAGGTTTGGTGGGGGGGGGGGGTAAGAAAAATGTAAATGAAGAGGATGTCCAACAACTGAAGAGTAGCTAAATAAGTTGTGTTATATGAATTTGATACAGTATTATTGTGCTGTAAGAAATTAACAAAGGGATAATTTCAAAAGACATGGAAAAGGTGTACAAATTGATGCAAAGTAAAATGAGCAGAACCAAGCCAATATTTACTAAAGCATCAATATTATAAATTTAAACAAGTTTGAAGACTTTTTCAAATTAATGAATACTTAAATGAACAGAACCAGAACAATTTCTACAATGATGACACAGTGAAAACAAACTTTGAAAGCTGTAAGAATTCTAATCAATACAATGGCCATTCATGATTCCAGCGACCAATAATGAAACATGCTGCCATTACTGAGAAATGATAGATTTAAAGTACAGAACGAGATAAATATGTATGTATATATGCGAATAGAAACACATATGTCTATTCATTGAATAAACACTTATTCAGCATTGTGCTAAATGCTGGAAAATACAAAAAGACCCAAAGACAGTTCCTGCCCTCTGGGTGATTACTATCTAATGGAGGAGACAACATGCAAACAAATATATACAAAGAAAGTATGAACAGGATAAATAGGAATTAATTAAAAGTGAATAAGATAGCACTGGACTTAAGAGTGATTAAGGGAGGTTTTCTGTAGAAGGTGGGATTTAAGATTGGGACTTATAGGCAGCCAGAGAGGTGAGAGGCAGGAGGAGGGGGAATCTTCCAGGCACGCGTATGTGTATGTATACCCACAGATACATATATGTATGTACTCATAAATATACACATGTATATGACATATGTATATGACATAGATGCACATACATATGTATATGTGTATATATACACATTTTATAAATACACACAAGTGTATATGACACCATAGAACTCATGGTAATTATGTAGATTACATTATTTTTTCAGAATACTTTATTAAGAAAAGTAATACAGGAAGTTAGATGATACAGTAGAAAAATCACTAAACTTGAAATCAGGAAAACCGGGATTCAAATTCTGCCTCAGATAGTTATTAGATGTGTCATGATGAGGCAGACACAATCTCTGTTTGCCTAAAATAAGGATAATAATGGCACCTACCTCGCAGGTAAGGATCAAATAAAATAAGGCCTGTAAAAGACATTATAAATCTTAAAGAGTTATATAAATTCTAGCTGTTATTAATCTTATAGCAAAAATGTCACAAACCCCAGCTCCTACTATATCCTACTTTAATCATGTTCATTTTCATGGCATCATATTCTGGAGGATAAAAAACTACAGTTTCTCTAAATTTTATCTGCCACCTCACAACATTTTTTCTGGTTTGCCATATAAATCAAGACTAAATCAAAAGAAAAATGTATAGAATAGATATTAATAATACAAATAATAGTAGTCAACATGTATAGTATTTTATATTATATTATATATGTTATATATATATATATACATATATACAATATATATTTTAGCTGATGAACTCACAAAAACCCTGTGAGATGAGTGCTATTTTTATCCCCATCTTATAAAAAGGGAAACTGAAGTGGAAAGTGGTTAAATGATTTGCCTGGGGTCACACAGCTCATATCTGAGGGATTCATTCTCGAGTATTTCTGACTCCAAGTCCAGAACTCTCATCTACTAGCTAAGCTGCTGTTATTCAAAAATCTTTAAAGGCTACCACTTGGTCATCCATATCACAGTATCAAATTATAAATTACAAAGAAATCTACCATGAAAATTGCTTTCATCTTCATGAGCATTTTAGGGATTGGAGTTGCAAGACTAATAGGACAAGGTATGCTCCCCTAACAAGATTTCTTCGATTCCACAAGGTACTGTGATAATCAGTTCCTCAGAAATTGGGAAGGGTCGATGCAGGGGGACAGACAGAGGGGAGACACCATCCTACTGTATTAAATGATTTCTACTAAATGCCATTTTCCTTAATCATCATTCAGAAAACATGCATTAAGGCTCTACTAGCAAATGAAAGAGGATTTAGTCTTGTTCTGCTTGGCCCCAGAGGGTGAAATTAGCAGCAATAGATGAAATTTGCAGATAGGCAATTTTAGCCTTAATGTAAAGGGGAAACTCATATTAGAGCTATTCCAAAGTGGAATGGGTTGCCTCAAGAGGTAGTGAGAGGGTTTCCCTCCAGTGGTGTGCTGGTAACTGTTTCACAAGTGGTTCTCAGGGGCAGCTAGGTGGCACAGTGAATAAAGCGTAGAGCCAGGAGGACCTGGGTTCAAATGTGACCTCAAACACTTGCTTAGCTGTGTGATCTTGGGCAAGTCACTAACCCTGATGGCCTCACCTCTCCCTTCCAAAAAAAGAAAATTGGCTCTCAAAAAGTTCCTGTCACACTCTTCAAGTTGAATCTTCATCACTAACTTTTTTTCCTTCACTTTCTTAAGTCTAAACAATCAACAAAATAAGAATGGGGCCTGATCTGTTGTGTGCTAATTTCTAAGGTGTAAATGCTTTCATTGATAATTTATCAATCAGCTCTCAAGAACCAATTGGAGCTAGCTCAATGTAACAACGTTACCTGCAGCTACTGTGGCTGTGTAAGGACAATAACACCAACACACAAGAGGGCTGCTAGCACAGATTCTTTGATCTGCTTTTCTAAGGAAAGCAACTTTAAGGAGTTTACAATCTCACTTTAACCAAACATTCATATATCATTCACTTAGTTCGGGGGGAAAGCAAGACCCTGAACTTCAGAGCAAATACAAATAGAAATTACAAGCAGAGAAAATATAAACAGAGTAAATAACACAAATCAACAGACAGGCTTCTAGCTGTCTGACCAAAGCTATACATACATAGTTACCAGAGAGAGAAGCACCAACATCTGGGTTTTCAAAGTCAGGGGGCTCCTTAGCAGCTACGAAGAGTCTCCACACCAATACTTTCCAATAAGTGAGCCCCAAACAAAATGCTAACCTCAAAGTATATATATGTATATATGTGTGTGTGTGTGTGTGTGTGTGTGTGTGTGTGTGTGTGTATGTGTGTGTGTGTGTGTGTGTGTGTGTATATATATATATATACACACACATACATATATATACACACACACATAAATATGTATGTATATACATATAAATATGTATATATACATATACATATACATATATATACACATATATACTTCTTCAGGGTCAGAGCATTCACACCTCTCGAGAGCTTCATACTTCTTGAGGGTTTCACACCTCTCAGGACCTAACTAGCAAAAAGGTGTGGGCCTTCCTACAATCCAAGGCACTTGATTGCCTTAATGCTGAGAAGCATTCCAAAGCAAAAGACAAGAAAAAGTCACGTTTTGCTTGCCGTTACACTCCAGCACACTCCCGTTTCCCCTTCACTTAATGTCTTTAAGTAAAGGCCAAATAAACATTTAATAGACAGGATGTAGAAGGGTTTCTTGTTCAGTCATGAGATGAACTATGTGGCTGCTAGTCTGTTGTCTTAAAACTCTAAGATTTGATGTTTCTCTGATATATGTAGTGCCCTAGGGGAAAACACAGCAATTAAATAAGTAGAATGTATGTGTCCTGAGGGCAGGGACTACATCACCAGCACTTAGTATAATGTCTGGCATATAGTAGGCACTTGTCAAGTTAATGAACTTTTGCCATTGCAAAGATTGTAACCAATAATCTTTTCACTGCTTTCATGTGAATTTGGCTTTATAATCTTAACACATTAGCAATAGGCTTAAATGAGTCATCTTTTCAGTTGCTATATTATATTAATATAAAGCATGTTTTGACAAATCCCTTTTTCTCAGGATCACAGCCTGAGACCTAAAAGGGAGCAGTCCAACTTAGCCCATCTAGTCCAACCCTGTCATTTGGGGGATGAGGAAATTGAGAAGTGACTTGTCCAGGGTCACACAACAAGCAAGTTCCAGAGACAGTACTTTTTCCTCTCCACCACACTTCCTCTTTTATTATGGATTTAATTATGGATTGAATAAAAGGACGAGCTGAGATTTTCTATTCCTTCAGATCCAAGACCTATCTTTCATGTGGCCTAGGCAACATGAAAAAGGTACATTCTCCTGCTTTTGAAAATTGTTCCCCTTGTGTGTCACTGTTAACTCAAACAGTCAGCCTTCACTATTATTTCACATCTCTAGAAATCACAAAACAAACACCTGCATCACATGAAAAGAGTTTTCTGGTCTTAAAAATGTGAACATTAGCAACAAATAATATTTTTTAAACACAGCTTTCCTCATTATTCAACTCTAATTTTTACTATCTATCTGTCTGTCTGTGTAGGGATTATATAGTTATTTACATATTGTCTTTCTCATTAGAACATAAGCTCCTTGGGGCAGCTAGGTGGTACAGTAAGTAGAGCACCAGCCCTGGAGTCAGGAGGACCTGAGCTCAAATCAGGCCTCAAACACTTGACACACTTACTAGTTGCGTGACCTTGGAGAAGTCACTTAACCCCAATTGCCCTGCCTTCTTCCCTCCAAAAAAAAAGAACAATTGTAAAATATTATAAAATAAAAAAAGAACATAAGCTCCTTGAAGTTAAGGGACCAAGTATTTGTCTTTCTTTGGGTTCCCAGAACTTAGCACAGTACCTGACACATAGAAAGCACTTCATAAAAGTTTATTGACTGACTAACTGATACAACATGACCCTAGGTTGCTGGTTATGTGACCACGTGGCAAGTTGATTTACTTTCTGTCTGCCTCAGTTTCTTCAGCTATGTAACGTGAATCATGTGTTAGCACCTACTTCAAGGAGCTGCTGTGAAGATCTAATGAAATCATAAGCGCTTAGCACAGCACTTGGCACATAGTAAATGCTTAAATATTTATTCCATTATCCCAGCCTCCTAGGTAGTGCCCTCCATTGCGTATGATTTTATCTACATCCAGGCATTCAGTATATGATACGAAACTATCACATATTTATCTTCAAGGAACATAATGTTTTAATGGCAAATTTAATTCCTTTAAATTCAATTTACTGAGCAGCAATGACACACACAATGATGACATTCATATAAAGCAAGTAATGCCTGGAAATTGTTTAAATAAAAAGGGACACACCCTGAAACAAGATGATCTTGGTCATAGAAAAAAAAAGTGCTTAAATACTGCAATAAAATTCACCTCAGGCTTAAAATGTAATGGCAATATAATGAAAACTCCAACCATAAATACAGACTATAGGTGTATGTGTGTGTCTATATGTATATGTGTGTGTGTATATATATATATATATATATATGTGTGTGTGTGTGTGTGTTTGTGTGTGTGTGTGTATGTGTGTGTGTTTGTGTATATACATATATATACGTTCTCTAAAGACAAATGTATGACACGCCTTCTGGGCATATGCATATATATATTTGAATATGTATACATAAATATTCATAAACATAAGTATGTAGCACTCTAATTTGTATTCATACTAGTGGGCTATCAAAAGGTAGCTACTACCTCAGGTACTAGGCTACCTAAGGGTCCAGGATCCCACAGCTCTACCTCACAAGCCTCTGTCAACAGATTTTCAATTAATGAATCCCCATTAGACCCTTTTAGGCAAGGACTTAGGGTATAGAAAGAACAGTAGCTACACAAACCCACCACCCTGGCTACCACCCCCAGAAACCTGGGACACATTATTCTCCTAGTTTAACCAGCATCCTTGGGGCAAGTAGGCACAGAGAGCCACTATAGAGAGGCACATGTATAAGGAACTCATGTGGCCTAGGCTACTCACTCCTCTAGTACTTCCAAGCCTCAAGGTTCTTTCTCTTTGGCAAAGCACTCATAAAACTTCCCCCTGGATTTACCATCTCTGCTGGTCAGGTTGGACAGCTGAGCTCCCAGGGGCTCTCCCCTCTGAAGACTAACTCTGGATTTTCCAGCGCTACCTATCTCTTGAATTCATAGTCTGTGTGTGTGTGTGTGTGTGTGTGTGTGTGTGTGTACATATACATATATATATGTATATGTGTGTGTATGTATATACACACATATATATATACATATGTATGTATGTATGTGTATATATATATGTATATATACATATATATTGAGAGAGAGAGAGAGAGCTGTATTGGAGAATTCTCTCACCCTCTCATAAGAGGCACGGGCGGGGTGGGATGGGGAAGAGGTAGAGAGAGAGTGTCTACAATAGAAGGCCAAAGTGAAAGCAAAAAGAATTATTAGAATGCAGCAAAATCTGCTTTTACTGATAACAGATTCAGATTCCTTGGGTACAGATTTGGTTTTTATAACCTTTCAGGCCCCCTTTGAATACACCATCAATCAGCAGCATTCTGTAGTAACTTAGGATAGATAAATAAAGCATTCACAGCAGAGGGAGGAGTAGAGAAAGAGGGGAATAAGTTGAGAGAGAAAATGGGGAGTATTCGGAATGTAAGTGGCAGGATTTATTATCAGAATAAAAAAAACATTCCCTATTCAAGGACAAGAGACAAGAGGAAAAGACCAATACTTTTACAATTGTGAATAAAGCCCATTTAAACACAACTGCAGAGACTCTTATCCCAAGGACAGAAAGTGGTTTTTAGAACATTGGATCAGATCATCCACTTTATTGTTTATAATCTGTGTGAATACACAGAAGCTTAAGATGAAATGTTGAATTTAGGAAAAATTCACATTCCAGTTTGAGTAGAATAGTTTGTAAAGGGGAGTGATAGGTGATGAGACTGGAAAGGAGTCATACTGGAAAGCATTAAGAATTTAATATTTTGTCCTGGAGACAATGAGGAGTTACTGAAGGTTTTTGAGTCAGTGACATAGTCAAACCTCTACTTTATAAGCAATAAAGCAAGTGGTTGGGAGATTTCTACAATGTTGGTCCATTAAGATGTAGTGAAGTGATTGTAGTGTCTATTTCCTTCACAGCTATCTGAAGTCTTATTCCTTGAAGCTAGGTCTGACCTTGAACAATTCCCTCTCTGTATTCTTGTCTATCTGACATGGCTGTCCATTGCTCCCACAGCAATACCTTAAACTCCCATGAGCTGTCCACAACTATTGGATGAGATATCTCTTTCTGAGCAAATAATTCTGTTGCTATAAGCTATGGCTGATGGGAATGGCAGAGAGAAAAATTCCCTTTCCCCCAAAAGAGTTGAAGGGCTAAGATTTCCTCAGCTATTAGTTTCTTCTGTGTCTCTCGGTTTCTCAACTATCTTACTGTCTATGTGACTTGGCTATTTAAAGCCCCTGGAGGCATGGCCAATTTTTTTACTCAACGAACAATCAGACTCCTATTCAATTTCATCAGAGAAAGGTGATAAAATCACATGAAAGGATGACTGGATTCTATTAGTTTGTCACTGGTAACCACATCAATTAGGATGAGTAAATCTTTCCCCTTGTATATATACATACATATGTGTAGTTACATATGTATTATAATGTTTTTGCCAAATCTGTGATTTTATCAGTGTTAGGAGCCAGAAGCAATCTAATATTGATCAACACCTCTTCAATTTATAGTCTTAAAGTCACCTGGAGCACTGAGACTTGGCCAGCATCACACAGTCAATATCTATCAAAAAATGGTCCAGAATCCAAGTTTTCCCAAATCTAAAAACTCTCTGAAAATATTACACCATGATGCCTCATGCTGTATGTGTATATATAAGTATTTAAATATCTATATACGCATGCATACACAAATGAGAAAAATAAAGAGCCAAATTAGAAAGATATCTTTACTCCCTCTTGCATAACATGTGAGCATTTTCAAGTCATAAAAGAACATTTGCTACAAAGATCGTATCCTTTTTATTGTGTTGTTGACATAGCCTGCACTTGAGTCATATGTCTTACATAAATTATCAAAAATATGAAACAAACAAAAAAAGAAATGTTTTGGTATGATTGATAATTGTTAGGAAATTAATTAATCTGTTCCATCCACCTAGATAGAGTTGCACTTAATCCATCCCAGAGAAGGAAAAATCTGGTTTTTTTAACCCAGAGAAATAAGAATTTCAAATACTTCAAAGGGAATCATCTTAAAGTACTGGACCTCAAGTCAAGAAGATCTAGATTCAAGTTCTGTCACAGGCTGTGTGACTCTGGGTTAAGTCCCTTAACCTCTTTTGGCCTCGGTTCTTTAACTGGAAAATCAAGAGAAAATGGACTAGATGGCCTCTAAATCCCTCTTCAGGTCTAAATCTATGATATGCATTGTTAAAGAGTTCTTCCTTTTGTCCAACGTAATTCATTTTTGCTGCCTAGTCCAACAGTGACAAACATATATTAAGCACCTCCTGTGTGCATGGTAATATATTAGACACTACTAACAAAAAGATATATTATGCTGAAGAGATACAACATGGTCCTAAGTATAATATAGGGTAAATAGAAGGGGGAGAGTGTACTTAAACTAAGGAAATTTAGGAAGGCTTCACAAAAAAAATGTATCCCCTGAACTGACCTTAGAGGAAGATAAGAATACTTTTAGACAAATAAGATGGGATATATTGGAGAGAAAGGAAGGGAACAGAAGGGCAAATAACCTGTGTGAATGCACAGAAGCTTAAGATGAAGTGTTGAATTTAGGAAAAATTCACATTCCAGTTTGAGTAGAATAGTTTGTAAAGGGGAGTGATAGGTGATAAGACTGGAAAGGAGTCATACTGGAAGGCATTAAGAATTTCGTATTTTGTCCTGGAGACAATGAGGAGTTACTGAAGGTTTTTGAGTCAGTTACATAGTCAAACCTCTACTTTAGTTAGATTATTTTGGCAATTGTATAGACGGATTAGTGATTAGAGATCCTGAAAGCAGTGTGTTTGGGCCCATTTAGGAAAAAACAACCAGCACTAAAGAGAGTTGTCAGGGCACACAGAATATTCTAGAGAAAAATAAGTTTCTGTGAATTCAACAAGAAACAAAAGGAGTGAAAAGGAGAAAAATAAAAAATTTAAAATATGATAGAACAAGAGTTCCTCTGGGCACAATGGAAAGCTAGAAAATGAGCTAGAGAGCTAGAGGGTTGAATAATCCAGGAAAGAGCAAACAGAAAGGTGGCGAGAGAGAGTGTTTCATTTCAGGAAATGATGACTCTGAATCATAGGGAATGAAGAGAAAGGTATATATTTGTAGCCATAGGACTAGGAAAGTACCAGTTAGTTGGTCTTTCCATAAAAAAAAAATGCCTTTCCTGTGACAATAGAGGAATAGATTGGTGCCCATATTCCTTTTCCATATGGTTTTGGGGTAGTGTCAGGAACTTTGCGTCTGAGTACCCAGGAACTGAGTAGTACAGAGTAGTGCAAGATCTAATTGCTACATCCAAGATGCTAGAGAATAAGCAAGATCCAAAAGAAAACCTCCACGTTGCAACACACACTTGGATATGCATCAGGCTTGATATCTGAGGCACTGGTGCTTCGGGAACTTGGCCTGATATCTGATGTCCCAATTGTGGAAGAATTAGGACTTTGCTTAAGTTTTCAAATTTCCCAAATCCAGGACTGGTGTCTGAAGCTTAAGCCTCAAGGGAATGCTAGGCAGTTCACAGTAGCCATAGAAATCTTCCAAAATATCGCTATTCTATCTATTTGAAGCCCTGATTTGACCTTCAGTTTTCCCTTCACCAGCATTAAAAAAAAAAAACAATTATTATTTGGTTTGCTACAGTAGTAAGTTATTTCTCAGGTCTTATTTCCTCATCATGTGAGAGAAAAAATATATAAATTAATAAATTATTTTAGCTAGCAAATTAAATTGTAGTTGACTGATACCTTTATCTGTTTTGCCACAACCATAAGACTTCTATGTTTTGGTCTTTTCTATTGTTTTCTCAGTAATAGTAGGGAAGCCAGAGGACTTTCCTATAGAGTTTAATCTTTGCATGTTTCTTCTTTGATTACATGACGAAGTAACAAGTCAAACTACTGCTTTTAAACACTGATAGTATAATACTGAAGAGCTATTCATTAGTTTGAGTGCTTACAGAGAGCCTGGGACTTTCTGAAGGCATATCAATTGTGACTTTGATCCCTAATATTATGGTCAAAGAAAACAGCCTTTGATCATATAGGTGTCAATGCTTTTGTCTGTGTTTCACTGTAATGATGATGAATATTCTTAAGATGTACACCTTTCATGTTCAGGTATAAATGACTTAAAGGATGATTAATGACTGGCACTAAGTAAGATTTTTTCATATACTGGAAACAATCACAAAATAGGCAGCAGCCACATATGCATTTATGAAAGTTGCTTTTTTTCCCCCAAGAAATGGACAGAAAGTAAAATGTCATTCTAGACCTGAAGAGGTGTAGTCAAAATGAATATGGTAGGTAACCATAGGTTTCTAAGGGTGCTCGTGACCCCAAAATACTGACAGGCCGGGTCCTGCCGAAAGAATTCGACTCAAGCCTTCTCAGCCAAGGGAAAAGACAAAGTTTATTAGGGATTCACCATAATGCGTTGTCTTAAGAAATCCAACCCTTTGTGACATGTGTTTTCACAAGTGGGCCAGATTCAATCTACTGAGCCAGATTGAATCTGAGCACCTTCATGGAGGCAAGATGGAGATTATATACACTAAGATTGTGGGAGGGATTGAGGGGTTTAGTGAGGGACTTGAGGAGGAGTCTAAGGAGGAGCTTGATGGGACTGAGATGAGGTCAGACTCCAGGGTGGGAAATAGCTGAAGGCTACATGGAGATGACAGACAATAGAGGGTTTGGGTAACAGAGCTAGGGTACAGATATTTTGATCAGGATTAAGTGTGAGGAAACAGCTGGACAATAGAGGGCTAGGCTAGACCGAGACTTGGGCCCAATGATAATGCAAGGCCCATGGCCTTAGGGGAAGGCCAGATCCAGTTGGAAGACTCAAGGAGAGTTCAAGGGGGCTCTCAGAGACTGTAGTCCAGGTTCAAGGAGGTTCCCAGAGACTGTGCCCTTATCAAACCTAGGTCAAAGGAATACGGAAGCTTTGGAAAGTGGCTACCTCAGTGCTCCAAATGAAATCTTGTGCTTCAAACCCAGAAGTAGGGAGTCAAAATACCAATAACTGGAGTCAATGAGTACCCATTGGCCTTGACTAAAGAGCTAACTTAAAACCCCAAAACTGGCATCTGCCATTTATCACAAAGCAGAAAAACGCTACTCAACCTGTCCAGGCTTTTCTTGGAATTTCTCAGCCTGTATTTCTGGAAAGTTCAGGGAGAATCTCATGGATTCAACGACTAAGGGTGAAATAGCTTAAGTAACCAAACTGAAAAGAAAAAAAAAAGATTCATTAACATATTAAGGAAGACTGCTCAGGTCTGCAGTAGCTTGAGCTTCCTACAGATCCTCTTAGAATACACAGCCAATCAGCAGCATTATAAGCCAAATTAGAATAGGTAGGTCAAACCTTTCACAAGAGAGGTGGGGGTAGGTGAAATGGACCCAGGGAAAAGGGGAAAACATTCTCTATTCAAGGGCTTGAGAGAAGAGGAAATGACCAAACACTTTTAAAATTGTTTTAAAAAATGTCCATTTGATCTAACAGCAGTGTTGAGTAAACATTTAGATAAAGCTGCCAGCGGCTCTTATCCAAAAGCAACACATCATTTTCAAAACAGTGTATGGGACCATCTATTTTATTTGTCCTTAGATAGTTTGTGATGTTTTATTTCTCCTTGAAAAGGATAGAGAATTTAGTTCCATCCCCCTCCCCGCCTCAGTTGTTATAATCATAGGATGTAATCACAGTGATACACAGTTATCCCTTTATGAAGTATTAGCAGCCTTTCTCTGATTGAATTAGAAGCAATGTCATTGGATGAACAATGATTATCTATGCCCCCCAGGTGACCCTTGAAAGACACAGTCTGTTTCGTTTGAATTCCTTGAAGGCCTGAGCCAGCATTGAAGGAATAACCTAGTGCCTGAATTGTTTGGAGCCTCTTCCCTCCCATTGGCCATGGTATCTGGTAATGGAGCCAGTTGGGGAGGTACTCCCCATCAAGCAGTTGAACAATCAGTTCAAAAGAGTTTGATGGAGCAGAGACACACTTCCCAAACAACAGGCTATGGAGAGACAGCCAATAGAGGCGGAAAGCAGCTTTAAGGTATTGGACCACTGACAAAAAGGAAAGATATAGATAGTTACAGACACAAGGGATAAATCTGAGTTGTCAAGATAGATTCCCTCTTAGTAGCAAGGTTCTTACTCCACTGCCAGATTCTAGTCTAAACTCTCCCAAACTGTCCCTCCAACTCCTAGGTGGGGTGTCTCTAAGTGAGCAACTCTCTGCTAGTGGAGACAATGGCCAATTTGGGAGTGAGGTGAAAAGATTTCTTCCTCCCCTCCCCCCCCAAAAAAAGAAGATAGGGTTTTTCTGATTACTAGATTCTGCCTTTAACAGACTCAAACTGACTGGACTTTTTTTTTTCTTTTTTTAAGATTGACTAATCCCTCTCTTGCTCAGGCTGAAAGTGCAGTGACTACTCACAAGGCTGATCCCACTACTGACTGGTATGGAAGTTTGACCTTCTCCATTTCCAACCTAGGCTGGTTCACTTCTCCTTAGGCAACATGGAACACACACACACACACACACACATGCCACTTGGGGTTCACCATATTGTTGCCCTACTTAGTGTGGACCTAATCAGCTGAGCCCACTATCACGCAGAACCCCAAAACTTAAGAGATCAACCAGCCTCAGCCTGCTTTGTAGTAAGGATTACAAAAGTGTGACACTTTCTTCTGCTCTGGACTGACTTTTGAGTATCCTTCTACCCCCTCAATCAGAGACTATAATTTTTCAACTAATGACATCACCAATCCTTTTGAATCAATCAGCCAATGATGTTCATTCTTCATAAAGAAATAATAGGGTGTTAATACATTGTTAACTTTATCACTTCATCACACAGATTAAATCCTATGATTATATCACCTGAGCCTGAGCGTCTCTCTCCCTCTCTCTTTCATACAAACACACATACACACACACACACACACACACACACACACAAACCCCACCTTACATATCTGACTAGCTGCATTTTATGTTTCACATAATCTATTTTATTTTTGCCTATAGTAAGGTCTAGGGGTACTGGGAACCCCAAAATTCAAGGGCAAATGACACGGATCCTGCCTCCAATGAGCTTGACCCAAGCCTTCTTCCATAAGAGACAAGGTTTACCAAAACACCAGTTGAGGTGGGCCAGATTTTAAGAATCTAAGCATTTGTGACACTTATATTGACAAGAGGACCAGGTTGAATCTGAGTGCCTTAATGGGGACAAGATGGATCTTTTATACAGAAGACTGTGGGAAGAGCTGGATGTGATCTAGCAGCAGCCAAGTAGTCTGGGAACAGAGGAGGGGTCTAGATGGAATTAAGAAGTAGCAGTCTAGGGTGGGGCCACATGCAGACAATGAGGGCTATAATGAAAAATTAACTGGGTCCAGGTCTGTAATGGTAATCAGAATGGTACTTTTTTACTGTTTTCTCTTTTTGAGTGCTAAGGCAACCAAGTGCCTTTGTTTGAATGGGATGGTAAAGTGGACTCCTTTTGTTCTGGGGTGTTTCTTAGCACTAAGGCAGTGGGGAGTCATTGATTAGAAACAATGTACATGATGTGGTGCTAGTGACAGAAGAACTTTCCCACACCCTGGTGCAAGTGATTGAAAAACTTTCCCCGTATCCTAAATGGTAGGCCCTAAACCCTCAGGGCCCTGGGCAGAGTATATGTGCTGGAAGGTTAGTGTTTTCACTTTTGGGGGTACACTCATTGGAAGAGTATTGGTGATGAGACTCTGGGTAGCCCATTGAAGCACCCCCTGCCCCACCTTTGAAAAAATCCAGATGTTGGTGCTTTTCTCTAGTGACCATCACCTAGGAAAAGACTGGGAACATCACTTTCAGGCTTATTTTTCCCCCCCAAAAAGGACCCTGAAAGTGTTCAGCCAAACAAGATATTAATCATAGCACCTATTTTAATTAACTAAAGAACATAGTAATACCCAAGCCTCCTGACTGTTGATCAGTTTTCTTTCTGATAAGTCTTCCATTGTTTTGAAATATATAGAGTCCACATGCCTTACAGTTGTAGCAGAAGCCAGCCTTCCTTGCCCCACCATGCAGCATGCCCAGATAAGCCCTTCCTGCTTCTGACCAACCATATAAATGCATCTGGATTCTTCAAAGATGACAAACTCTTTGGATGCTCCTGGCTATGCGGTAACATCACAGAAAGGACTTGCTGTTTTTCTGTAATATAGTAAACCCTTCATCATCCTATCAGCTCATAGCGGAAGTGAGGTTGAGGGATTGTGATGAAGCCCTTAAAAGAGGAACAGGTTTTGGCTGGCACTCTTGGTTACACCTCTCCGTGTAACATCATGTGAGTTCAGTGAAGGGTGAGTAAGTTTGGGTCTTTCTCTATCTCACTCAAATGGCAGAGGGGCTATAACTGGCCAAATACATATCTAAGCCACTGGTACACTTTAATCCTTTTGTATTATTTTCTTTATCCTGATTTTAAGTGAAACAAAATATTTATCCTGAAATGTATGTTTCCAGGATTAGAGACAACTCTGTTAGTTCAAAAAGTCCAGAGACCTCAAGTCCTATGCAGTTGGAGCTGAGGGCACACCTCTGCTTTGACAAGGACAAGCACTAACAGGAGGATGGCCTAAACCTGACCATTTTACGAAAAACCTATAACAGGATGTGGTATGGAGAATAAATGTGAAATGTTGAATATTCAGTCTTTTAGACTGCTTTTACGCTCTGATGAGCTGTGAGTATTGGTCTCCCTGTAGATTATATGAGCTATTAATGAATTCTGTACTATTAATGTATGCTTATGAGTGCCCTGTGTTTAGCATTCCTTGTGTGAATAGGAATTGTCCCATATTATATGTTGAACACCTATTTTACTCCTCTCTTTTTGTGAAAACTCTAGAATTTTGATCTTATAACCTCAGCTGTAAGTAAGTTGTTCCAACAGCACCAGTGTAGGGGACTTAATGAACCAGTATGTATGTGAACAGAGACCCTAACCTCTACTCATTAATGGTAGACCCCCTCCAGAGTGAATGGTGTCAAACTGCATGCTTGGTTGCAAAACTGGGAGTGATGCAGTATATCATTTCCTGTGGGCCCAGCAGTGGTCTTTCAGTGTTAGATAATACCAGGGGAGGGATAGAAAGCTTCTAGCAATGTCTAGCAACTATACACTTCTATTCAGTGTATATCTAATCCTTCTTCCCCTTCAGAACAACACACTTGGTGTAACTTAAGAGATTCTCTCTAGGTCTAAGTGAGAAATGAGTTCTATGTCTCTGGTCCTACCTTATTTGTGAAACCCTTGCCTCTTATTCTCATCAAGGTCCCATCTCTCTTACTTGGAACATATGGAACTTCCTTGGCTCCATCTCAATTTTCACACCTCCATCAGACACATGCTCATCAATGTACCTAGATCTCTTTTGCTGTTTATCTTTCATTCTCAAAGAGTACAAATGACATCATTAGGGTTAAGTCTAGAGTTGATTATGAGTTGGACTTCAGTGAGTCAGAACTGGACAAAATAATCAGCTTCACTCTCTCCTCCAGAGTCATCAAAATCCAGTGGCAAGACAAAGATCAATATGACTGATGATGGCTCAAAATGCAGTGGGTAACCTTGACCTTTCTAAACTAAGGTCTGTCCCAGGTCTCAGTTTGTCTGAGGCCATCCCCATTCAAAGATCAGCGGCTAGGTAAAAATTGAGACAAACTATAGCCCAATTTACTATCATAAAGATATCAATCTGAGAGGGGAAGACCCTCAAGAGTTTCAGGGAAAAAATGCTATTTATACTTATTCTAAGTCATAGAAAGGTACACAATGAGCCCCAGACACTTGGCTTGGTGCTATTATTGGCCATTAAGTGAAAGTCAGAGTGGTTTTGGTTTAAAGGTGTAATCAAGTGTCTCTATTTACAACACAATGGGCTTTTTTTAAGCCTGTTTTTTTCAGAACTATATTTCAAGAAATCAAAATGAAAACTACACAGAACAAAAGTAAATTGTCCCAGCTTAAAAAATAGTAATAAAGGAAGAAGAAGAAATAACAGCATTCCCTAATTTCTGCTCAAATTGGCAGACTGAGTTTCTGTAGAGGCTAGATGTACATGCATACACTTTTTCCCAATAGCCACATGCAGGACAGCATGTCCTTTATCCTCTCCTGAATGTATGCTGCCTTCTTCTTAAATCCAGAAAATCTTTCTTGTGAATAAGTAGAGAAGAGGACCACTGCCACTCCTTAATTCCATCTAGATTCTTTCTGTTACCTCCCAGTCACCCCAAGCTATTGGCCACTCTATAACAAAGGTCATTCTTGTCTACCAAATTGCTCAGATTCCTTAAGAGTCCGAATCAGCATAACAAAGGCTCAGATAACTTAAGAGTCTGGCCCACTTGTCAACACAAGTTCACAAAGGGGCAGATTCTTAAAATCTCACCCATCTCAACCAGTGTTTTAATAAACTCTGTCTCTGACTGAAAGAAGGCTTGAGTCGAATTCTTTCAAGGCAGGACCCACGTCTTTTTGCCCTTTAATTTCACAGTTCTCAGTGCCCCTAGACTGCAACAACAGTATGTATGAAACTTGCTACACAGTAGGAAAACCGTAACTAGAAATTCTTGCTTTTGGGACGAAGAGGTGAGGGCCAGGTGACAAAGGGGGGTCAGGGGAAGTACATTCCAAAGTTCTACAAGGTTTTTTGGAGTGTTAGAAGACTGGCTGCTGTGGTGGATGGGTTAAGGGGAAGAGAATTGAAGAGAAAGTTCAAGATGGTGCTGTCTAGTACCTTCTAAACTCCCTAGCTGCATTGTTCTGGGGCCACCACTACTTCTCTACCACCGGGGAGGGAGGTAGTTGGAGGGAAAGAGTGGAGAGAGGAGAATCATGCTCCCTAAACAATGCTCTAGTAGTCTTCTAAGTTTTCTACCTTGGAGGGAAATTCTGTAGCCATGCCCTAGTTTTATCTCTGCATAACTACCTCTCCTCTTTGGTACTTCAACACTCAAGTCATCACAATCCTGATATCTCTTCCCTGGGATGGAAAAGAATCAAAAAGACTGATGGTACTAAGATCCAAATGCCTGCTACTGCTTCCCTAGAAGCCAAGGTCAATGCCACCAACAAAACATCTTTTCTTACACCACTGCTTTAGTCCTCTCTTCCTCCATGGATGGGGCCTCAAAGTGTTACCCAGAACATTGTTGGACTAGGTTCAACAGAGAAGATATTCTTAGGAGTGCTACAGGGAGATCTGTTGGATTCTGGTAGCAGATAGAAGAGGAAGAAAAAAAAAGGCAGGGAAATAAAATAATGATGAGCTGTATAAATATTTCAGTTGCTTTGAGTTGAGATAAATGAACAAATATGGAAAGTCCTTAGGACCAGTGAACTTCAAGTAAGCCATTTAGTCTTAAGTATACTTAATTCAAGGGAACAAGCTTTACCTAAAGGTAGCCTGATAAAATGAAGTAATGCAAAGAAATAAACAGATTTTTCAGGTAAAGTGTTCAATACATTATTAAAAGGAAAATTAAATACATAAATCATACAATGAAAAAAAGGAAAACTTTTGTAGCAATGCACTAAATTAGTAATATTGGGAAGATGTCATAATGTCTGGTTGGGCATTTTTTGTTTTTTATTTGTTTTTGCTTTTTCTTTTTTTTTGTAAAAGTGAATGTATATTAGCACATGTAAGTATACACCAGCACATTGCTATAACTCAATAGATCAGAAAATACTTAAGGTAATCTTATATTGATATGTTTTGTATCCCATCCATGGATATTTAGTTTTTAATATATCAGAATAACCTATTTATAATACAGTTCATGGCTAATGTTATACATTGTCATCAGTATGACTTCGGATGACCAAAGTTTCCTTAAAAAGGCATTTCTTATACCCGTGGAAGTACAATAAAATCACCTCTATTAATTCCATTATTTACATCTCCAAAAAGAACTTGTGAGTCATCCTTTTATTTAGATGAAATTTGTTTGTTTTCTGGTTCTATTTGTAGAAAAAAAGTTAAGATTGATACCACTCAATTCTCCCAGTAGCACATCCATTTGTAGGTCATTTAATTCATCACCACATGCCTAGCCTACTGGTGATTAGCATCTCTGTATTTGGGTGTATTGAATTCAGAAAGCAGACTCTCTCTGTTTCCAAGTCTGTACTTTCTAGTATAGTAGAACTTGTCATTGCATGTGCTCTACTGGCATGGTTATACAAGGTAACCTTTACACAACATGAAGTTTTGGAGTCAACATTTGGAGGAGACCCATATATAAATATCAACAATACAAGGCATTTACTTTCAAATGGACCAAAAGGTAACTACATTCTCAAACATATGGGGGATAAACAAGTTATTGTTGATTTATCCTGCTAAGTTTAGTGACAGTAGATATTTGTTATCTGTCAGTGACTATATTCATGATTGTAAGATATGAATGAAAATATTGATATTACATAATATATGAGCATACACATGTATCTATGCAATGCATATTTATGTGGGCAACATTTATTTTCATTTGCTTCCTTTATCCATTTCAGATGGTTAGACTACTCTCTTCTATTTTATTATGGATTTCACTAAAGAGGCTGTATTTTCTCAGTGCAATTAGTAAACACTGTCATCTGTGCACTTTGAGAGCATTGTCATTAATAGGGAATACTTACTGACATAAGATTGAAATATAGATCGGTAGCTTGAGAACACACATTCTGAGCAGGATAATATATAAGGGCTATAAAATTTAGGTAAATCTATCTATTCAAGATACTATGGGTTTATTCCAAATATTTTTGTGACACTGTTTTTGGTACAATTCTATTTTATTTTAAAACTTGAAGGACAGATCATTTTTTGTATATGACACTAAAACATGGCAATGCTGTAGATTGGATAAAATTCCATTAACTAGTGTGTGAGATGAGTGACTAATTCATCTGGAGGAAAGTGAAGCTATGCAGGAGAAACTATTAAGAGTTTTTAGCTTGTGAATCAGGCTGCACTATGGCTGCTCTTTAATGGTTACATTACATTCAGTCAGACTCACCTATTTCTTTTCCAGTGATATATTAATGTCATGAACATTTAAGAGATCAACTGCCTTATAGACTTGATCCTATTCATTCTCACCGATTTTATTAAATCATAAAATGATGTGAAATAGCACCTCTCTGTCCCAAAGAAAAAATTTCTCAAGTTTCAAAGATCCAATGTTCACAAGATACAAGACATTGAGATAACTTCAAACAATGAAATTAAATATATATAATATACATATGTGTGTATATGCATATATGTATATGTGTGTGAGTGTGTGTGGTGTGTGTGTGTGTATAACTGCTATCCTGACCTCTCATTCATATAAACAGTGACATTTTTTTCATTGTTAAATGAAAAGTCTTGATCTTCTGCATGTAGATGTTATGTTAGTGCCAAAGTAGGCAAACCCTTAATGGAAGTGATGCTTTTAGATGACATTATATGTGTGTGTGTATATATGTGTGTGTGTGTGTGTATGTATGTATGTGGATATGTATATGTGTCTTATATGGTTATACAAATAAAAAATATAAAAGTATATACTATAAAATGTGCCAATATAACAGATCTCCAATTTGTTAGTGTGGCTCACAACACATTTATGCCTACTCATCATGTGTAATTCTTGAGTGAAAAGGATCCTGTAAATATACTTTACCTAAATTTTAGCAAAATATTTAATAAACCACTATACTATTCTTGTAGGGAAGATGGAAATGTGTGTGTCAAATGATAACACAAATAAAAAGCTTCTAAACAGGTTGAACAGCTGGATTTAGAGAGAAAATTTTTTAATAGATTTTTATTGGTCTTTTTTTCACATCACCTATATTGTCCCTTGTTTCCCTCCCACTCCCCCCTCCCATCCTTTATAATTTTTTTTAAAGAGGCAGGAAGGGAAAATACAGCAAAACCATATAATACATTGAAAAACACTGATGTTTTTTGTAGTGTTCCACACTCAAGGACTGTCCACTGATTGGAGGGTGTGGAAGGTGACATTGGAGAGCTTCTTCCAGATCCTCTATCTCAGGGAGTCATCTAGGACAGATATCTAATCACGTCTCACCCAGCTATAGGATTTCATCATACCCCTTGTGGGCTGAATACCTTCCCTCTCACCCCTCCCCAGCTTCTTTTTATGTGTTGTCTTCCCCATCCTCTATTAGATTATGAGCTCCTTGAGGGCAAAGACATTCTTTTGGCATTTCTTTGTGTCTCTATCATTTATCATAGTGCCTGGCACATAGTAGGAGTTGAATAAATGCTTGATTGACTATCAAAGATCACCAATGACCTCCTGATGGCTAAGTCCAGTGGCCTTTTTGCAGTCCTCATCGTCCATGATTATTATGCAATTTTACTTGAAAAATCTACTGTTTATTTTATTTTATTCAAAGTACCATTATCTGCATTTTGCAAATAAGGAAAAAAGAGTAAATTAAGGAAGAGAGTTATCTCCTAAGCTAATTTACAATATAGCCTTAGGGAATTAATGCCTTCCTTCTCTCAGGAATGTTTAGATTTTAAAAGATAAGAGTAGTATGAATATAACGTTTAGGATAAAGGAATAAATCTTTAATACTAGAATTTCTGTCATGTTAATACTAAAAAAAATGGTTGTGAAGTCTGCAGATGTGGGTTCATGCCCTGATTTTTATAATTACTATGCATGTCTGACCAAGCTATTAAACTTCTCCGATTTTTTTTCTCATCTGTAAAATGAATTATTAGAGCTTATTTGTACATACCATTTGATCCAACAATACCACCACTAGGTCTGTATCCCAAAGAGATAATTAAAAAGGGAAAAGAACCCATGTGTACAAAAATATGGATAGCAGCTCTTTTTGTTATAGCCAAGAATTAGAAATTGAGGGGATGCCCATCAATCGGGGAATGGCTGAACAAGTTGTGGTATATTGTTATACCAAGAGCAAGCTAGACACACCACAGAGTATAAGTTTTAAATGGAGAATTTATTAGCCGGCGACCATTCGGGGTTCAACCCAAATCAGAATAGTCCCAAGTTGGGGTGAAGAAGTCGTATTTATACTGAAAAAAACAGGGTGCGGTGGTTAATTATCTCTTGAAATTTACGGACCAGGTCACAAGGTAGTCCAGGGTCACAGGGACAGATCAAAGATTCTGACAGGTTATCGTTTGGTGGGATGATCTTATCTATTGACATTCCTTGGAGGAGTCACGGAGCTCCAGGGACATTTGCTAAATGCCAAAAGGTCTGAGTCCATTCTTTCTTATGCAAACTGGGGTTTTCTCAGGGGCTATGGGGCAGGGATCTCCTTAGCAATAACTGATTTCTCCAGTACCACATTATGAATATAATGGAATATTATTGTACTGTTAAAAATGATGAGCAAGTAGATTTCAGAAAAACCTGGAAAAACTTACATAAACTGATGCTGAGTGAAGTGAGCAGAACCAGGAGAACATTGTACACGGCAACAGCAAAATTGTGCAGTGATTAACTATAACAGACTTAGTTCTTCTTGGCAATTCAACTATCCAAGACAATTTTGAAAGACTCATGATGGAAAAGGCTATCCACAACCAGAGAAAGAACTATGTAGTCTGAATGCAGATCAAAGCATACAGTTTCACTTTTTTGTTTTTTTCTTTCTTATAGATTTTCCTCTTTTGTTCTGATTCTTCTTTCACAACATGACTAATGTAGAAATATGATTGTACATATATAACCCATATCAGATTGCTTGCTATCTTGGGGAGGAGGGAGAAGAAGGAGAAAGGGAGAAAAATTTGACCTCAAAATCTTAAAAAAAAGTGAATGTTGAAAACTATCTTTACATGTAATTGGAAAAAATACTATTAAGTGGAAAAAAATAAAAATAAAATGACATACTACTTGTTATGAATAAAGTTTATTAAAACCTTAAAGTTACTATGGAAATGTGATCTAATTATATTATTGTATTTTTGGAATTTGTGATAAATTTCTTGGCACCATTCAAACCACACAATAGAAGTCACACATTAGACCAGAGTTAGGACATGTCTGAGAGCTAAAAAGTCCAAAAGTTTTTTCTCAATGGCTGAAATAGTATTAATACATCAAACTGTGAGCTGATACACTACCAATATCACCAGAATAATGATAATAATTATAAAACTTTGGAAGTCTGGCTAGCCATAGGTAAAGACTGCTAGCATTTGCAAGTTTAGCACAATGAAGGCAGCTTTAGAAAAGTAGACTTTTTTATTTGCTAAAGAAATATCACTGCAAAATTATGATCTGGCCTTGCAAAATGGAGTATTTGCAACTGGCTGGTTTATGAAATGGGATTTGAAGATGAATGTAACTTAAGATGACAGTCATATGAATTTGTTTTATATGGGGGATTGATGAAAAGTCTATATAAAAGATTTTTTATGTGTGCAATTCCTCACATGTAAAATATTATTTTATTTTTTAATTTTTGTGAATACACAAGATAATAGCCAAGTAGAGCCTAGACAGTCCCTGACCTGTATGGAGAAAGATTTTCAATTGGAAGGTAGTTATCTATTGTAGAAGCTCCTTTTTTATTTGTGAAAAATAACAGTTCTTTATTAATTGGCAGAAAATAATTTTTAACTGTCTTTGCTTCTATTACATATTTTGAATATTCCTTGCTTTTTCCAAGAAGAGAAATTTTCTACACAAAAGCCCTTTGCACTATCAAATAGTCGAAAAACAGAAGCAGATATGATTTCATCCATGGAAAGGAAACAACATTAAAGAAAACGTATTACCATTTGCTTGACTGCTGGACCCTAAGGATCATAGATACAACCATTTCATCTGACTTGCTGGTGAGACCTTCTTTACATTGTCTCCCCCATTAGAAATGAGAGCTGCTTGCCAGCGGGAACTCTCTCTGTTTTTCTATTTCTATCCCCAGTACTCAGCATAGTACTTTTCATACAATGTGCTTACTAAATGCTTTCATTCATTCATTTATTCACTCACTCACTCATTCATTATGCTCTAAACATTTCTAATAAGAAAGTCTTATGGGACATTTTGAAGTCCAAAAGAGAAGGATGAAAGTTCTCTTAAACTATAGGATAACATTCAATTCCAAAGTCATGAAGACACTTATAATGAGTATATTGCCTGCTTTCTCACTGGGTCAGGGAGGAGCAGGAGGCAAGGAGTGTACTTGGAACTCAAAATTTAAAAGAAAAATTCTTTTTAAAAAATTTTAAATCAATGTTCAATAGAACATTTTTTACAAAACCAAGTCCAGAAAGGAAAAAGACCCTCCAGATCCAGATCCACCTAGAGCATTCTTCTTTTTCTGTGCTTTGCTCTCTACCTTCCTTAATCCTTGGTGACTGTCACCTCTGAATTATGAGAATGATGACTCCTCCTCTGTCTCTTCTTGTCCCATCAGTCTTTCTCACCCTCCTTGTAGATATTTACCTTTTTTCATTTAATTCCCTCAAAAGAAAGATTTGCTTTTTCAAAAAGATTTTATTATCATCTAAGAAAAAGAAGGCAAAATAAAAACAAACTTACTGAAGTCAAAAGGATTCAGTTAGGGATCGTGGGAAACGTCCTAAAACATTGCTAATCTAACTATGATTATCAGACGCAGTTTCCTGGACTGAAGAATCATGATTCAGTTTAAATAGTAATTGGACAAGCCATACCACATGGCCAACCACTACCTTTCTATCCCCAGGAAAATCTGTAGGAACTATTTCTTCCCATGAAAACCCAGCTATTGCCACGGCTGTGGAACATTTGAAGAAATATAGGCTGGCATAGGTGGTGTTTGTGGCTAAGATCAGACAATAGATAGTAGAGCATTGAGTGAATAATGATCACATACTAGCCATTATAAGCTCCCTATATGATCATCTCTAACTCCTTTGTGCCCTACATTTCAATTTTAATATCCTGGCTAAAGATCTTGGACTTGTTTTTTCTATCAACAAATCTATCTCAACTCTCCCCAGAAGTATATCCACAATATGACATCCTATCAAAATTCACTAATCCTACTAATTACTACCCACTGTTGATGATTTGAGATTGAATGAATAATACTGGCAGGGAAACCCTAGAATATATTTTAACTGACTTTAAAATGTAGAATAGGTAACTGAAAGTTTTAGAGTCACAGGTTTATTTTCACCATTTCTTCCAGCTAGAAGTCACGATTTTAGATAGCAAAGAAAAATAATAGAAGCGGCCTAATGGGTATAGAGATAGTTTTGAAGAACAGAACTTAGCTTTCTGGCCCATGTCTTATGATACCAGAATAATGGACACTACTTGGCAGTAACAGAATTCATCTCTTGAGATTCCAGAAGGATGTATTTTTCAAGATACTTGCCAACCTGATTAAGACAGCCTCAAAATGAAATTTCAGGAGTAGAGTGCAAAAATTTCCCAGTCAGTCAGTCAACAAACATTAATTAAGCTCTTGCATTATGGCAGGTACATGCTAAAACAATGAGGATACAAATAAACATAAAAAGAAAGTACTCTCAAGGAGCTTGCTATCTAATGATGGAGACAACATGCTAACAATGTTGTATAGACAAGTTATATTCAAGATAAATTGGAAATAATCAGTAGAAGGAAGGTATCAGTGTTAAGGGAGATCCAGAAAGGCTTCCTGTAGGTGAGATTTTAGGAGCAACCTGAAGGAAGCCACATAAGTCAGGAGACAGAAGTGAGGTAAGAGAGCATTCCAGGTATGGAAGACAGCCAGTGAAAATGCCTGAAGTCAGGAAATGAAGTCAAAGTATAAAACAATGTAGCAAATGCCACTGGATTCCTTTTTCCAAAGCACAGAAGTGTCTTTTATTTATCCTAACAGATAGAGTCTCCATTCTGGTGTGTCCTTCCCTCCCTCATTAACTGCATTAACAATTAATGCTTCAGTTCCATTTAACCAATTAACTTCAATTATCTTTTTAATAGTATTTAATTTTTCCCTAATTACAAACTAAAACAATTTTTAACACTCTTTTGTTTGTTTTAAAATTTTGAATTCTAAATTCTATCGCTGAGATGGTATACAATCCAATACAAATTATACATGGGCAATCATGTAAAACATTTCCATGTTATTTATTTTCTACAAGAAGACTCAAAAAAAAGAAAAAGAAAGTGAAAATAGTATGCTTCAGTCTATAATCAGACAACATCAATTCTTTCTCCAGAGGCAGATAGCATTCTTCTTCATGCCTCCTTTGGAATTGTCTTGGGTCATTGTATTGCTGAGTATTTATTTTTAGATCATTCACAATTCTTCATCATATGATATTGCTGTTGCTGTGTACAGTCTTCTCCTGATTCTTCTCACTTCACTTTGCATCAGTTCATGTAAGTCTTTCCAGGTTTCTCTGAAATCATTCTTATAACACAGTAATGTTCCATCACAATTATACAACAATTTGTTCAGCCATTCCCCAATTGATGGTCATCCCCTCAATTTCCAATTCTTAGCCACCATAAAAAGGGATGCTATAAATAGTTTTATACAAATAGGTCCTTTTCTCTTTTTGTATGGCTTTGGGATATAGGCCTAACAGTGATTTTGCTGGATCAAAGGGTTTCCTAGTCCTATGGCCATAGTTCCAAATTGCTCTCCAGAATGATTGAATCAGTTCACAACTGCACCAATAGTGCATTAGTGTCCCAGTTTTCCCACATCCCCTCCAACATTTGTCATTTTCTTTTTTTTTGTCACATTAGCCAACATGATAGGTTGTTTTAATCTGCATTTCCAGAAACTAGGTATAGACCAACATCTCACTATATCTAGATAAAGTCAAAATTGATACATGATTTACACATAAAGGGTGATAATAAGCAAATTAGGAGAGTGTGGAATAGTTTACCTGTGAAATCTATGGATAAGGGAAGAATTTAGGACCAAACAAGATATAGGGAACATTAGAAAATGTGAAATGGATAATTCTGACTATACAATTACCTTTTTAAGGGTATTTTCTTTGAAGATTAAGCAAGATGGAACAAATATTTCCCTCAAAACACCTCGAGAGTGCATTCTCTCTTACAACATCTCAGTCTTTCCGGAGAATGGGCACAAACATACAGAATTTTTACAGATCTTTGGTCCCACCAAGTTCATGACCAAATTTGTCATCTACTGGATGAGTCCTTAACCCAGTTACTACTGGTCTGAGTCCTGAAAGTTGTTACTAGGGTATGGTGGGTCCCTTGATGCTTGACTGTCTAACTCCAAAACCCAATATGTACTCTACTCTTAAACCTTCCAGTTACTCATTCTCTTGTATTTTTGAATTCCAGTGTCTCAAAGATAGAGACACCTCAGAACTCATAAAGTCCAACATGTATCAAAGAAGGATCTTCTTTATAACATACCTGACAAATAGTCATCCAGGTTTTGCTTAAAAATCCAAAGCAGCTCATTCCATAATGCTAATTATTAGAAAGTTTTTTGTCTTTTTTTTTCCTTTCATGAAGTCTAAATCTACCTCCATTACCTTGTTGGGTCAAGTAAAAGAAGTCTAATCTTTTTGACAACGCTTACAATACATGAAGAAAACTATCATTTCCCCACCAAGACTTTTCTTTTCCAGGGTAAACGTCTCTAAGTCCTTCAAGTAATATTCATGCAGATCTTCATCATCGGAATCATCTGAATCCGAATCATTCCTCAGCTTATCAGTGTGCTGCCTAAAATGTTGCTGCCAAAACTGAATACAATGCTTAAGATGTGATTTGACCAAGGCAAAGAGCAGAGGGACTATCATCTCTTTATTGCTGGAAGCTATGCTTCTTAAATGCATTATCTTCTTTGGCTATCACATCAGATTGTTGACATACCGAATTTGCAGTTTACTAAAATCCACAAACATTTTTCAGACATAATATTTTCTCCCTGTGTCTCCCCATTTGGGCCAGGTCTGAATCAGGATGATCTGGTAGTTCAGGTGCAGGATTTAAATGAAAGAAGATGCTCACAAAAGCAGGCTTACTTTTTAAAAGCATTGAAAGGATATTCAGCAGGGACCTAGCAATGATTCACTTGAGCACCCCTCACTGCCTCATCATTTGCCACAATGACAAGTCCCAGTCAGCGGCAGGTCTGTCATGTCAAGTCTGAGATCCTATTTTAATGTTTTACATATAGGAACATTTACTGTTTTATGTTTTAATTTTGTCAATGCATCCTTCATTTGTGTTTTAAGCATTTCTTTTCTAAGCAGCGGAAATTAATAGCTGCTCTCTACTACTCTATATATTAAATGCTCTTCCAGCAGGCCACTATTATCCTTTTTAGGAGAGACTCTAGATATAAACCATATATAAAATGTATTTAAGAGATTCTCCCTGGGGCTCTGGAATGGGAAGTGAAAGACATAATGAACCAGAAGGTTGAAAAAAGCCTATTCTTCTCCCTCTTTTTAGATCTAGACTCTGCCAGAACTGAATTTGGTCTATACCAGCTCAGAGGTAGGTTTCCTTGATTGGAAAAGGACACTTTTCTACCTGGGCTATAAGGTATACATATGTGTGTATTGCATGCATATAGCATATATATATATGCATGCAATACACACATATGTATATACATATATACATACATTGTATATGCTCTTGTTCAGTCATTTCAGTAGTGCCTGATTCTGCATGACACTATTTGGGGTTTTCCTGGCAAAGATACTGGAATGATTTGCCATTTCCTTCTCCAGCTCATTTTACAGATGAGGAGCTAAAGCAAACAGGGTTAACAGACTTACCCAGGACCACACAGCTAGTATCTGGAGCCAAATTTGGACAAATTTGAATTCAGGAAGATGAGTCTTCCTGATTCCAGGCCTAGCACTGAACCACCTAGCTGCTGTATACATATAGGTATAGGTATAGGTATGGGTATAGGTATAGGTATAAGTATAGGTATAGGTATAGGTATAGATATAGGTGTGTATGTGCATGTGTGTGTGTGTGTGCATATATATAATATGTGTATATATATATACATATACCATTGATTTTTGTAGATTTATTTTGTATTCTGCTACTTTGCTACTATTATCTAAGCTGTTATGTAGCTATTAATAGTCTTAAATAGTTTCTTTGCTGATTTTCTAATGTTTTCTAAGAAAACTATTACATCATCAGGAAAGTGGTAGTTTTGTCCTCTCTTTATCTATGTTTACATTTTTAAATTTCTTTTCACATTTTATTGCTATTAGTAGCTTTTCTAGAACCAGACCAATTAATAGCAGGGAAAGGAGGTATTGTTACTTTACTCCTATGGGGTGGGGGGGAGGAAGCTTTTAGCATCTTTATTGCATAAAATGAGAGCTTTTAAATATTTTAAAAGTTTTCTGTGCCTACATTTTGTAGGATTTTTAGCACAAATTATGGAGTTTTTTTTTCCCTCAAAGGCTTTTTTTTGCATCTATTGCTGTAATGTGGGGTATATTCTATGGTCCTAGTAAACAAAGAATTAAAAGTAATCTTAGCTCCATATCTCTTTCAGGCCAACCTGGCTAAATAAATTCCTGCTCCAAAACAAGCTGGGTCAATGATGTGCTAGTTTATCATTCAGTCAGTTCTTAGATAACAATGACTGTGATCATACATCTTGTTAACTAATACACTTGTTAGTATCATGTCTTGAATTCCAGGGAGGTTTGAGGAGGGGTCAAGCAATATTAAAGATACTAGCTCCAAATACAATACAAATAAATCTTTTCAAATTTTTATTTGTAGTTGGGAATGGGACATAGATTTGCCCTGACAAAAACAAAAGTTCTTTAATCTAAGAGAACATTTATAATTAGAAGTAAAACCATGGAATATTTAGTCATTTCAAGTTCAATTTAGAAGTGTTTTTAGATTGAGTTTCTGGAACATAAACCACCAAGCCTTCTGATGGGAAATATAAATGACTATATAAGTTGAATTTAAAATGCATGAACATCTGGAACCCTGCTAATTGCAGACAGAATGTCACATAAAACAAGAAATCAAAGAACTTCTTTCTGGCTCATATGTCTTTAGGAAGGAGAAATCACTTTCCCTGGCACAAGTACATTGATATAATTGACAAAACATTGAGATGGTACATTTCACCATATGTGTTACCTTGGATCTAATGAAGTCCTATGCACAGTGATGAAATATTCACTACAATTTGTCTAAGAAGGTGCATAATAAATTCTAACAACTGTGCTAATAAAGAGGTGGAGCAGAGGTTTAACCACAGCAAAGGATAAGGAAAGAATCTACCTTGGATGACTAGGAGAAAGCCTGTTTACTTCATACTGAAGGGATTCATATATAAGTGAACCTAGGGGTGCCAGCTTCCTCACTGAAGATGCCTTGATGCTCAGTTCCACTAGAAAGGGCTATCATAGAGCATCATATGTAGTTTTTACTGCCTATCTAAATCCTACTTATTCCTCAAGTCCCACTCTTCCATGAAGTCTTGCCTGATTTTAGTCCATACTGATTTCTCCTCTTTTAAATTCTTGTTAAAGGTACAATCCATCCATATAAGTTGGCATTTTATTATATATAATTTACTGGCATTGAGCTCAAAAGCACTTAAGACATCTGTCACAATTTCTTTTGAAGTCATTTTCTTCATCTGTAAAATGAGCATGAGGATACTTGTATTACCTACTTTACTAGGTTGCTATGATTCCTGGTCCAATGCAGTCTATGAATTAGTAAAGATCAATGAATCAATAAATAAATAAATAAACACTGGAGTCAGGAAGACCTGAGTTCAAATTTGGCCTCCAATACTAACTGTGTAACCCTAGGCAAGTCACTTAACTTCTGTTTGCCTAATCTACTGGAGGAGAAATTGGCAAACTATTCTAGTATCTTCTCCAAGAAACCCCATGCAGTGTCATCAAGAGTAGGACACAGACAGGACTGAATGATTGGACAATACGTGCCAGCCACTGTGCTAAGCACTGGGGATTCAAAAAGAGGCCAAAGCCAGTTCCTGCTCTCAAAGACTTTTTCAATCTATTGAGAGAAGGAAGTTACATAAGGAAAATGAAAATCCTGCCACTGGATATATGAATGATGAAGCATTGATTAAGTGCTTAAGATAGGCCAAACTGTGCTAAGTGATAGGTCCACAAATAGAAAAAATCAGAGCCATCTCTCAAAAGTGGACATTCTAATAGAAGCAAGTCATGTTAAAAAAAATCAAGTGTTCTTTAAGGTACAACAGCAATGTAGATGGTAACACATGTTTTTAGTGTCTTTTCTACTAATAAAACTACACTTATTTCTGACTTTGAGCCATCTGACAATGCCAAGGATTTTAATCATGAGGACATTCTCTTCTGAGCCTTTAAATACTGAAGGAACCAAAGAGAAATAGGGATACAGCACCTTCAAAGGCAGTATTGCCAAGTCACTTCCCTATAAGACAATGGCCATGAGGATGGAGTTGGAAGAAAAACCAGTGAGAGAAGGAAGAAGACTCTACTATTTCTAAGGTTCTTGAGTGAAAGGTCCTGATATATCTCCTAGGATCTGAAGGGACTTGGTGGTCAGGAGAGTGGCCTGTTTTGACCCTACTTTGCAAATCCTTGATTCCAGGAGGGTATTGTCAGACCCTTCTTTATGAGAGTTTCCCCATTTGTTCATAGTTGCCTGGGGCCCAATGCTTTTCTTGTGGTTTTTGTTTTCTGTTTCATAAACTATTTCTACCTAGGTAATAAGTGTATTTAACCCAACACTCAAGTGTAGACATTTGTAAAATAAAAAAAGTAATAATAATCTCATCAGTGGAATACTCTGTGCCTTTGTGGGGGCTGAGTTGTCAAGAGCTTAAGAGAAAAGGGATTCCTTTTCTGGTGTCCGCTTGAGATAGGATACAGATAGTTCTGGTCTCTCTTCAGTGAGAGACCAAGAGAGAGAAAGAATTCAGGAAGAAGTTGACACGTATATTATTAAGTGGTGGGCCAAGTGTATCCCTTAGAGACTTCAGTAAATTTCCTCTTGGGTGAAATTAAAGAATCTCTCCCTTTGTTGAATTGATATATCTCACAGTAGGAGAGTTCATTCATTCTGTGTATTGTCTGGCACATTATAATCAATATAACTTCTCTGATTTGTGTTTGCTATCAGCTTGGATAAATGGAGTTATTCACTATTTACTATTGTGATGGTCTTTGGGTAATTTGTATTTAGTGGGGAAGGAGTCAAGCCTTCAGATATAGCTTGGTGCACTTCCTCACCATTAGGGATAGCAATCAGGAAAAGCAGCATGAACCTAAAAATGATTTTCTCTAGACTTAACATTATTTAGAGGAACAAATAGATATCTTATCTCTTATCCCTTTTTGAGGGGAACAGAATGGGCCAGCACTGTGGCCCTAATATCTTGTTCCTTTCTAGACTGGAATCAAAGTCTCCTTTGGAGAAGGATGGGCAAAATTCCAGAGATATCTATTCATACCTCCCAGTGAGAAACATTTAGAAAAAGTCATAGTTTCTTACTATGGATTAACATAGTGTGGACATGGACACACACACAGAGATATACAGAAATAGATGATGTCCACATATATAGATATAAATATAGAAATAGATGATATAGATATAGACATAGATATAGACGTAGATATAGATATATGAGGCAAAACACACAAATCTACGCTAATAAGTGTCAAAAGTAGAATGTAAAAGTATGTCTCACTGATTTTAGCACTCAACACTATTGTGAGGAAAGTACTTTGTAAGCCTTAAGACCCTACAGAAATCTAAAGTGCTGCTGTTGCTGCTGCTGATACTGCTATTGTCAATGTGCTGTTTCAGAGTTTAGGAACTGGGTTTGTGGTCATACTACTATAAAGTAACTAAGCAATATCAGTCAATCAAAGGAAAAAGAGGTTTTGTTTTGCCTGTCTGGAAGCCTCAACATATCTTGATCTATCTACAGAAGAAAGACAGGGAGTAAAGTCATAGTATCTAATAGAGGTGATCGGAAATAAGAATAGGAAAAGGAGCTGAGGAATCAATCATATCAGAAATCTGGACATTAACTCTAATACAGCGAGAGACTCAAAATATATGGTCATTTTTGCCATGGTTTGTTGGTTATTTTTGTGTGAAAATGCCACTGCCCCTCTTCCCCCACTCTCCGTCTCCTGGTGCCTTCACTAATCCTCTGCCCAAGTGCTAATAGTGGGAAATGTACAAACCTTTTTCATTTACAAATGAGGAAAATTGTTCTCAAAATGATTTTTATGTCTGTCTTTTTGTTAAGGCAAATTGCTGGCAGCTAGTTCTAGACCTGGAGTCAGGAAGATCTGAGTTCAAATCTAACCTCTAATTCTTACTCTGGGCAAGTCCCTTACCATCTCCTATGTTAAGATTCTTCATCTATAAAATACTTCCGAGGGTTGTTGTGAGGGTAAGTTGAAATAGTATTTGTAAAGTGCTTTGCAAACCAGAAAGTACTGTGTAATGCCAGGTATTATTATCATTAGGGTCTCTTCTTGTCCCGGGTAATTATCACACTATCCAACATATGAAGAGCTGAACAAAAGGCCAAGGGTGATTGCACCTATTGCGTGCTTTAGATGCTGGAAACTGACTCGGAATGTTGTCAAATTGCAAATTTAAATCACAAATGAAATTTGACACATTTGGTCTTTGTATGGGCTCATAACCACCTATGCAAGGGACAGTTTCTCAGAAATCGAAACAAGGCCAAAAAGGCTCTTTCTCAAAAAGAACAAGACTAGTCAGCCATATTCCTCCCTCCTTCCCTTTTCTGTCTTTTCTTCCCTTAACTAGCTATAATGCTTAGCAAGGTGCTTAGCACAGTGCCTGACACATAGTAGGCACATAATAAATTTTTATTGATGGACTGACGATGTTAGAAAATCAAAAAATGGGAGTAGAGGTCAAAACAAGGCAAAAAAATGTTTATTAAATTGCATCTACATCCCAGGAACAAAAAGCACATTTCTGATCCACTAGTCATTGCCAATGAACCCCCTAAAAGTGAAGTAACATTCCAATACTCATAAGAAATGGAACTTTTCCTAGACAAAAAAAAAAATGAAAAACTGGAAACCTATCTTTGGAGCCATCCTGTCATAATCCCAACCGCTAAGATTTAGTAGCCTACAGACTCTCGGCCATCTCCAGCCCTTTTGAGGCTTCCATTAGGCTACACAGATATCCTTTAATTATTTGGGGGAGGGGTACTTAGGTCTTCTGCATATTTTTCACAATGAATCCCATGAAGATAGGAATCTACTGCATAATCATTCATTTGACTAGGCCTTTGCCACCAAATATCATCACTGATATGGATAAGAGAAATTGATCAACTCTCCTCACTTTAAAATTCCTAAAACTCACCCAAATGGCCAACATCCAAATCTCTGTATTGAATAGATCTAATTTGGAACCCAATGAGATTGTAATGACCTGAAGGGCTAGAACTATAGCATACTTCTGTCTCCCCTACAGCACTGTGTATATAAATACACAAATATAATTAATTAGTATAAGTATTAATATAAGTGTAAAAATTATTATTAAATAAATTTTATTCAAGGAAACAAGTTAAAATTCACATGTGGAAATAAAAGTTCCTGAAATATAATCATCCAAAACAAACAAACAAAAACCTTATATGAGGGCAGGGAGGACCAGCCAATATAGTGAAATGAATGTTTCAGTGAAAGCTAGAAGACTTTGTTTCTGGCCCTGATTGTGCCATTAATTGGTTTAGGAACATTTGGCAAGTGATTTACCTCTCCAGCTCTCTCTTCATCTCAAAAATAAATGGGCTACACTGGGTGATTTCTAATGTCCCTTCCTCTTCCAAAATTTTATTAGTTTGTCACATGAAACCTCATACAAGTAAGGTTTATCTGTGTATCTGGATTATAGCTCATCACTTTTGTAACGAAGTGATTTCAGAATATGACAATATAGCTCCAGGAGGTAATTCTTTCATTCAAAATAATAGGCTTCTTAAAGGCTAGTCTCCTGAGCTCTGGTTTGCTCAAGCACTTTGAATGTATCTAGGATTCACTGCAAGAATAGGGCTATTAGCGATAGGATTAATTCCAAAATCTTACATAGTTTAAAATTATATAACTTCTCTGAAAGGCCCTCCTGTCAAAGAAAAAAAAGGCAACATATCGTAGGAATATCAGTAAACTTCCAGTCTTTGTGTGTGTTAATTTTATTGCTGATAAAATTCCTGCCAACCACAGTGAATCTCAGTGGTAAATGCCAAGCTCTGAATCTAGCCTTCCTTTGTGCCCTCAATTATCTCATTACACACACAACAGGTCACATGTGGCCCAGCAATGAGAACCAAGTGGTCAATTTGAGGTTTAATTATTTATTACTTAAATTTGCATAACAAGCTCATCACAGAAACAGCAACATAGATATTTCAGTCATTCACATTGAGTTCTATTGTCATCTCTCAGGGTCTAAACCCATTCCAACTCTAAGACATTGCTCAGGTAAAGATATAAGCAGTTAGGTATAGGTTATATTTTGCCTTGAATATAAAATACAACTGGGATCAAACCACTAAATGGAACCCGCAGCATTGATTTTTGTAGCATCCTCTTTGGGGTCCTCCATTCAATTTTTACTCATGCTCATGTGTTGGGGCCCCAAAGAGAAGCTATTATTTCAAGAGTTCACTATAGGTACACTCTGATAAAGTTATAGTTCAGGAGCCCCCACCATTATGCTTCCAATTATTAGTCAGTCAGTGGGAATGATTAACTCAAAGCCAAGATATTTACTAAGTAGTATAGTAAGAACAATAACTATGAAACAATTATCCCACTCCTCAAAAAACTGGGGTACATAGTCCCACTAATACACGCAGTGTCCATAAGGAGAATAATCAGAAACCTAGAGGAGAATGACAGTGAGGCTTCTCTGGTATTACCAGAATCCAAAGTACTTTCTCTCCTGTGTAGTCCTTACTATGCTTATATTTTGATTTCCAAGGCTTTCTCTTGAGGCCATAGTCAGCTCCCTTCTTTTCTGCCAGGGGTCATAATCCTAAAGCTGCTTGGACTCTCTCTCACTCTCTCTCACTCTCTCTCTCTCTCTCTCTCTCTCTCTCTCTCTCTCTCCCTCTCTCTGTCTTTCCTCCTTATACACCTCACACTCCTTCTGGGCAAGTAGATGGGCAAGTAGCTCCAATGACAGCTATCATAGTCAATTTGGGAAAAGGGGAGAATCTCCTTTTTGCTATTCCCTCTGTGAAGTTAAAATCTGGATTCTTTCTTAACTGCTTGCTCTGTCTCTGTAGCTCTCAACCCATAAATTCCTGGACTTTCTTGATTTAGCTCCTTTACACATTTACTTAAAAGAGTTAATTAGAAAAATACTTGTGCTTAAAAAATAAATCATGAATCTCTGGGAGTGGGAAAGAATCAAGCTAGAAAATTTTATTGGGATGGAGAAGGGAGGAAGATATCTTTAACTTGATGTACCGAATACATTATATGTACTTCTTCCTAAAGCACTTTGATTCCAGAAGCTCAACAAACTCTATAAACATTTTTTCTTTATTTTTCACAATACCTGTATGATGCAAAGACACAAAATTTGACACTTAATATGGTTTAAGCCCAAATCTACACAATATGGACCCTGGAAAACTATGCCCAGGTTCAAAACGTGTTTTGGGTCTTTCTGTTTAAATCCATAATTCATAGGGCTTCATTTAGTAATCTTTTTCTTTTTTTTTTAATTTCCAAACCTCTTCCCAGTCCCATATATACAGAGGCACACTCTCCCACAGATCCCATGTCATCAGTGGGAGCAGAACACACGTGGAAAAGGGAACTTGTATTTCCCAGAGGACTCATGCTTTAAGGCTGCATACTTTAACATCTGCCTAGACAGATGTTCCAACCGGAACATCTCATCCCATAAAACTGCTTCCTACTGCTTTCCTGAACATTTGATTATCTGCTTGTCTGTAAATGTTACTGTTGGGCTGTTTTCTTGGCTATGATTGCCATCTGCTAGTCTTCTGCCAAGATACAAATGCCATCTGCTAGTTCCCTGGTGAACTACTACTACTACCGTATGCTGCTTTTCCATGGAATTGCAGATGGTATGCCACCTCCATTTTGTAAGTCTAAATGATGTCCTTAGGAATATTTTGTTTCTTATGTGAGTCAGACCCATAACTACCACCTAGCCAGCACAGCCACCATCTCACATGCCCATTAACAGTGAGTATACCCCAAGGCTCTGTCTTGCACTCAACAAAGGAGAGAGCAGCATTCACCAAAATTAGGATCATCAACATATATCCTTGCCCTATATTTGACCACTGCCTCCTGACAAGCTAAGCAAATATTCTTTTTACCCCTTACTTCTGTCTGGTCAGTCATTCTCACCACTCAGTTACCCAGATGTAAGACAATTTACCCAACTTCCTAAAAGAATTGGCATAGATGGAAGGATGATGAAAATGATTGTCTGGTTCATCAAGGAGAAGAAGAAAACAAAGACTCAACCATCTGCCTTCTGGGGCAGCTGTACACTGATCCATAAAACCTAAAGACACCACAATTGTGGACAGTTTTTTTTTTTTAAATCACAACAGTGCAATAAATTTGACTGCCCCTACTAAACCCAAGTAGATCCAGTGATAAAGATGAATTAGTGCCTAGCAACCCCCAAAGTCATGAGATTGAGATCTGTGGTACTAGAAACTAAAAAGAGGCTAAATTTATAAATCAAATTGAAAGAAGAATGATTTTTTAACATGAATTCAGGAACTCTGTGTTTGTTTATTTGTTTGTTTATTTGTTTGGAATGTGAATTCAGGACCACCAGCTGCCAAACATCAGGACTTTGAATTTTGGATCCACCAATCACACATTGAAAGACTTTTGTCCAGGTTAGATGTTGAGATGCAGTTCCTGTGACCACAGAGACCTTAAGTCACCCACCTTAAGCCAGCTGACATTAAAAAAGTCTTTCTCGTTTGAGTAAACTATCATACATACACTTTCCACATCAAATCCAAGAATATAGCTGTTTTCTTTTTATGATTATTAATTTATGTGATTTATGCTTGCATCACAATGTGTTAAACTAGAAAGAGAAGAAACAAGCAGGAATTTTTTAAAAGATCTTGCATAAATTCAATGGGTATGAAAGATGACTGCTTTTAGTGACTGCTGCGCATTCTGCTACAACTGAGAACTTGCTGAAAAACAACTTTACCCTGCTTTAAGTTGTAAGAAGTAGAACCTGCTGTGTGAGATGGAATCTCTTGGGATTTTAATTTTCATTTGATCTCAGTTTGAATCTAGGCAAGAGCGTTTAAGCAGCTGAACTAATAATCCACCATGCAAGAGATAAATACCAACAAGGGGTGCTGACTACCGTCTCCATATGTTATAGTCTGTTCTAAGTGAATGTGTATGCCTGGCAATCTGGAGAGTATGAGCTTATGAAAGTACATAAGCAATATCATTTTCAAAGAAATTATTGCCTTGATTGCTAAACTGGCAAACCTAAATAAAAAATGACGATAGTAATCTCCTAGTTGAAGAATCTCAGATGTGGATCAGTTTGAGAGAAAAAAAATAGCTGGAGCCTCTGACTTTGTGTTAAGCAAATATTCCCTTGGGAGAGTCTGACTCTGTGGTAATAGAGTTGATTTCCTGAGTTGGGATTTGAAATGGGTTTATTCTAGCATGGATTATTTTCTTCCTTCCCTGCAGAATGCAAAATATAGATGTACACAATTATCTAAGGAAAAGCTAACATAAGGCAACTAGTAAAAGCAGATCTCATGTGACTTTACTTCCAGCTCACAATCCTTTCACAATTGAAAAACAGATAGCTAATGACGTCGTGTTATTCCTCAGCCTTGAGGGGGAAAGCTTAAATTTTGGAAAAGGATTTAAAAGCTCTGACCTTTGCTTAATCTCAGTCTTCAAAAGGAAGCAACATTTAGCAGGTGAGATAAACAGAACAATTTCCTAACCATCTGTTAAGTAATGAAAAGGTTTTTATTTTGTTTTTAGAGAAGGAAGATGTCAATCTCTCTTCTTTTGGTCTTAGAAAAACTATAAAATATTCTGATACATCCAACATCTTAAGTTTGGCCTTTCTAAAAGAAGGAAAAATGAGTTACCATATTGTTCCAAATATGTGCTACTTCCCCAAAATAGGCCACACCCTATGGTAAGTTGCCTTTGAAAAGAAAAATATTATATTCATATAGCATTTTAAGGTCTACAAAATGATCTTCCCATTATTAACCCTGCAATGCATGTAGCACAAGTATTAGGATCTCCATTTTACCTATGAGAAAGCTGAAATCCAGTAAGCTGTCCAAGGTTAAGGATAGTTATGATAATACTAGCTGGTATTTATATAGCACTTTTTAAAGAAGGAAAAAGAGCTTTACATAGGTTACCTCATTTGGTCCTCACAACAACTCCATGAGGTAGGCTATCCTTATGTAGGTGATAAAGATGTGTGATAAAGATAAAAATTTGACAGGGACAGTATGTGAACCCAGGTGACTTGGCTCCAAGTTCAGCACTTGGTCCATACCACCCTACCTGTCATAAATTGCAATTCTATACATTTCAATCTATGTGTACAAGAAAAAATAATGCTACAAAAATATAATAAAGCTATATTAAACATAAAAATGTTAGTTTGGGCACTTCTTTCTAATGATTATGTTTGGTTCATATTATTGCTGCTGTCTTATTTTAATCATTCATGTTGTTCCTTTATTAGAGCATAGCTATAATCTACACTTGTGTTAGTTAGATTTGAGGGAAATAATAACCTATATTAAAACCAATACTGAACATTTCTTCCCATAGCCCTTTCTATCACAGGAATTTCATATGTAATATTGTTTCTATGACTTTTTTCTAATATCAAATATATTTTGAATTCATTTATACTTTCATAAAGAATGGTGACAAAAGAAGATGGAATCATTTTGTCTTGGAGTCAGAAGACCTGGAATCTACAACCAACTTTGCCATTTCCTGAATGAAATTAATCAGTTATCTTCTCTGTGCCTCCATTTTTTATCAGTAAAGTTAGAATCATGTTTGTGTTACTCCATAAAGCTGTTGTGAAGAAAGTGCTTTGCGAACTTTAAAAGTCTATATAAAATCGAATTGTTGTAGTGATTGGAGAAGAAGACTGCTATTTTGAGTTTATACAAGCAAAGTCCAGAATCATGAAAGACTGATACTATCAAGTAAGAAATGTTGGTATTGAGCCTTTATCCTAAAAAGAGTTTGTTAGCTCCTGGCCCTGTTTAATCCTGGATCCTGCTTAGTGTAGATATCCTGAGCCTTCAGGAATTTTTCAGAACCTTCTTGATTAAGATCCCACAACTGGCAAGTCTGATGGTCTTTTCTCAGTTTAATTCCTTCTCGATATACCTGCTGCCTTTGACACAGTTGACCACTCTCTCCTCCTGGATACTCTTTCTCTGGGTTTTCTTCCCCTTGCTCTCTTTTCTGACTTCTCAGCCTCCTTTGCTGGCTCATCAACCATGTCACACACTATACTATTGCAGTGGTCTCTTGATTGGTCTCTTGGTTTCAAGTCTCTTCTCACTTGAGACGATTGTCCACTCTGCTACCAAAGTACTTTTCCTTAAGTGCAGATCTGACCAGTGTCCTTATTAACCCTTTTCCCACATTCTTCAATCCAGTCAAACTGGCCTTCTCTTTATTATACACATGAGATTCTCTATCTCCCAACTCCATGTCTTTGTACTGGCTATGCCCCATGCCTGGAATACAATTCCTCCTCACATTCACCTCAGAGAACCCCACTTTTCGTTCAAGATGGGGCGTATGAAGGATCAGTTTGGTTTCGCTAACTATGAAGTGGGAGACAGCAAGAAACTCTTTTTTCCATGTGAAGGAAGTTCAGGATGACATTGAACTATAGGCTGGAGATTAGGTAGAATTCTCAGTAATTCTCAATCAGCATACCAGCAAATGCAGCGCTTACAATGTCTGACATGCCTGTGAATACCCCAAGGCTGTTGCAGTTCCACATCCTGAAAGAGCATCATTCCATATCTACTAGATGATGCAAGTGCTCCTCACCTAGTGGCTCTTTGTCAGCCAAGGGGACCAGATAACTCAATGGGATTTGGTGCAGAAAGTTCCATCAAACTGGTGTCATTGACTAAGCCCACCTACAAAGTACACCATTTAATCAGATAAGTGAGGGGGGGTTCGGGTGAAGAGTTCTGAATATCTCCCTCTTCATCTCTCCCAAAACCTGGAATACCTATTCTATGTAGGTATTGCACCAATTTTAACACTTTCCCTTCCTCCTGTAATGTTTAAAAATAAATAAATAATTTTAAGAAAACCACTTCAAAATTTTTTAAAAGATGCAGTTCAAGTACCACTTTCTACAAGAATCTTGTCCTGATGTCTCTCAACTTACAATGCCTTTCTCCTGGACAACTTGTATCTAACTTTTTTTATTTATTTGTATTTAACCTTCTTATATTTATTCTGTGTATACTTAAATAGCATCCTTTCCATAGCCAGTTCCCATCTGCCACTGACATTGTTGAGCCATGTCCCCAGAGGGTGGTACAGGTAATTCTAAGGGGCTAGGGTTTCTATTATTGTCGCTCTGAAGATCCTATCCAATGTGGTCCCCATTAATTATAAGCCAGACCTAGCTATCTTTTAGAAATGGTCCTGATACATACGTATTCACGTACATGTGTATGAGTGTATGTATGTATGTGAAATTGATGTATACATTGCCAGATTCAGTGTTTGGGAAGCTCTGAAGGAAAGTGTGAGAAAGAAGAGGCATTAAACTACCTACAAAACTGAAGATCTACAGAGCTGTTGTACTGACTTCATTGTTGTACACCTGTGAAACCTAAATGGTATGCCAACGCCATGCCAAGAAACTGAATCACTTCTATTTGAATTGTTTTGGGAAGATTCTGAAGATCACTTGGCAGGATAAGGTACAGAACAGAAGTCCTTTCTCAAACTGAACTGCCAACCATTCAAGCTCTACTGCAGAGAGTGCAACTCCAACAGGTTAGCCAAGTTGTTCCAATGTCAAACATATATTCATCTAAGACTTTACAGAAAGCTTCACACAAGGCAAAAGCTCACATGGATATCATAAGAAGTGATAGAAGAACACTCTCAAGGTCTCTGAAGAATTTTGGACTTGACTATGTGATATAGGAGACTGGCAAAAGGACTGCTCAGTATGGTGGGCTTCATCAAAGAAGGCACTATGACCTATGAGGAAACCAGAATTGCAATAGTTCAAAAGATATGTGAAATTTGCAAATTTAGAGACATCTATACTCCAAATGTTCATGTGTACAACCTGTGGTAGAGCCTTCTGAGCTCATATTGGTCTGATCAGCCGCAGCTGGACACACTGTACTTTGACGGCAACATAGTGATGTCATTTTGGTCCTCTTCAAGCGTGAAGGATAACAACCAACTAACCACTGTGAAGATTAAATGAGATGATATATATGTAGCATTATATAAACTGAATATTATATTAAGACAAAGAAATAAAAATGTGCACTGAATCAAAAAAACCCATTTCATCTATGTCATGCAATTCCTAATGACCTGGTTTATATTAATTGTGCTTTGACCAGACTCACATTTAAATTTCATCTACACCTTTTAGCCTCTACTAATAAATCATAACAATGACATTCATCAATTAAACCACAGATTCCAAAAGCACATTTCTCCTACAAGTAAATTTTTGTAGAGCTATATATACATCATTATTGTGAATGGCTTATAAGTTATTTACTAAACTTGTAATGCTTGCAAATTATGCATTTTTACATAATCTGAGAAAATAGGAATCTCATTTTGATAGATTGTCCTTAGAGACACACTTAGCAACAATGTTGTCAAGGAGACACTGTAAAACTGTTAAATAAATGAGGCAGAGCCTAACACCATCTCAAACCAGGTGTTCAAGAATCTGTCATAAACAATTTACAGGTAATCTAAAAAAAAGTAACTATGAATATGTCTTTCTCTTTTTTGGTGAGGGGTGGGAAGAGGGAGGATGGTTAGGACCGAGGACCTGTGATTTTACTGCTTTGGGGAATTCTCAATGTGGCTCCAGGATTTTCAGGTTTAGTATTATAATCCAAGTTCTTCAGAGACCCAGAGAAACATATGACAAGAGTTGAAATTTGACAGGTAGAATAAAACCTCTTGTAAATACAAGAACAATCACTTGGAATCTGAAGGGAGAACCAGGTTGCTGATGAGCGATACAATGAGAGGGAGAAATAAGAGTTTAGGGTGTTTTACTTTTGATGGATGGGGATGCTAGTGACAGAGGAAAAAAGCAAGAATCTAGATGTATGGATCACAAACAGTTTGAATGGGAATCAAGAATAAAGGTGAGGTGACCAACTAACAGCAGAGGCTGAATCCACCCAGTCAAATCCCTAGCTGAGAGGTGGTTAAAGACAGACAAAACTGGTAAAGTGCTTCAATAGTTCACCTTCCCACACCATTTGTTTCTACCTCCTCCTACAGACCTTTACTCTGAAGCTTCTATGTTCTTTAAGTTTGTTGATAACTCCTGGTTTAATTTGTATCTTTGAATGAGTCTTATCTTTGATATCAAATTACAATTGATCACAACTATTTTGTGGTGTATATCTATATATTACTTGTGTGCAGAAGAAGGGCAACGGAGGCTGCTAATTTACACAGAACAAGGGCATTATAGTCCTACAGCCAATCTTTCATCTTATCTTAGTGTCTGAGCTGACTGAGAGAGAATCTGAAGTTTGGAGTGCCTAATACTTTTCATTTAAGTTTCTAAATAGCAGAAAGAAATGGTTCTGAAGTAGTGCCATACATGGTACTTCCAGAATTATGCAGCATTATTTGGCACAAAAGGGAGTTAACATCTAAATTTCCAGCACAGTAGACAGAAACCTAAGCGAAACTACTATGGAGAGGAATAATTTCTTCTGAAAAACAAAGAAGGGATGAACAGATTGCACCAAGTTGCCAAGGACTATTAGGCTGGAAGAATTCAAGAGCATCCATAAAAAACGCTAGAGCAAAGTGGTAAACAATGCAAAAAAGTATAATAAACAAATGGGAAAAAGTCCAAGAGAAGGTTCCTACTCACAGACAGGCGACCCCATTTACCTTAGAGATATTCTGCCTGGGCATAGCCCAGGGAAACTAAGAAGGTTAAAAATGAAAGAAATTTCACAGAAAGTCTGATAAGAAGTGGTCCAAGTGGCAGATCTATTAAACATGGAAATGTCATGAAATGGTTTTTTTTCCTGTGCTAGAATCTTATTTCTATTATAGCTACATAAGTCAGTTACCTATGTAGAGTATGCTTTTAGTAATTTACATATACATGGATGTTACTATTGCTTTCATTTTTCCTGTTACACTTATATGCTTGCACTATGTGGATAGGCATATGTGGTAATGCAACGACCGGTCCATGTATTACATCCTTCTGGAACTTTATACCTGCAATTACTAAAGCAGTTTGTTAAAAGATGCTTTGCATTGTACTATGTCTACGGCATGTATTTTAGTATATATTTGCTTTGAATGGCACCCTAAGGTGCTCTGGAAGATGAATTAATTATACCTTTATTTAAAGTGCTGGTGTTTATTTTGATGCTGTGTATAATTCCAGATGTCAAGTGTACCACACCTGATTTTTAAAAGGAAATACAACATTTGAAATGCCGGGGAAGAATGTAACCTGAGTGCCTCAGGAACACGGAGAAGTGTATGGTGTGAATTGAAGTTCCATAGGCAAAACAGAACCTCTTAGACTGAGGGGAGGGGAAAGGGACTGAGTGAGATGACAGCAACAGCAGGGGGTGTTGGCACAATATACCATGTGCTATCATCTCTGTAACTTTGAGTTTGTAGGCTGTTCCTTGTTCCTGGAAGGCTCTCTCTCCTTAGAGTCTATAACTTCCTTCAAAGCTCAGGTCAAGCACCATCTCCTTTATAAGGCATTGCTTTGTTCTAGTGCCTCTCTCTGGCCAAATTACACATACACACGCACATGCACACCATGCACATATAGTGTGTATATATATATGTATATATGGTACATATATAAATATACATGTATCTGGGTGAGTGTGTATATATACATAGATATATATCAATATATGTGCATATATGCATACATATGTCTCCTACATATATATATGTATTGTATATATGGTATATGTAACATAGATTTGTATGTCTATGTATCTGTATGTATATATGTATATATGTGTATATATATATGTATCTCAATACATGTTGTCTCCTCCAAATATAATGCAAGTCCCTTGAGGGAAGAATATATTTTATTGTCATCTTTGTATCCATGGTACCTAGCACAGTACCAGGCACATAATAAATAAGGATCAATTTTTTTATATTCTTATAGGATCTAGTGACATACTGGCTCCTCGGTGTTCAATCAGTCAATTGATGGATCAGAAATGATGAAATGTAAAAAGATTTATTAAGTGATTAGTCAAAGATCTAAAACTCCAAACAGCAGTACCGATAAGTAACTTATAGCCCCAGAGAGCTGAATGGGGCACTAAGAGGTTAAGTGGTCTCCTCATGGTGTCCAGGCTAGTTTGTGTAAGAGGAAGGATTTGAACTCAGGTCCATTTAATGTCAAGGTTAGCTTTGTCTAGGCACTTCACTGCACTGCCTCTTTTGGAAAAAAAAATGACCATGTCATGTACATTTAAATACAAGTAATGAGAGAGATAACTAGATATCTGTCTACCTCATTAAATCATACATCTTTTTGCAAAAACACACAGACTCATTAACTGCATAATATGTAAAGTTTTCAAAACCAAGAAGGTCAGGAAGGATTCTTGAAGTCTGATTATCCTAGGAATCCACAAACTGTCAAGTGTCATGGAGAGAGAGACAGAAAGCATGCTGGCCTCCTATACTGACCTCTCACTGCACACAAGTGAACAAAGAGACACAATTCCACTGTGCATTAGTCTCTTCGACTGGCTTCTTCCTGCCTGTAGGGACATAGAGAGTGTACCAGGCTCCTGGCTCCTTGGCTGGACTCTTCCTGTAGGGATCAAAAAGACAATATTCAATTATCTGCTCTTCTCCTAAGATGGCCTCTTCTTGACTTTAGGGAATCAGAAAGATACTATTCCATCTACTTCTGCCTTCACTACCTATTTTCTGTCCGGGCCTACCTACAGAAAAAGGAGACAAATGCCATTCCATCAACCACCTGGATTGAACTAGCTAACACCTGAGAGGACTCCATCTGCAAGCTGAACTTTCCTAGTAATGTTGAAAACCAATTTGAATTCATTTGTCAGTGATTTATAAACTCTAATCCTCTTGATTGCAGTGATTCTTAATCCCCATCTTTCATTATTTAAGCTTTGTTCTCTGTCTCCCATTGCTCAGTCTCCTATTTCCAACCACTTCAAACCAGCCTCCCCAATTCCCCACTCTAAAGCTCTATATCCCTTCCACTATGTTCTCTGGAATACTTCATCCATGTCTATCTTCCCTTTTATAGCTAAACCAGGGGTGGGGAACCTGCAGCTTTGAGGCCACATGTGGCATTCTAGGTCCTTTGGTATGGCCTTTCAACTGACTCCAAGTTTTATAGAACAAATCTTTTCATTAAGGGAAATTGTTCTGTGAAGTTTGGGTTCAATAAAAGGACCTAGAGGGTCACATGTGGCCTTGAAGCTGCAGGTTCCCCACCCCTGAGCAAAACAGCCTTGCTTTCATCTTAAATCTTTTCCTTTTCCACTCCCTTCATCTTCTCACTAAGAACTAGATCCCTCTGGAAGACGCAGCCTCCCTGGCCACCCTTTTAGCTCTGGTTGTACTTTCACTCATTACCACCAACTCACTAGTAAAGGTAGAGAAATTGGAATATTCTTTGCCTCCTGATTTTCACTTCTAGGCTCACCCTCTACTACCATCATTGAGTAAATGCTCCTCCTTTGAGCTTCAATCCATATCTACCACTTACTCAAAATTCTGCTAAGTGTTAGTCACCAACCTCTAGGACATTTCCCTTTTTTCCTCACTGAGTTCAGTGCCTGGCTTATAGACCTTCTCTTTCTCTCCTTTTTGCTCCTCAACTCCTGTCCTCAAAATAGGGGACTTCAAGACACATATTGATACTCCCTCAAACATGATAATCTCCTTCAGCTTATACATTTTCCATAACCTCCCCCCCACCTCAGCTATGCACAGAAGTCAGACCTTTGTTCTTGTCATTACTCACAACTGTACCATTTCCATGTGCATGAACTCTGACCTTTCCTTATCTATCACAACCTGTTGTCCTTCCTCTGCCTCGGAACCCCAAATGTTATTCTTTGTCCTCACTGTGACCTATAATCCTCTAATCCCTTAGTTCTTTCCCATGTCATCACTTCTGCACTGCCTCTAGTCTCCTCCCTTCCTCATCTTGACCCCTTAGTGAACCAATTCAGTTCTATGTTATCCTCTTCTATTGAGTCCCTTGCCCCCTTTATCTTATCACCAATCTTAACTTGCCAGTTCTTGGCTCTGTGTTACTCCCATCACCCCCTCCTACTCATTTACTCCTACTTATACGCTGATGAATGAAGTTGGAGAAAATCATGAAACCATTCTGACTAGACTTACTATAAATTTGTTATGTAATCCTAAGGCCTTCTCTGCAGCAATGCAATCTTTTTATATGTCCATAACTGACTCATTAAGGTGCAGCTAGGTGGCACAATGGATAGAACATTTGCCCACGAGTCAGGAGGACCCGAATTCAAATCTAGTCTCAGACATTTACTATCTGTGTGACCCTGAGCAAGTCGTTTAACTTCATTTGCCTTAGTTCCTCATCTGTAAAATGAACTGGAGAAGGACATGGAAAACCACTCCAGTATCTCTACCAAGAAAACCACGAGTGGGGTCATAGAGAGTCAGACATGACTGAAATAACTCAACAACAACCCATAAAATGAATCATCCTCCTGACCACGGATTTTTCAAACTTTTTCATCTCTCCTCAAATGTCCCATAATTTCCCCTCCCCTAAACTTCTCAGTTGAAATCTTTGCTTCATATTTTACTGAAAAAAAAAATGAAACCATTCACTGAGAGCTCCATCTTCTTCCCAACCCCTTATCTTACATCACCAAGATGCCTCACCTCTATGTCATAAAGTGAAGTAGACCTTCTCCTTGCCAAGGAAAATATTTCTATAAGCACAAATGATCCCATTCCATCCTATCTTCTCTAGCAGATTGCCTGTTCTATCATCCCCACTCTCTCACTCGCCCTCAATCTCTTCTTATCTATTGTCGGCTTCCCTACGACCTACAAACATATTCATGTCTTTCTTATCCTCAAAAAAAAACTCACTTGATCCGCCTGTCTCTGCTAGCTACTCTCATATCTCTCTTCCCTTTTGTAGCTAAACCAGATTTGGGGAACCTGCAGCTTTGAGGCCACATGTGGTCTTCTAGGTCTTTGGGTGTGGCTTTTTGACTAATTCCAAGTTTTATAGAACAAATCCTTTTATTAAGGGAAATTGTTCTGTGAAGTTTGGGTTCAGTAAAAGGACCTAGAGGGCCACATGTGGCCTTGAAGCCACAGGTTTCCCACCCCTGGGCTAAACTCTTTGAGAAGGCTTAATCCATGCCTTTGCTTGATTTGTTTCCATTCTCTATAGTCTAACTTCCAAATCTCATAATTCGGCAGAAACCATTCTCTACAAAATTACCAATGATCTCTAAATTGCCAAATCCAATAACTTTTTCATATTCCTCATCCTTCTTGACTTCTTTGTAACCTTTGAACTTGTTACTCACCCTCCTCTCTTTAATACTCTCTCCTTTCTAGAAATATAGTGTTTGATAAACCCAAAGATACAAAGTTTTGGACTAAAAATTCAACATGTACCAAAAATTGCTGGAAAAACTGGAAAGCAGTTTGGCAGAAAATAGACATAAACCAATATCTCACACTATATACCAAGGTCAAAATTGATAAATGATTTAGATATAAAAGGTGATATCATAAGTAAATTGGGGGAGCATGGGAAAACGCACTTGTCAGATTTATGGATAAGGGAATAGTTTATGACCAAACAAAAGACAGACAAGATCACAGGAAAATAAAATAATTTTGATCACATGAAATTAAAGAGCTTTGTGAAAACAAAACTAATATAGTCAAAATTAGAAGGAAAATAAGAAATTGGGGGAAATTTGCTACAAGTATTTTCTGATAAAGGCCTTGTTTTTTCAAATATATGGGAAACTGAGGCAAATTTATAAAAAAAATAAGGACCATTCTCCAATTTATAAATAATCAATGGACATGAATAGGAAGTTTTCAGAAAAAGAAATCAAAGCTATCAATAGAAACATAAAAATGCTCTAAATCATTACTGATTAAAAATGCAAATTCAAACAACTCTGAGATACCACTTCACGTCTATCAAATTGGCCAACATGACAGAAAAGAAAAATGACAAATGTTGGGTTAAATTATGCCCAAAGGCCTATAAGACTGTGCATGCCCTTTGACAAATCACTCCTACATCTATAGATCCCCCTCAAAAAGGTAAAAGGACCTATTTGTACAAAAAAAATAGCTATTTTTGGGGTGGAAAAGAATTGGAAACTGAGATGTCCATCAATTGGGGAATGGCTAGACAAGTTATAGCATATGATTGCAATGGAATACCATTGTGCTTTAAGAGATGACAAGCAGGATGGTTTCAAAAAAACCTGGGAAGTTTTATATGAACTGATGCAAAGTGAAGTGAGCAGAACCAGAAGAACATCATATGCATGTACAATGATCAACTGTGAATGACTTAGCTATTCTCAGAAATACAGTGATCTAAGACAATTCTGAAGGACTCATGATGAAAAATGCTATCCACCTGTAATGGCAAGCAGGGTGGGACTTTTTGTTATCTTTTGTTTTGGAGTGCTTCTCAGCACTAAGGCAATCAAGGGCCTTTGAGTCTTGCCTTTGTTTCAATCAAGAGTCTTTGTTTGCACCGTAAGTCTTTGATGACCTGCTTAAGTCCCAGGAAGACTTAGGTCATGTGGGTTCAAGTCACATGGTTGTGGTGCCCTCTGACCCTGAAAAAATGTATACATACCCTGAGATTAGCATTTTTCTTGGGGCTCACTTGCTGGAAGAGTGGCTTGCCCAGATGAGACTCTAGGTAGCCATTAAGGAGCTCCCCCACCCTGGCTTTGAAAAACCCTGATGTTGGTGCTTCTTTCTCTGGTAAGTATTTATGTAATGTCATGGACAGACAGCTAGAAGCCCATCTTCTGATTTGTGTTATTTTACTCTCTTTATATAATTTCTGCTTGTAATTTCTGTTTGTGTTTTCTCTGAAATTCAGGGTGCTTACTTTTTCCCCTGAACTAAGTGAATGATACATCTATGTTTGATTAAAGTCAGATTGTAAACCCCTTAAAGTTGCTTTCTTAAGAAAAACAGACCAAAGAACCTGTGCTAGCAGCCCTCCTATGTGATAGTGTTATTGGTCTTACACAGCCACAGTAGTGGCAAACAGCCTTGTTATTACACCACTTCCAGAGAAAGAACTGATAGAGTCTGAATGCAGATAAAAGCATACTTCTTTTTACTTTACTTTTCTTGAGGATTTTTGGTCTGTTTTCTTATACAACATGGTTAATATGAAAATATGTTTTGCATGACTGTACATGTATAACCTGTAAAAAATTACTTACCATGTCAGTGAGGGGAGGGAAGAAGAGAGAAAGTTTAAAACTCAAAATGTTTAAGTGTTTTAAAAAAATTTCAAGTAATTGGAAAACATTTAATGAAATAACTAAAAATATTTTTAAAAATAAGATGAAGAAATGAAAAGACTGGGTATGATAAAGTTTATTGAAGAGAGGAGTGATATGGTCAGACCTATGCTTGACAAATATCATTTTGGAAGATGGGGAAGCTAGATTGGATAGCATGAGAAATCTGGTGGGTAGACTATTAGAAGGTGTTAACAAGGCTCTGTAATGACTATATACTATATGTCAGAACTTCCCTTCTCCACAGGGGATCAGGACAATGGAATTATGCAACAACCAGTCAACTAGAAGGATTTCTGAGGCTCAGAGCTGCTTCACCTATCAGTGATCCTTTGCGAGTGAACTAGCTGAATTTGGAGATGCTAGTAGCTGTCAGAAACCACAGAACTGGCCTTGATCGGCTCAAGGGCAACTATGCAGACCCAAGACCTTGCTTGGAACATTCTAAACATCCTGCTGCCTGGCTTATTGTGTCTATAGATGCCTTCTTCCTTAACCACCACCACCACGACCCCTCACCCCCAATACCCCCCAGTCCCCCTATCCAAAAGTTCCTAGACACTATATTATCTCACCATTTTGCTACTCCTCTTTGAGCAGCTGAGAAATCTCTCTCCCTCTCTGCTGCCTTACAGGATCTTCCCTCTTCTGCAAGCTTTTTTTCCCAACAATAAACACTTTGTAATGTGTGATCTCACACTGTTTCATTTAGGGTCTCTTTTTGAGCCCAGGAGCTTTTTTGTTAATAAAGGCTATTGCGGTAGTCTAGGGCCTAAATTGGTCAAAGTTGAATTCTATATAACTACTCTGTATTCCTGAAATTACCCACCGTTATATGGTTCATAGTATTATGAATTTTTGTGGCCAAAATAAAATATTTTTCTAAAAAAAAAAGTAGTCAAGGTAAGAGGTGATGAGGTGCTGAACCTAATGTCAATGAAAGATTGGTGAAATTTGAAACTATTGTTATAGATAAGTGATGTTTTCTGAAAGAATGCCAGTTAAGTATGCCACTAAATCAATCAATTAACAAGATTTTATTCAGCAATTGCCATGTTGTGCTAATGTTGGGGAGGCAAAGTTTAAAATGAAACAGTTCCTGTCTTCAAGGAGTTTATATTCTAGTGGGAGAGAAATGTACACGTACAGATATATACACAGCATATAGAAAACAAGCAAGAAGTAAGGCTCAGTATATAGGTATTAGCATCTGAAAGGACCAGGAAAGGTTTCTTATAGAAGATGATACTGGAGTTGTCTTGGAGGAAATCAGAGGTTCCAAAAAGTATAAATGAGAAGAGAGAGAATTCTAGCCATGGGGAACAGGAAGTGCAAAAGTGTAGAGAGAGGAGATTAAATATTATGAGTGAGGAATAGCAGTTTGGTTGGCATGGCTGGACTATAAAATGTGTGGAAGAGAGTATTGTGTGAGACTGGAAAAGTAAGAAGGACCAGGTATAAATGGCAAGCAGAGAAAAGTATAAGTAATAATAATCCCAACTTTGGACATACTGAGATTGAGAAACATATGGACTTTCCAGTTTGAAATGTCCAAAAGGCATGTTGTGGTAGAACTCAGAAGAGAAACAAGGACTGGATCTATAAATCTATAAGTCATCTACATGGAGATTACATAAAACACATGATGATTTATAAGCGTACAAGTGAGAGAAAGTAGAGAGAAAAGAAATAGAGGCCCAGGCCAGAGCTTATGATACACACATACTTAGGTGGTGTGATGTGGATGCCAATTCAACACAGGATGCTGAGAAAGAGCAATCAGAAAGCCTTGTTGTGAAATCCCAATGGGAAATATCTTCAGGAGTAGAAGATGGTCACATTGTTAAATGCTACAGAGAGGTCAACAAGGATGAGGACTAAGGGGGTATAAACATTAGATTTGGCAATTAGGAGATCATTGGTAACTTTAGAGAGGAAATTCCATTGAATGATGAGGTCAGAGATCAGACAACAGAGGGTTTAAGAGAAAATGAGAGGAGAGGAATCAGAGGCACTGATTGTAGGCAGCTTTTTCAATAGACACCATTTCATTAGAAATACCCCAGAGATGAATCTGAGTTTGCCACCTTTCATTTGGTGTGTTTTGTTTCCTTTGGCAATCACCCTACCTCAACCATTTCAGAGGCTAGGAATCTATGTTGATTTCTCCTATTTTCACTCTCATGTATGGTTATAAATATCATTAGTTGGGTGCTAAAGAAAAAGTGTTAATAACCAGTTCAACTGTTAACTCAAAACAAAGAGCCAGTAAGGCATTCTTATTCCCTTAGTCTACCAGATATACTACATTAAGTTCCTGGGAAGCATATATATTAATGCTTTGATCACCATATAGTTTTACCAATGTCATCCAGTTGATGTGATAATTGTCAGATTCTCCTGAGAATAAAAATGAATTCTCTTTACACTTTAATCAACTTTGTCATACCCTTGACAAGTCCTCTGATAATGCTGAGACATATAATCATGTCTCTTAACTTCAAATAAAGTTTAGGTTGATGAAGACTGCTGATGATTTTTGCCTGAAACTTTCAACAGATTACCAAGCCAGAGATGACAGTGCATTATATTCATTGTGTGATTCCCATAATGCAATGGAAGGAATCATAAAAATCAGTGAAGTCCACTTCCATCTTTTGTTTCATCCAAGGTAAAACTGGTAATTTCTCCTTCACCATTTGTATTTAGAAGATGATATCTAAAGTCTATAATCTCTGAAGAAATGCTAAAGCACCTACAATTGCGGATACAATGAGTACTATTGGATCATAGATATAGATATGAAAGTGACTCTAGAGACCACTAAGTCCATACCTCTTATTTTACAGAGGTTTGGTGACTTTCCCAGGGTTATTCTAGGGCCTGGAGAAGACTATGAACACAAGTATCCTTAACTTCAAGTCCAGTATTCAATCCACTGTGGTATATTTTCTGTCTCTGTCCTCTCTGTCTCTGTCTCTCTGTGTCTCTGTCTCTGTCTCTGTCTCTGTCTCTCTCTCTCTCTCTCTCTCTCTCACTCTCTGTGTGTCTCTTTCTCTCCCTTCTTCTTTCCCTCCATCCCTCCCTCCCTCATACATTTTAACTCAGGGAGCACTATGAAAAATGAAACCTGTTTCGTAGACCCATACTTGTAAAGTATTTTATTTTATCTTCCACAAATCCTAATATCAAAAATATCTTTGTTATTTATAGAAAAGAGAGTAATAGATATCATAGAATCCAATAGATTTTCTATCCCCCAGTCCTAAAATAACAACCTTTAGAAGTATATAATTTGGAAACCAAAAAGCCAAAAATGTCTATATATTAATTTCCCTCCAAACTTTCAGTTTTCAGTGTCCTTGCCTATTGTTCCTCACTGAAGCAAAAATTGGATGTTCATGGGCAGTGTCAAATTTATGGTGAGAGTCAAATCATTAATAACAAAGTATTCTTCAACTACTGCCTTCATATCCCTTAGCATGAGTAATGTCTGAAACAGAGAATGTATTAAAAAGACTGCCATATTTATTTCACCAGAATCCTTCCACCAAAAGTTAACAAGACGTACAATAACCCAGATATATTAAGGGTCAGTAAAGTTTTCAATCTGAATCTGTGGTGGTAGGGGCCAATAGAGTATCTGGTAGGCTGAACCCCTCTAAAAATTACCCCAAATTTTGTGAGAAAGAGAGAGAATTTTGCAGGAATTATCAAGCCTATGGACTCTCAGCCAGGTGGCATAGGGGGTAGAGTGCTGGGCTTGAAGCAGGAAGACTCATCTTCCTGAGTTCAAATCTGGCCTCAGATGCCCAGGATAAATCACGTAACCCTCTTCCCCTCAGTTCCTCATCATAAAATGAGCTGAAAAAGGAAATGGCAAACCACTCCAAAATCTTTACCAGGAGAACTTCAAATGGGGGCACAAAGAGTCAGACATGATTGAAAAGACTGAAGAACAATAATGAACTTATTTCAAAGATATAGCAAGATAAAAATGCAAGCATTTTCCCTAACGTCTCTGGGGCGTAATCCCTCCACATACACCACCTCAGTATCAAGAGAGGAGAGGGGGATTAGGCCTATAGTTTAACTCTGTTCCTATATAGCATTAGTCCCATCAAGTTCAAGTCCAAGGCCAGGAGTACTGGCTCTGTTTTCAGCCCCTCATCTCTACTCCTCAAGGTACCATTGCTGAGCTCCCTGCAACATCCCACCTAGACTCCAAGACTTTTGGATCTCCATGGTTGTTCCCTGTACTTATAATGGAAAATCACAGACCAAAGAGCCAAAGCCTCAGGCCCATTTCTCAAGGACTCATAGCCCTCTGGGCAGAAGGGGGACAAAGAGGCCTTCAGGCCTTTCCCCCTCACAATCTGGTGTTACCTGTAGGAAGAAAGGAGTCCTTCGTTCTCAAATAAAAGTGTAGGGAAAAGCCTGGATAGTGAACAAACAGTTTTTAAGGCAAAACTTGTTCTGGCTACATGGCAAATGAAAAAGGATCCTCCCAATTATGCTGTAGGTCAATGAGCAATATTTTCATATGTCCCCCAGAAGCAGATCCACAAGCATCTTCCTTGTAGATGATATATTCTTAGGTGATCAAGGCATGCACCAAACAGCCCCATTACACTAACTTAATAGTACCAGGTTACCACACAATTTTTATTCACACAGTATATTCCATATATTGTACATATCATTCAAATACCAGAACTATTGCTGTTCATTATCTATAAAAAAGAAATATTATTAACATTTACACAAACAGAAGCTTTGTTTAAACCTTGTTCCTCTGTTTACTCATTTACAAAGCATCATTGTATACTTGGATGATAAATGATATTGCATTTTGCACTCTTCTATCATGATGAACTATGTTTTCTAGGGTCAGGGAGAGAAAAACATTGTTAGTCTGTGTGAATATCTCCTGAGGTTATCATTAATATTAGTAGGAGCAGCCACAGATATAAAGTATTATATAATTTTCAACAATTTTAGATCTCCTATCCTATATTTCATTTTTTTAACATAGCAAGTAGCAATATTGAATGTAATCATGTTGTAATACAGCATAACTAGGTACCTTCTTTGGACAATAGTACATTCCAATTGGATTAAAATTCCGTTCTACAAAGGCGATGTACGAGCTCAGTTGGAAGAAATGAGTGTTCAGGAACCATAAATAATCCTTTCACACTATGACAGGTAATTCTAGTGCAGGCAAAAGGAAGATATTTAAATGATAATAGATTTTCTATCTGGCAAGTACCTTGCACAGACTCCAACACTTAAAGAAATGGTCATTTGTAAAAAAGAGTGGCCTTGTAAGTTTCCTGACCTAAAGAAATAATATTCTTTTCTAATTAGTGAGAAGCTTTCAGTGAGCTTCTTCATGTCTGTTGTTTCTGATTTTATTAACTTCATTTAAAATGCTCGAATGCCAAGTAATTCAATCCAACTCAACAAGGAAATAGCTCTAAAGAGCCTACTATGTGCAAATCATTGTGCTAGTTGCTAACGGGAAATGAAACCCTTGTGGTACTTATGATCTAGTAGAGAATATGCATCAATTAACATAGATAGAATGTGATTTGCAAGTGCTATGAGAGTTTCAAGGACGGAAAAATTACTGCTTGCAGGAGTATCATGGAAACTGGACATCATGCCTATGTATTTCCCAGGCTTTCCTACTACCATGCCTTTACTTCTCTACATGGGATGCCCTGACTTTTCCTCATCTCTAATATCCTAGCCATCTTTCAAGAACCAACTAAAAATGCTATATCTTCCCTGAAGTCCTCCTTGATCCCCCCTGCCCCTAAGTCAGAAATGATCTTATCTCGTCGTACATTTTCTGCACCTCTCATATATATGAACCTTAGTTTCTTCATATGTAAAATTAGATTGGATTGGACTAGATGATCTTCAAGGTTGCTTGAAGTTTACTCTAAAATCCTATGGCTCTCTCCCATTTTCTTTTTCTCCCCCACGAAATAAACAGGGAAAGAGAGACAGCAACGGACAGAGACAGAAACATGAGAATGCAGAGATTTAATGGAGAATAGCAAGACTATTGGGAAAATGCCTACCTTGGTACAAATATTCAAACTTATCCAAAATCATTTCTGTATAATGAAAAAAGCATCTTTAGCAATAACCCTAAAGGGAAGGGATCAAGTATTTATTAAGTGTCTACCATTTGCCAGGCACAGTGTTAAGCACTTTAAAATGTTATCTCATTTGAGTCTCACAACAAACTCTAGGAGATAGGTGCTACTATTGTTCCCATTTTTAGCTGAAGAAACTGAGGTAGACAGAAGTTGAGTGACTTGCCCAGGGTCATACAGATAGTAAGTGTCCTAGGCCATATTTGAACTCAGGTCTTCATAACTTCAGACCCAGAGCCGTATCCATTATGCCACCTAGTTCACTCTAAAGATCTGCAATGTGTGTAATGGGAATCAACAGACATTGTGAGAGATGATTAGATAAGTATAAAGGGCTCCAAGCCTTCTTTCCCTCTGAGACCATATGGCCCACAAGAAAGATGTCCACCTTGACATGTTGCTTTGTTCTTTTCTGTTCTAGATAGAAGGAGTAGAATAGCTGATCTGAGTTAAAGCATGAGCCACAGGAATTGAAGAGTCATAATCCAGGCTGCATTTTTAAGCCAAAACAATATTGATTCATGGAGATACTCCCTTTGGAAAAAAACTTTGCAACATGAACCCAGAAGAACTCACCCAGTAGTGATGATGCCTTTGGGTATGAATTTGCTGTGACCAATGTAGCAATCGAGTTACGTTTTCGATCTAATTCCCCCCAAGAGACTAAGGGCAGGTGTAGGGGGAGTCCTGTGCCTCTAAAGAGTTGGGGAAATTGTTTGTATGTCTATTCTTGCCATATCGTTAAATTAAATATCCTTTTGTAAAAGCCATGCATAGTTAAAAGTTAAATAGAACTGGAGATGTTAATTGCTATCCCCCTAAAATGAGAGGAATGTGGTTGGTAAGGGGTTGATCCAATGACAGAGGAAAAAGATATTTTCAAATTTCTTAGGGTGCCTTGGAACCCAAGGAGAGATGTAGTAGCTCTCAGAGAGTGGGGCCAGAGCATACATACTACACATACAATTGTTCTGCAAGAGGACGATGGTAGTGTATTAACTCACTTGAGCCCTGTTGGGCCTACTTTGTCACTCACAGACTTCCCAACCATTAGGAAACAGGAAAAAAGAGGAAGAGAAAAAGACTCTTCTTCTCACCAGGTACAGGCAATCGGACTTTTCCTCTTTACTACCCTCAGAAGAAATAAATGATGCTCTCTGCCACTCCATCATCCTCTGGGAAGCATAGCCTTCTATTCTAGCTGCCCAAAGGTACCCTTTCCTATTCACAACAAAGAAAAAACCCACTCCTACCTCTTTGTTGAAACTCACTTTTGTTTAGACAAGAACTAAGTAGGAGATGGATAACCCTTCCCCTCATGTGAAACAGAAGAACCTTGTCATCTATAATTACATTACAAAAGATAGCTACACAAGAAGGCTGCTAAATCTTCTGAGGCATGAGACTTTGGAAGCAAACATACCAGAGTTTATATACTTAAATGTGTTGTCTATCAAAATAGTCCCCTTAGGACGTTATATGCTTATTCCAATGATGTTTCTATTTCTTTGGAATTGCCTTCAGAAACAGTTTATACATAAAACAGCTGTTCTGAAGCATAATGAGACCATATTTAAAATTCACTGGGTTAAAAAAAATGATGTTGCAATTTGAACCTAAGAACAAGTGAAGAATAGGCAATTCCATGAGGCAAAACTTTTCATGAGCAAAACTGATCATTTGGAAAGCTGTTTTCTATCAAGTTCTCAAGTTCAAGTGCTTTGAGATGATTGAGAAACTATTGGGGTTGCATCCTTAGTGAAAGGAGCAATAATGGTTCAACTGAATTAGCCTATAGAGGCCATCCCAAGGAGCAAGCACCCAGAGTTCTCTGTAAACTTCCAGGACCTCTTTATGCATGATGGCTCAACATTTGGATCATGTAGAAATAATGGGCTCCTGGACTATTTCCAGTCACATGGTATCCCAGGACTTAAAGGACTTATCAATTTGGTATGATTCAGAAAATCTTCAGTGGTCTCTAATTCCTCCCCTACCCCATTATGGGGGAGGGGAAGAAATGTAGCAGGGTGCTACATCAGTTAAAAAGAGAGAAACAGCTTCCAGGTGACACATTTTTCCTTCATCCCTCTAGATTGCATTCTATAACTCTGAGGCTTCCGTTAAGAAGCTGGGGATAGTCCTCCCCTACTCCAGCATTATGGTGACCTCCCCTACATGGAAGCTAGTGCAGCGAGGCTCAACTAGGTGGATTTGCCCTTAGGTCCCTGACTTTCCCTTTCTTCTCCTGTGTCTGTTCTTTTATGACCCATGATCAATGCATATCTCTCCTGAGACGGATGTGCCTAGGCTTAGAGGTCATCCTGTCAGTTCAAGTCATCTGGAATTCCTGGGGTTCAATGAGTAAAGCTGCTTGGTAGCAAGGGGAATCTCTTCATTGCACAATGAGGAATCTTCATCCATGTATGAAAGGATCCTTCCAATCTGTCCCATTTTACTAGCAGACATTGTCTTGACAGAGAAGAGCCAAAGTGAAATGAAAAATGCCTAATTATCTGTCCATGTTCTGATGAGGTTTAACTATCAGTCTCCTGGCAGATTGTGAAAGTAGGTATAAGTTAAGTTATTGAATCCCTGCTTTAAGTTGGCCCGTTAATGTGAGCTATCTTTTCTGTTTATCATTTCTTTTGTGTGCAGGAATAAAATGTCTATCCTACATCTCATTCATACTGCACATTTAATCCCCTTTTTCTACTCCTCCTTGTGGAGAAACCCTGAAAAAAAAGCCCAAATTTAACTTTTAAATACTTTATCTCCAGAGAGACAGGGTGAAGCCAAAGAGTGAGATAAAAGGGGGAGCCTAACTCCCAGCTGGGACCACATGTCTGGGTCCAGAAAAAAAGGGGTTATTAGTAGAAAAGGGAGTGGCATAGTACTCCATACTCTATAGCCCCAGCTTCAGTCCTTAATGTTAATGTAGCAGGAAACAAAACCTGAAGAATCAAAATGATTCTTTGTAATAAACTCAGAACATTTCAGATACATAGACTTACAAATAGATATCTCAAGGCAAAGAACAGAATCTCTTAGATTTTAATCAGAAAGCTCTATATCATTTAGGAGTAAGAATGGGAAGTAGGCCTATGATTTTGCTGACATAAGAAAAATTCCCAGTAAAAAAACTCATTTTACCAGTAAAGGTTGGCATATTCTTTGCAACTTATTGTCTGAGAGTTGCCTATCAGTTAAAGTAAATTCTAATAGCACCATTGATCAAATATGAGATCAGATAAATTTTGCAATTTTACTTATTTTTACAATCATATTAAGAAAAACAATCTATAATTAAGATTTTATTTGTTAATATAGCAGGTAGCAGAGCATAGCAGATATAGGGATAATATTGAAGACAGAAATCAACATCTTAGTTCAAGTCCTACTTTAGGCACATACTAATTATGTTTCCATAGTCACAATGTGTTAGTGCTCCCAGCAACTCTCCCAAAGTGCTGCCATTTAGCACCAAGAAAAGGAGTTTCCAAACTAATAGTTCACTATACCTATAAAATCACACATCTGCACCAAAATATTATACAGAGATTTAAAATCCATTGATGTATATGAGATGATTAATTTTTAAAATTATTCTCCTTAAAGTTATAGAACTCTTAAATGGACTTCTGTTATCTGATTTTTCCATTCAGAACTATCCCAAAGAGTCCAAATGTCTCTAGGAACTTGACTTCCACACTGGTACTTCTAACAGCTGAGGGAGATAAAAAGAAATCTGAATATTTCCCTCCTACTACATACTCACTCTGAGAGCAAAAACTGTTAAGGGAATGGTAAGGAGACATATCCCACCCTAGAAAGACTTTTCCTATCAAGAACACAAATAGAAGGAAAAGGTCAAATTTTTTTCCTACTGATATAAAAACCAAGAAAATAAAAAATTTGCAGTGAGAAGAGATGAAGAAAAACTGCATCATGGGTTGTACCAAAGTTGGACTGATATCACCCGAATGTCACCAGAACAGGGAGTCTAAATCCACATCCCTCCAGTTCTGGGAACTGAAAAGAACCTGAATGTTTGATTGTCAATTAGTTGTTTAATAATTACTTATAAACTATTTAATCAATTGGTTATTTATTAAGTGCCTAAAGCAGAACTTCCAGTTGTATCTTTCACTGCTGGAAATTCCAATGGATCATGGATTTAATTATAAAATTAGATATACAATTATATCCGAGATTTCACCACGGCAACTACGTTGAGATTTTTCCAACAAGATTTTTGAGAACTAATACCTCACCTGGGGTTGGTCAATAATTCCTGCCCTACAGTGAGCCAGCTTAGCAACATGGAAAACATAGTATGCTTGGCATCAGAAAAATCGGCTCAAGCATCAGCTCTGACACCTACAAGCCATACTACCTTGGGAGAAATATTTAACCTCTTTGGATAATTTTGGTTTTTTCTTCTGTAAATTGGAGGGTGATAATACTGGCATTACCTACTTACTACTCATAGGGCTATTGTGATGCAAGTACTTTTGCAATAGAAAGGAAAGCTATTACCACTGAAGAGCCCAGTTACTCTAGATGTTGTAGAGAATAGAAAAGAAGCCTAAAATGGAGTTCCATTAATTTAAGGACTTTATAATCTTATAATTCCCAGAACAGTCAAGAGAAAGTAGAAGCATGGTAAATAGGGGGTTAGTAACTATTTAAAAAAAAAAGCCTAGTGAACAGAATATTGGTGTGTCCATGACTATGAACATACTCTAGAAAAAGTAAAGAATAATTTGTTCAATTAGATCAATGTCAGGGCTTTTACTAGGCTTTTCAACATGATCTATCACTTTTATGTAAGTCCAAACACAAGATTACTTATTTTTAAGGAACATAAAATCTGAAACTTAAAACTAGAAGGGTCCTCAAAGACCATCTAGTCTAATCCCTTCATTTTACAGATAAAGAAACTGAGGCCCAGAGAAGTAAGATGACTTCACCAAAATCACAGTTAGTAACTAGCAGAGCCAAGATTTGAAATCTGTTCCTCTGTCCTCAGCCCTCTTTCCACTACACCACTCTCCCAGATATTTCAGACAAATGAGACTTTTCATTTCTGCTTGAACACATTTTTAACTACCAATGTTTGAATTACAAGTAGAGACCATTAATGTTTTAGTGCCTTGCATGCAGCAGATTCATAAGCAAGGCATCCATTTCCTTCTTTTGTTGGTACATGACAGAAAAATCTCAACGGAATTCTTTATGGGTTATTTTTGTCCCTTTCTGTTCATTGTTGATTATTTGTACTGACATCTGTAGTATTTGGGATTGCAGAGATGTACGAAATACATTCACGATTACAGATCTGCAAATCCTTCCTGACAACTAAAGCACAAATCAAACCCGATGGGTTTGTTTTTTACCATCTTTTACAGTGACCCAAATTCTTTTTGCCTCATTAGAAAAGGCATGTTTTTTCATTAATACAGTATTATTTTCTCCACATCTAAAGGATGTGCCTTTGAACCTCATCCTCCCAGTCATTCTTTCTCCCTTCTCTCCATTAGTGCTATTTTTCTGAATTTGTAGGATTCTTTTAATTAAAAAGGAAAAGAGCATTGAAAAAAATGCTTCCAACCATTTACCATATTTAGTGACAATATTTCTCTAATGTCATGATCTTTTGATAAATTAGGGTGCACACAAAGAAAGAAAAAGGAGAGTCCACACAGAAAATGTACCTATGTAAAATGTTTATTAAAATATACTCTTTACTTTCCATCAATACCTAAGGACAGCTAGAGAGAAACAAAAATCTCCAGTTCTACATTAGATTAACTTGCGGGAAAGGATGAGATGGACAGACACTACAAAGACTGCTTCCTCGAATTCCTTTCTAACACTTGTGTTGGCTAGTTTTCCTCACTTCCCATGAGTCTAAGATAGTGTTTGGTAGAGAAGCAAGGTGCTATTTGTTATACCCCCAACCTCTAGATTTATACTTTGGGTTATGTGAACATTGTAATTGGTTGACAGGGTTAGGGAGGAAGAAATACGAGAGAGTAGAGATTCTGATTCATCCCATGGTTTATTGTGGGCTTGTTTTAATAGTGATAGGAACCTTGGCTCTCAGGTCCTCTTCTGGATTCTAAGAAACAGCAAAGAATAACGGTGCTCAAGTTTCTTAACAGCCTTAATTTCTGACAACTATACTGGGCCAATCTATATACCCTAAAGCATTCTATATGTACAGTGAGCAAGTTAAGATTCACTCAGGGCTCTTTGTTCAGTAATTCATGTATTTTTGTGATTTGCATCTGTTGTATGCATGTTTTAGCCAAGAGCCAAACCAGTTATAGTTCCCTTGGAGGTTCTAGGGTATTGAAATAGTCTCTTCTCTACTACCACTCACTTGTTAATTATTTACAGTTTATCCTGTACACGTCTTGCTTGTACATAGTTGTTTGCATGTTGTATCCGCCATTAGATAGTGAAGCTCCTTGACAGCAAGTACTGTCTTTTGTCTTACTTCATATTCCCAGGACACAACAGAAATAGCACTTAAAATTATATATATATACTATGAAAAGGTCTAATAGGAAATTATAAGTGCACATGTGTATGTTTTCTAGTATAACTCTTGGTACCACTCTGACATGGAGAAATTGTAGTATGGGAAGTAAAGTTCTACTGTCTTAGAATTCATCAATCTGTTATAATCTGTATAGAGGGGGGACTATGAGTGTTAAAGGGATATTTTGTTTTCCTCTTTCTCTGGAGGGAGAAAATCTCATGGACTTGGAGGAGTGGGAAAGTGTGGAGAGCAAAAGGTGACTATGTGGCAGCACCAGCATTTCTAGTTTTGCTTTCAGGTTTCAGTGAAATGGAGAGAGAGAAACAGACAGACAAACACAGAGACATAGAGAGACAGAGACAGACAGACAGATAGACAGACAGACAGACAGAGACAGAGAGAAAGAGATAGAAAGAGAAAACAGAGACAGAGAAAGAAAGAAGTCCACCTTGGCTGCTGCTACTGTCAAAATCATGTGAATACTACTTGGGACTGAGAGGGGAGAATAACTGGCTATTTGAGTATCGTGTTCCTTTTCTAATTTTTCTCTCTTTCCCCTCCCAGGGAGAGAGTGAATCTTTATTCTAAAGTTTTTTTTTTCTATTTCTTAAAGATTGGTTACACTCTCTGTTTTAATTAATACTAATGTTGCTTGCTCTAGATAAAGGTTTGCTCAATCAAACCTTTTGTTCTGATTTCTTCTGGTTGGCATTGTGGGAAAATGCTTTGTTATGTTGTTCAGAAAGCTTATTAATTGTTATACTGCTTAAATACAACTTTAAGTCACTAGAGATTGTTTGCACTCACAATGTTGTCCTGACCTCAGTTACTCCCTAGGAATACCTGAGATGGCTATAAGGAATTTTGGGTTCCCTAAGGTCCTGAACTTACCTAAAACTTTGTTTTTTATTTATTTCTTTTTTTATTATTATATCTTGGGTTACCACACTCAGATCTCCGTGTGGGTCCACCCAAGCCTATGTTTTAGATTCCCTTTGTGTTTTAGCTTCAGCCCAAATTTTATTCATTGTTTATGGGTACTGATACCCATCTCAATCAATCTTGATTACAAGTTGTCCCCCTTGCAAAATTGCTCAGATATGTACCATGTTACATGTGATGGTAGCTTTGTCAAAATCCTATATAAGGTAAACCTTCCGGAACCTGGGGAGAGAGAGAGCCACACCCTTTTCCAGCTCCATCTCCTCTGCCAAATGACCAAACAAATTTCTTTTTAAAACTTTTAAAGTTTTAGGATCTGTTCTCATGACACACAGTGGTATCATTTTGTGAATGAAGAACTGGAAGAAGAGGGAATAGTAACTGAAACATCATGCATAGATATGAGGAGGAGGAGACAAAGGATGGATATGTTCTGAATTTATAAAACGGAAGGAATTATTCCCCTCCCCCTTTAGGTGAGGGTTTCTGAGAGAATCTTATTGATTTTAAAAATATATATATATATATACATACTCAAAAATATAATAAAAACTGAATTTATTTTCCTCCTTTATTGATACTACTGTCTGTGCAAGGGGAAGGGAGGAATGTGCACATCACCTGTGCACATCAATGTGCACATTTGAAGCACATCACCTTCCTCATTGTTCCCCTGACACATGCTCAAAGAAGCTTTTCTGTAAGAGTAGAGCTAAGGATGTCAACTAGAGAGTAGGTAGAAGGAGGAAGGGGTCAGGAAAAGAATACCGCTGCCCACATTCCAAGGATGTGGGTCAAAGAAAAGGGAGTAGGTAAATTTTTTCACCTAGCACAATCAATCTTTACAGACAGCTTTTGTTGTATCTTGAAATCTTTGTGTTTGTTGATGATTAGTTTCACAGAAAAAAAATTAAATTAATTCATTGGATATATGAATTACCTGGAAATGTTGGACTTTTTCCTTCATTGTGTTATGTTTGCTGTATTTTACTTTACAAGACATTGACCCCCTTGAGAGAGGGGGTCAATTATCTTTTACCTTAAGCTGTGAAACAGTAAGGCAATAATAACAATGTAGATAATTGTCAAAATGCCTATGTAGTTCTGTATCACAAAGTATATGAGACTCTCCACATAGAAGACAGAAGAAGTAAATCATTTATTCAGACACCAGAGAACCATATCCCATAACCAAATGCTCAGCTCCCACAGCCAATCAGTCCTCTTCATCATAATAGCAAGGAACCCAAAACATTCAACACAGAAAATCACAACATGGAGCCTCAACATCCCAAAACCTCTCTGAGCCTCTGCTGGAATCTTTCCCAAAACAAGCCCACAGTACAGCTAAGTCAGCCTGTTCAGTTCTAACAACCATGAGGGCAGCCACTAGCAGCCACCAGCAGCCATATTGTCTTTCTCTCTCTCTCAGCATTTTCTGTGACATAGCTTCCTTTTCCGGTCAGGAAGCTCCTCCCACCATGTAACTTAGGCTTGCTGTGATGCGAGCAGGTCACGTGACCTATTAATGGGTGGGAAAGATCTTCAAATCAAAATTGCTAATACAAGCTGTTCATTCTCTTTCCAAGTATTCTGATTTGAGTTTTTAAGGTCTTCTTTCATTTTTTCCATCTATTCATGCAGTCTTTATAGTGAATCCATTATTCTTCTGAGCATCTGTTTATAATTATTTCAGTTATTTCCTTCTGCTAGGTTTTTTTCCTGATAGTCTTTTAGCCTGTACTATTTTTTTATTGTAGTAGGAATTGTTATTTTCTGCTTGCTTTTTGCTTTAGTTCTTGTATCAGATTTTGTCTCATGGCTAGAATACACACTTTTGGATAGGATAGCTAGTTAGTCCCTGCCTATTTCCACAGTTTTCAACTTCCTTCATTAACACCACCTATAATAGCCCCTCCTATAGGGACTATAGCTACTGTTAATATAGCTTTTAAAATAAATGGAATGTTGGGGAGACTAGCAATTTAACTGTCATTCTAGAATGACTTTCAACAGAGATGTCAGGAGAACCTATGAGAGTACAAAAGGAAAAGACTGGCAGAGCTTGTTTCCTGAGAGAACAAGTTTAAGTCTCACAAAGAAATTTTATGAAGAGAATTCTTGAGAAGAGAATTTAGTTGATATCCTAAGAAAGATGAATGGTGGATGAATTCATGAATTGAGGATGTCAGCAGTAGTAATGCTGATTAGAGGTGAATTGACTACAATCCTTCTCATAGCTCATATCTTAGAAATAATTATTTGTCTTGGTTTTATTGTTTGTCATATTGTTAAATAAATTGTATGGTTAGTAACCTTGATGTTTCTTTAATCCTGAGAAATCCACCACAAGAATCAATTAAATGCTGTTTGGCCTTCAAAGTCCTTTAGAACCTGCCCCTCCCCAACTACCAAGTCTTCTTACTCCTCATAACACACACATACACACACACACACACACCAACAACAACAACAACAACAACAACAACAACTCTGCTATTCAGTGACACCGACTTTCTTGCTATTTCTCAAAATATCTCCCTGCTCTCTATCTCTATCTCCCAACTCCAGGCATTTTCATTGCCTGTGCCCCATTCGTGGAATGGTCTACTTTATCTTTGTCTCCTGACTTCAATGGATTCCTTTGATTCCCACCTAAAATCTCACCTTCTATAGGAAGTGTTTACTGGTCCCTCTTAATTCCAGTGCTTCCCTTGTTTGATTATTTCTAATTTATCCTGTATGTAGTTTGTTTCAACAAATTATTTGCACATCATCTAACCTATTAGATTGTGAGCTCCTTAAAGGAAGGAATTGTTTTTTGCCTTTCTTTTTACCCCAGAACTTAACCCGCCAAAAAGTTTTTAGTAAATGTTCATTGACTGACTGTGCTATCTTTTACAGAATAAGGAGCTCTGTGGTATTTTTCTTTGGTTCTGTTGTTTCATAAGGCACTTTTCTTCACTGTTATAAAAGGCATTATTCATGGGAGATGGATTTGGCTAGAGACTTTCACGTCACTATCATAGCCTGAAGTCAATTCCAACTTCTTTCTCCACCAGGTATTAGAAAATAGCAAATGTCTCACTTGGGACATACTCTAAAACTTATAAAATCCAGCTCAGAAGAGAGAAGAAGCCTTTTCTGTCTTTCTTTGCAATAGGAATCTACATATGTACCATCTACTACATAAATCCAACACTAAGACCTGCTAGCTGCCTAAGATAAAATTGTGTACACTTTGAACTTGACATGTTACACTGTTTTCTTATTCAAATTCCAATAATATACTCACATTCATATCTTCCCATCCTTCTTCTATGCCACCATTATAAGGAATACCTAAGTGATTCAGATGATTGCTGATGTCTTCCATCACAGATAAAAGAATCTTCTTAAATTGTTCCTAGCAGGTTCACAGGGCAATGAAGTTGATACTATGAGCAGATCCTCAGGCACATCCCATGCTCTGCCCCTACAATGAGATCGCATCTGTTTTTTGCTTAGTTTTTGTCTTAACTGATCCTTATATTTTCCTGGTATTCGGGAGTCACCAACCACTTTCAAGCTTGAAGAGCCACTGCACTCATGATATTAAGTGCTAACCCTTGCTTCCCTTTTCATGTAGGCATCTTTCAAAAGGTGCAGGTTTTGAATCCCAAATTATTGCTTGAAGTATGATTCTACTAGGCTGGAATTGATTCTAATCAGTGCTGAAACTTTAATCATATTGGTGGACCAAGACATACCATAGCTATCATTTTTGCTGCCTACTGACAATAGCCATTTCCTAAGGAAACTTCAAGCTTGTAGTGATGTATCCCAAATATGGGTGATCTTTCTTACTCAATCCACCAAGTCCTTGTTTTCTTCAAATGTCTCTCAGAGGGACTAGAGTTTAGTGATCATTTGAGATCCATTCTCCAGGATATCAGTACAATCCACATTCTCCATCTTTACCGTTATCTCTGTCCAGGATCCTATGAATACTGGTGGGACAGACTGATATGGAAACAATGACAAGGCCATGCTTATGCTTTTCTTGGCTATGCATATCTGTTATGAGAGTTTCCTATTTTTTCTTTTCCCCATGGTGGATGAAGGTTGGGAGGGAGAGAAAATAATTGTTTGTTGATTTAATTATTTTTTTAAAGAATTGATGAGCTAACATTTTTAGGGAAGGTTTTGTAAGGAAGTAATTGTGAGGGGCAGCTAGGTTGTACAGCGAGTAGGGCACCAGCCCTGGAGTCAGGAGGACCTGAGTTCAAAGCAGGCTTCAGACACTTGACACACTTACTAACTGTGTGACCTTGGGCAAGTCACTTAACCCCAATTACCTTGCCTTCCCCCCTCCAAAAAAAGGAAGTAAGTTTGAGGGGGTGTTGGGAGGAAACATCTCTTATGTGAAAAACAAATCTGTAATTTTTTTTAAAAAAATTTAAATTTAAAAAAATTAGAAATCTTTGCATTTTCCCTTGATCTGCTTATGAATATGTCTTGTAACAACCATTTAAAATCCCCATGTGTAACAACAATGCTACTTGCCACTACTGTGGCTGTGTAAGACCAAGAACACCAGCACACAGGAGGGCTGCTAGCACAGATTCTTTGATCTGCTTTTCTAAGGAAAGCAACTTTAAAGGGTTAACAGTTTCACTTTAATTAGCATACACATATCATTCACTTAGTTCAAGGGAAAAAATCAGCATCTTGAACTTCAGAGGGAATACAAACAGAATTTATAAGCAGAAATTATATAAACAGAGCAAATAAATACAAATCAATAGACAGGGCTTCTAGCTGTCTGATGAAAACATTACATTCTTAGTTACCAGAAAAAGAACCACCAACATCTGGGTTTTTCAAAGATGGGGAGCTCCAATGGCTATCCAGAGTCTCATCTGGTCAAATAGCATAACACTCTTCTAGTGAGTGCACCCCCAAAGCAAAACCTCTCCTTCCACTGTCCTTAGAGTTCTTAATTCTCCTTTCTCAATTCTCGATTCTGAGTTCAATGGCTATCTTCTGGGTATATATACCCATATATCTATATCTATATATGCACATAAATACATAGATATAGAGATATATACACATACCCTTTTTCATGGGCTAAGGGCTTCACACCTCTTGAGGGCCTTACACCACTCCATGGTCTAATTAGCAAAAGGGTGTAGGCCTTCCTACAAACAAAGGCAAGATTCAGTCAAAGACACTTGATTGCCTTAGTGCTGAGAAGCACTCCAAAAGAAAAAACAATAAAAATTCCCACTTTGCTTACCCTTACACCATGTAAGGGAAAACTGAATTATACAGCATTCTGTTCCTTAATTCCTTTACCTACATTATAATAATATGTGTCATAGCTTTTGATGTTTGTGCCATCCCCCTACTAGGCCATAAATTTCATAAGGGCACCAATCTTATATTATCTATGTAGGATATTTCCCTCAATCTCCAACTTAAATTTATGAGGAATAAGCTTGCTCCACATTTAAAACTCAAATCTCACTTCTCTGGATACAGGACTTCATTTTCAGAGAACCATATGCCGTATCCCTAGAAGAAACAAGTAGCACTCCTCCTTTACTTGTCCCTAAATGTAATTCAAAAATAAGTCCTGAATGCCTCACATCTGTAGTTATATATCCCTATCATACCATTGGTAGCAGCTAGGTGGTGCAGTGGATAGCATGGCAGGCCCAGAGTCAGGAAGATTCATCTTCCTGAGTTTGAATCTGGCCTCAGACACTTACAAATTGTATGACCCTGCAAAAATCACTTAACCCTATCTGCCTCAGTTTTCTCATCTGTAAAAGGAACTGGAAAAGGAAGTGACAAACCACTCCAGTATCTTCACCCAAAGAAAACACAAATGGGATCACAGAGTCAGACATGACTAAGAAACAACTTAACAACAACAAAGTTATATCATTGGCATACATGCATAAGAGCTTAAGAAATGTTTTTCCTCTCTATCCTACAAATAAGCATAGTGCAGTCCAAACTCCGGCTGGGAGGGTTCTTCAACCATCCTACTAACCATCCAACTTATTTATCTGTGGTGACTAAATTCATCCTACAATTGTCGTGACCTGGTCCCTGCTGATTCTACATGCTTGTGATCTTCTTGAGGATATTTCCTTTTCCTATTGGTGATTCCTGCGGTGTCAGACCTGAAAATAATGATACTCATTCTTGCTTTTCATCCTGGCTCCCCCATACCCTTTTGATAACATGCATGCAACAATATAGTCTTAAATCAAAATAAACAAGGTTATAATGACAGGCAGCACAGCAGAGCAAATAGAGGGGAGTCAAAGAAACCTAGCTTCAAATCCTCTCTCTGATACATACCAGTTGTTCAATGATGGGAAATCACTTTATCCTGCAGTATCTTAGGCAATTCTCAAAATTCAAGCTCCAGGTCAGTTCCTAATGTGCACTGGTGAAGGTATTTTCTGCGCTGGGAGTTCCCTAAAGTGAAGAACTCACAGGCTCAACAGAAACAAAACAAGACAAGAAACACAATCAAGATTGCTACAAATACCATTGATGGACTTTCTCTTTCACAGTCTTGTGCTTGAGTGAACCTCCACCTCATCCCCACATATCTCAGATTTTTTCCATTTTGACCTATTTTCTCCCTATGGTAGTGTCATCTAGTAAGTATATGGATGTATTTAATAATAACAATAAGAATAATAACATGAGGAACCAGATAAGTACTTAAATTACCATACAAAGCTATATATAATATGATAAAATTATGAATAGATGGTGTAGAATTAGCAATAATTTTCCCCAAAGAACAGGGAAAACCCTTAGAACACTACTACCAAATTTTCATCATAAATTTGTTATTTTTATAGTGTTTTTATGGTTGTTTTGCTAGTTCCCTGTTGTCAAGACCTTGAAAAATGCTTTGCTCTGCACCCTTAGCTCCAACCTTTCCTCCTTACCAGAAAGATTCAGGTCTCTTGAGAGCTTCACCTCAAAATCTAAGGAACATTCTACTTTCCTATGGCTCCAATTCCAGTAATTGATTTAGAGCATGATTTATCCCACTTCCCTGAAAACAGAATGATTCTAGGTAATTAACATTGGTTCTTCAAGAGCACCATCAACATGGTTCCCCTCTGGGAATTTGCTCATGGGTTATCTCAAACCCAGGCCCAGCATCTGTCTCATCATTCCTAACCTCAGAATTATTGGACACTGACCTATACTTCCCTCACTCACAATGCCCAGACCGTAAAAAGCAGTGTGCTATAGTGGAAATAACCCTGGGTTTGGAGGCACAAGAGCTGGGTGAGATTTTGCCTCAACCATTTACTGTAACCTATGTGATTCTGGGCACCTCTGTGGACCTCAGTTTCATCATCTGTAAAATAAAGCATAGATGATTTCTAAGATTCCCTTCTAGTTCTTGATCCCATCTACATATGACCTGTATTATATTAGTTCCTTCCTGTCCTGACCTAGTTTTGGGACTCCAAGAGGAGAAACTGTTATACTTTTCCACATCTTGAGTCCAGTTCCAGTTCCTGTCTTAATTACCCAAGTGATGTCCAATACTTCTAGTGATGCCCCTTCCCCCCAATTGTCCGAGCTTTCACCTATTTAGAATTCAGTTCAACAAACATTTAAATACCCACCTCATGCAAGGCAATGTGGTAGGTCCAATAGATACCAAATCAAAAACATAATCACCCCTGCCCTCAAGGAACTTACATTCTATGACATCTTGTAAATGCCAAAAAAAAAAACAGGCAAGCCATCCAGTGGGAACTACTGCCACATCTTTCAGATCTATTCCTCTTATTCCTTGCCTCCTCATTTTCCCTGTCTTGCCCCCCTCTTTTTTTACGATGGGTTCCTTTTCTCTCCCACACTGAAAGTATAGTGGCTATTCATGGGCCCAGTCCCAAGGCTGATTATCATGGAAGCTTTGACCATTTCTGACATGGCCCAGTTTGCCCTTTTCTAGGCAGCTTGAAGCTCCTGGGGGCCTACCACATTGACACCATACTTAGTGCGGACACCTGGTCAGTTTTGTCCCCACTGTAGCTTTGAACTCCTGAGTTCAAGTGACCCATCAGCCTCTCCAATACTACAGATCTGCCCCACCACACCCAGCTTTCCTAGTCATCTTCACCCAAAATGGGTATTCCCCTTCCTCAGACCTGACCTAGTTTTCATATTCTGACATTAGAAATACTAAGTACAGGATGAAAAATCTAGTCAGGTGAAATTATTCATTCTTCCCTTAGCTTGGGATCAAGCTGGTAAAAAATACTCTATATCCTTTGCCCCACATGACTGTAAGAGTAGAGTACTTCCCAAGTGGTAGAGTTATTCATTCCTCTGCTATCTGTATTAGAAAACTATGAAAGTTGAGTTGCATATTTATTGTCATTTTCTTTTTTAATTACACTATACTTCATATATTTCGTGTGCATAGAAACTCAATCATATAAGTAAGTGTCCTGGTCCAATCACAGCAGGGTACAGGAGGCTGAAATAGGATTCTGCTTTTCTTAGGGAAAGACAGAATCCTTTAATCTCACTGACCAAAAGAATACTACTAGATGAAGAAGAGGAGGGAATAACAAGAAGAGATGGAGAATAGCTACCCTAATTTTTTCTAACTATATCAATTCTAACAGAACAGAAAGTAGAAATTTCTTTCATGAATACAATGGTCTTTTGAGCTGTTGCAATCATTATAATCTCTACTTTATAAATGAGGAAACTGAGGCTCAGAGAGAATAAACAACCTATTTGACATCACAAGATTAGTTATTGTCAGTATTAGGAAGGAAACAAGAACTTATTAATTGCTTCCTATAGACCAAAGACCATCCTAAATGCCTTACAAATATTATCTCATTTGATCCTAACAACAACCCTGGAAGGTAGGTGCTGCTATTATCCACATTTTACAGTTAAGAAAACTGAGGCAGAAGAGGTTAAGTGAATTGTCCTTGCTCACACAGCTAATACATGTTTGAGGTTAGATTTAAACTCAGATCTTCCTGACTCCAAGCTTAGAGCTCTATCCACCATGCCACCTTACTGCCTAGGACTTGAGCCTAGATTCTCTGGCTCCAAGTCCAATGAACTTTCCACTGCAGCTGTTCTGCAGTTATCTCCATCCCAGCTTCTTTTAAGACCTCACGTGAATTAAAGGAAAAGATGCTAAAGATAGGGCTACCTAATCCAACTCCTTCATTTTACAGATGAGGCTAAGGAATTTGAAAGACATGCCTAAGGTCACACAGGAAATATTCACCAGAAATGACCATTGGAGCCAGATCCTCTCTCTTAGAATTAGTGTTCTTTGCACCCCAAGTCCTCATCTTTACCTCATTTTCCTACAGTTGCCCCAGGGACCTGTCAAGCATAAGGAAGGACTTCATTCATGTAACTCAGCTCCTTCCCAACAGCAGGCAGTATCAGTGAGACTGTCTGGTCTTTTTCTTTTGCTCTCGGGTCATTTAGGGCTTTCATAATTTCACAGTTGATGAGAACATTTGAAAAAATTGCTAGTATGATAATGATCTACTGAACTGACAGTAGGCAGCAATTAAACATTTCTGACTTCATAGTTGCCTGACACATTAAATGAGCTGCATATTGAAAGGATTTATGAAGGATGCTATATGAAAATTTGCAGTCAAGCCAGGATATCCAAGAGTTCTTTCCATATGATCCATCCAATAAAGGAAATGTTCGGTAATTGGGAAAAAATCATCTGGAGTTTTCTAACATTCTCTTCCTGTACCTTAAGGGGAAATGAACTGGAACAGTTGGTGGAGGGAGGGGGAAAAGGCAAGAGAGAAGAGAGAAAAACAAGGCAGTTACTTAAGGTCATTCTCTTTCTAGATGTGCCTGTAGGTAGGTACATACAGGGTTTTCCTAAAATCTGGAAACATAGCAAAAATACATATTTTCAAGAAATGAAATGAATGAAATTTTCAACAACATTTTATTTAATTGGAATATTAACAAATAATGTCTTCCATGTGATTTCTATCATTTGTGATACAAAGGTTGATGCGCGTCACAAGATTGACATGAACTCAATGCAGTAACTCCACATTACCATCAATTTTAGCATATTCACTCTTCATGTGTTCAATCAAGTGTGTTACATCTGTGATTTTCATTGTGTGCACCTTCCCCTTTAGCATACCCCAGAAAAAGAAGTCAAGGGGGCTAAAGTCTGTTAGTATTCCAAATATTTCAAAATATGCATGTTTGCCTATGTTTCCAGACTTTGTAGGTAGGTACATGGGAAGGTATGCATGCCTGTGTATGTACATAATATATATAATATACATATTGTATCCATGTCAGTCAGGAAATGAACATTTAATAAGCATCTATGTGCAAGATCTGTGGTAAGAGCCAAGTAAACAAAGAAAACCAAAATATCTTACAGACCTCAGTCTAAAGGATGTGTGTGCACATTATTTATAAGCATTAATTTTGACCTATAACACTTTTTTCCCCTATCTAATAACAAAGACCTTTCTTCTTTACATGAAGGTAATAGCATGTGACCACCATCAGGAAGCTAAGCAACTTGGGTCAATTTTGCAATATTACTGATGACTTTGCTTAAAATCAGATGTTCTCAAAATGTAGTCTGTTAATACTTGGGCCACTTTGAGACCCTTTAAGGGGATCCATAATATCAAAACAATTTTCAACTAGGTGGTGCAGTGAATAGAGTACTGCGTCTGGAGTCAGGAAGATTTGAGTTCAAATATGACTTCAGACACTGGCTGTATGACCCTGGGCAAGTCACTTAACCACTGTTTGCCCCAGTTTCCTCACCTGCAAAATGGGGTACAATAATAGCACCTACCTCACAGAGTCGTTATGAGGAACAAATAAGATCATAATTATAAAGTGCTTTGCATAGCACCTGGCATATAGTAAGCATTATATAAATGTTAGCTATTATGATTAATGAAGACAATAAAATAATAAGGTGTTTTAATTACTAATGCAGTAAAAAGCTATAGCTATAATCTAAATAAACAAAACTCTTGAGTTTGGGAGTCCTCAACAATTTTTAAGAGCATAAAGAGACATAAGTTCAAAAAGAGAACTGCTTCTCCAAATCACCCACATCCTCTCCCAGCCCTCTTTGTGACCAATGACATTTTTTTAAAAAAATTAACCATTATATGGCCCTGGAAAGGAGGGAACTGGCACCTAGTATAGTGCCTAACCATTTGTTGAATGAATCTCTATGACTTCATTACCATCAGGTTATAATCAACTAAACCAGCCATAGCGGACACCAATACTCTGAATATATTAGGAGCAAACACTTTAAAAGTTTTTGTTGATTGATTGATATGTACTATTTTAAGGATGTTTCTCAATTATTGCATAGACCATTTGTTCCTCTTTTATTGAAATTGTCATCTTTCATGAAGGTTTCATTTCTTTCCTTCAAACATTATTAACTACGACTATGGTTTGCTTGGTGTTTTTTAATTATATCCTTTAAGATACAGAATTTTTATTTTCCTAAGACTTCATCATCCTATAAGCCTATGTCTACTCTTCCCTGATAAATTAGTACCAGGTTATGGAAATTCATGGAAGAGATCCAAGGAAGATAAGGGTCAAGTATTCCAGCCCCAAGTCAGACCGCCCCAGTTTTAGCCAATCCTTAGTTTATGATCTCTAAGAAACTGGATGACTGCTGAGAAATTGCCAACATATGTTTGCTTTTTCTTCTATGAGGCAAGCAAAATTAGACCCTTTTGTGCTGTTGTCATCCCTTAAATCTTCAGTCACTTGGCTTTTGCATGGTCACTGACTATTGGCACAAGATTCAATTTATAATTATGATAAAAGGACACATCTCTTATCAGGAGACATCTTGGAGAGCCACAGTAACTGGGTTGCTAGCTCTTGTCTTCTACCAAAGACTCATTCAGTTGTATCTTTATCCTTCAATAAATTTCACTAAGATACGTAAGTTCTGTGCATGGGTTATCTTTTCACTTCTTATGTGAAGGCATACATCACATCCCATTTGGAGAGGATTTGGTATTAAGTTGTGGGAACCAGATAGGAAATACTGGTTACTTGTCCTTGTTCCATCCCATCCATCACTCACTGGGATTCTATAGTTCCAATGGGCCAGCAGGACGTCAGAGCCAAATCCACTTCCAAGTTTTTATGTTCAAACCTCCTTATCCAATGATAATATCCACCACATGCTGCAAGTTCTGTCACTTGTTCTAAGCATATTCTAAGAAAGTTCAACCTTGCCTTCTTCAGCCTCTTGGCCAGTATACACTGGAAAACTTCTATATGATACACATGATTTCCTTCTGTTCCATTTCAGTCTTCCTTAAAGAATATTTTTTCTTTCCATTATAATTCTCAAACTAGTCTGGTTCTCATTTGGCTGGGATCCTTTTTAATGTTTTCTTCCACTACAGTGTGGAATATCCCAGTCACATTTACATGAGATGAAAACAGGTTTTAAATATCCCAATATTTAAACCGATACATTATGGTAATTATTTAGCAACCACAGAAATGAACTGCATCAGCTTTGAAACAGAAAACAGTTAGTGAAGAATGTTGCTTGAAGGCAAGACTGGAAAAAAAATACTTTAGCCTTTAAATGTTTGTTTTCAGAGCCTATGGCTAGTTCAAATCTCTATTTATCTAAATGTGTTCAGCTTAACCCTGTGTACTAGCTCATTTCCTGGGTTTTTACATATTTTTACATTTATTAACTATTTAAAGACAAGGCCACTGTAGGTTTTTTCAATCTCTTTGTTCACAGAAAATACCAGGGAAATTTGTTGTTGTTCAGTCATGTCCAAATCTTTGTTTTCCTATTTGGGGTTTTCTTGGGAAAGATACTGGAGTTGTTTGTCATTTCCTTCTCGAGCTCATTTTACAGATGAGAAACTGAGGTAAACGGGGTTCAATGACTTGCCCAGGGTCACACAGCTAGTAAATGTTTAAGGCCTCATTTGAATTCAGGAAGATGAATCTTCCAGACTTTAGAGCTGGCACTGTATCCACTGTGCCACCTAGCTGCCTAAGGAAAGTTAGAAATGTTCACTCAAAGTCTACCTCCATTTTACCCTCTATTTTCTTTCTCCCTAAAGGACAGGGAAATAACCATAATGTTAATAACCACAAAAATGATTATGTGACAGAAATTTTAATTATTTAAATACAATACCTGCCTCCACACAAACAGAACCCCCACCCTCCCCAACACTATCCCATGCTATAACAGTGGATAAGAATATATTCAAATCCATAGCTCATGGACCTCATTGATGTGTCTCCCTTACCAACCAACTTTTAAAAAGCATTTGTTTGATGTAAAATATTAAAATGTTCTTATGCTTCCTAGAAACAACACTAAATTCAGTTGATTGTTAAGGAAAAATGGCTAATTCTTGTTGTCCACAGTTTTCCAACTTTAGGCTGAATATTTTTACACATACTTTCCATCAAAATAACCTTGTACAAGCTCAAAATTCAGCATCTACATGGAACAAAGCACAAATCACGTACTGGTTCTAAGGCTTTGATATGATGTTTCAATCCCTGATTATGTTTTCCATTCTTTTTTCTCCATCACTTTGAATACTAATTAGCAAAGCACAATGATAGTTCGGTGGTAATAAAAAGCATTTTCTTTATTCTTTTTCTATTCTCATACTTATTTATTAGATTTTTATAATTCAGCCCTTACTCAAAGCAAAATATTTGATCAAAATATTTATAGTTACCAACAGTGGCCACAATACCAAAGTCAAAACCTAGCAAAAAAAAAAGAAACATTCTTCCAGTCTTGCCTTCAAGCAATATTCTTCTCTAACTGATTTGCATTTCAAAGCTGATGAAGTTCATTTCTGTGGTTGCTAAATAATTACCATACCAGCATACACTCTGGTATAACTCTACTATTTTTAAATGTTGAGTTTTAAATCTACATATCAAGCAGAGGCTCAAAAGTAAGGGCTTCTGTTCCATTTATGACCCACTGACATACTCCCTACTTGTATTATCTTAGATAATCCATTTGTAAGATAAAACATACCTATACCCAGAGGTGTATTAGAGATTGCTTGTATAAAGAAAGCTCTTAAGAACCAATGATTAAATTTTCAATTTGAGTATTTACATGTCAGAAGTCAGCAAATGTTAAAAATTAGGGATTGATTTATTGATTTGTTGATTTCTAGACTTAAGAAAGCAATGAAGAAAATCTTAATAATGCAGATTAATGATAAAACTGTATTGTGCACAACGTTTTTAGGAGTTGTTAAACATTTACAATAGAGATCAACTGTACTAAAGCAAATTGGAAACTTGCAAAGACTCCCTAGCTGTCATCTGCTTTCAGAACTACCAAGTTTTTTGCCAGCTGAAGCTTGGAAAGGGGTTTCTTACTTAGTTCTCCTTTAAAGTACATTGCAGTACTTCAATTTAATATGATGTGTTTATTAAGCCCCTTCTATATTCAAGGTACTGGGGATACAAAAGAAAAAAAGTTAAAAATCCCTGCCCTCAAATTCCTTGCATTCTCCTGGGGGTGGGGGGGAATAAAATATGAACACAAGTAAAGATAAAAGAATATACTAGCTGTGCGACCCTGGGCAAGTCACTTGCTTCCAAAAATAAAGATAGATAATATATACATTTATAAATTATAAATATATAATTTAAATTCAAGAGCCCTAGAATGCTAATGCCTAGAAGAATTAAGAAGAGCCATATGTAGGAAGTAGCACCTGAGTTTTACATTGAAAGAAGCTAGAGAGATGACCATTATCAGAACGAGGTAAAGTAGAAACAACAAAAAAATCACTCAGATACTTTGGGTTTCTTTAAGATTCTTTCTTTGCAATTAAAAATGAGTTTCCACATATCTTTGATAGCTAAGTGGCAAAGTAGCTAAAGGGCTGAACCTGGAGTCAGGAAAAACTGTTTAAATCCATCTTCAGATACTTCTTGGCTTCAGTTTCCTATTCTACGAAATTGGGATAATAATGACTGCCTAAACACCTTATAATACCTACCTCCCAGGCTTACTATAAGAAGAAAATGAGATAATATTTACAAATCGATTTGCAAACCTTAAAGTACTATGTAAATGCTAGCTATGATGATGATAATGATGATATAGAAATATTGATTGAGAATGGAACAAGCATTTATTAAGCATCTATTATTAAGGCACTGAGCATTTTATAAACATTTCATCAATTGATAATCACAACAACCCTGTGTAGTAAATGCTATTATTATCACCATGTTTCAAGTGAGGAAGCTGAGGCAGACAGAGGTTAAATGACTCACTCAGGATCACATAGCTAGGAAAAGTCTGAGATTGAATTTGAACTTAGGTCTTCCTGACTCCAGGCCTGGAGCTCATCACCAAGCTGCCTAATGGACAATGTTATAAGTAGTAAGATGCTTAATAAATAAAGAAATAGGTATTTGTATATAGATAGACTGACAGACAGACAGATACATAGATAGATATGCATACACATATACATATATATGTATATATATTTATATATATGTACATTATATATATATTTGCTCTGTATCCTGAAAAGGAGCTACGTAGAGTGGTACAAACCACCATAAAAGACAAAGGAAAAGACCACAAATTCAGTTCCTCATTATAAAAGATGGCACCATAGCATTAATCACGTTGGGGCAAATTATGAAATTTTATTTTTCAGAGTGCATTCTCCTTCTCTCAAACCAAGTATTTAAATATGTTCACATTTTTCCTTATTTTATCTTCATTTATGAGCAATTTGCTAGCTCATCAAAGCAACATCAAATTGACTCTTTTGATTTTTTAAGGCAGTAATCACAAAAGAAAAATTGCCTTTTCATTTATCATCCTTAATATCATTTGTTTGTCTCTTCTCATTGCCACTGAACCTTCCCCTGAAACTTCTGGAAGAAAGAAAAAAAGCTCGTGTTTCCAAAATCAACCTTTCAACCACCGAGCCAGTGAGATTTTGAAAGTAACAAGTACTTGTAACACAAATTTCAGAGGGGTTACAGTATTAGAGCTAGAAAGGTCCTGGGAAATCACCTAATCCAATCCCCTCATTTTACATAGATGGAAACCCAGATTTCTGAAGTGATTTTCTCAACATTCAGGACAGAGCTGGTTTAAGAACAAAGGTCTCTTAACATCCAGTCCAACTCTCTTTTCACTGCACCACTGATTCACCAGTCTTCTAAGTTATGCTGTAATAATTCACTCCCTAAGGAAATTAGAGCTTCATCTCCTCTAAGTGATAAATTCCAAATAAGCTAGGCTTCCACAAGAACATATCCATAAATTTTCTCAAAAGATGAGAGATATATACATATTCATGCTTTTAAAATAAACTTACTTAATAAACTTATGAATATAGAATTCCCAAATCAAACTTTTTGTCACTGGCACCATTTGTGCATTAGCTCCTCTATACTTCTTTTTTTACTCTTCCTGTATGGAAGAACCAAGAGCAGTGGGTAGAAATTGAAGGAAAAAAAAGACACATTTAAGCTCGATGTCAAAAAACTCTTCTTAATAATTATAGCTATCCAAAAGTGAAATGGTCTGTATTAGGGATTTAGTGGGCTAGAAGTGTTCATTAGAGATGTTTAAGCAGAGGTAGATGACCACATTTGGGAATATTACAGCAAGAAATTCCTTTTTGGGTACAGGTTACATTCAATAGCCCTGGGACACCTTCCAACTCAATAATTCTATGAGCCTGTAAAGCAACACTATGATATGGTAGTCATCCGTGATGAAATCTTGGGTTGCATTAAGAAAGGTAAGCTACCCAGAAATAAGGCAGTGACTGCACTGCTTTACTCTGCACTGGTAGGACCACATCTACGGTACTGTGTTCAATTTGGGGCACCGTAGCTTAGGAAGAAAATTGAAAAGCTGGGGAGCATTTATTGGAGGGCAACTTGGATGGTAAAGGTCCTCAAACCCCTGTTATATGAGGATTAGCTGGAAAAACAGAATGCTTATTAGTCCAGAGAAGAGAAAATTGAGGTGAAATGTGACAACTGTTTTCAACTAGCAAAGGACTTTCTTGGGAAACTTGCTTTGCTTGATCCCAGAGGGCAGAACCAGGAATGATGGGGAAAAAGTTGCAAAGAGGAAAGCTTGTGATTGATGCTTCTGTCTCCATGATTTATTTCTACAAGTTTCTTTCTCCTTTTTTTTGTTGTTGGCTCTATCTGAGCAAAATGGTGTTAAAGGCAACAGGGTGGTACTATAGAGTGCTGCACCTGGAGACAGGAAGCTATGAGTCCTAATCCCATCTCAAGCCCTAACTTTGTGACCCTGGGCAAGTCACTTAATTTTTCTCTGCTACAGTTTCCTTATTATAAAATGGGGATAATGACACCACCTATATCACAGGGTCTTTTTGAGGGGAAATGTGGTGATCTTTGTAAAGCACTTTGCAAACCTTAAAACAAGGAAGAGAAGAAGGAAGGGAGAGAGAAGAGAAAAGATAAAGGGAGGGGGGAAAAGAAACATAACTTTTTAACTTTTTTCATTTATTGAAAGTAAATAGAGATATTACATAATATTGTGTATAAAGATCTGGGTTTGGCATCAAGAAGATATGCCTTAAAAAAAAAATAAAATATGGCTTCACATTCTACCTCCCACCGTTATGAGGCATGTAACATTGGGCAAATAATTTAACCTCTTTTTTACTCAAGCACTACCTTGGACTTTAGCTACTTATTTTCTACTGACTTTTTGGAGATATTTCACATAATGGTACTTTCCTATCTGAAGAATCCACAGGTCTTTGTATTCATGTCACTCAGGCAAATAAATAAATAATAATAGTAATAAATAGCATTTATGTAGTGCTTGACGTTTACAAAGCACTGTACATGTTACCTCATTTGATTCTCACAACCACCATGGGAAGTGGGTGCCATTATTATCCCCATTTTACAGATGAGGAAACTGAAGCTGACAGGGGTTAAGTGATTTTCCAGGGGGCCGTCACACAATGAGCAAGTATCTGAAATAGAATTTACATTGGGATCTTCCTGACTCCAAGTCCCTTGCTGTGAAAATTAGAAGTAGAACAGATTGAAAAAAAAATTCAATGGAGGACTTGAGATTAGTCTAGATAATTGGAGAAGAGGAAGAAGGAAACTTTTTTTAAAAAAATGTTAACATTTCAGTTGGTTATGGTGGCTAGAAATTTCCAGTCCCAGGATTTATCCACACAAAACCATTAAGTAATCGATCAATAAATAAATACTAAGCACTATCCTAGGCACTGGGGATACCAATAATAATGCCTGCTCTCAAAGAGCTTCCCTAAAGTAAAGTTGGTAATGGTCCCAGAGAAGTGCTCATGACACTACCACTGTTTGGCATCAATGTAATCATAACTGAAATTCCTCTCTTGAATGTTTTTACATATGCTGCCTCTTGTAACAGCATGTTCTAATCACACAGTCAAGGTAGCTGTCAGAGCTAAAAAGAGTTGGCGGTGGTTCCAGAAGCATCCATGAAAAGCAATTAATTATAAAAGCTTTTCAACTGAATGTGCAAAAGTGGTTGGACTTTGTCAGTGAATCAGATAGCTGTCAATCTCCCATCTCCAATGTAATGCTTCTGACAACTAGTTCAAAATGTGTGTTTGGCTTTTAGTTGAAAATTTCTTTCAAAGGAAAATGATGAGGTTGCAGGGTAACAACTACTTTCCATCTTTCTCTGTCATGCTGTTGGAAATTGATGTTAAACTTTTATCAGAAAATATTTTAATTTGCATGTAATTAAGAACAAGATGCAAAGGTCTATGCCCTCATTCAAGCTGAAAACCATGGGCAAGTTTTAGCACAGATGATATGGTAGATATGCTAAACACTTAAATTAAAGGCTCTCTGCTAAAGGCTCTCTGCCAGTCCATCATTTAAGCCAAAGTTGACCTTAGGTTCTCAAAGGCCTTACCAATGAAGCTCCAACTGTGACAGATCCCGCCAGTTTGAAAGACTTAAGTAAAGGCCCAGTAATGAGGTAAGAATCAGCCTGGCTTCTAACAGAAAAATTTATCACCAAAAGGTTGGACCCTGGGTGTTAAGTCATAGAAACTCTCAAAAGACTGTTCACTAAGACATGGAAAATCTACTGGAGGAATGAAATCAGAGCTCCTAAAAGTATTAAACATATAAATTAAAATTGATATTGTGATCACTCATGATATTTGGAAGGCTCAGAGGGTCACCATGAAGGTACTATATAAATCATTCAAGAAATTTTCAAAAAGGATTTTTCCTATTGCATTTTATAATACAAAGGCCACTCATAACCAACTGAAATGTTGATACTTTTTTTAAAAAAAAGTGTTTCTTTCTTCCTCTTCTCCAATTATCTAGACCCATCTCTAGTCTTCCATTGAATTTTTTTTCAATTTGTTCTACTTCTAATTTTCACAGCACTTTACAATTATCACTATCCACAATCGTTTGAGTGCCTACCATACATAGGGCACTATGTTTGGAACTGGAGATACCAAGTCATGGTTCCTGCTCTGAATGGGGCTTCTAGTCCTTAGGCAAAGAGGATGTGCACATATGAATGGTTTTCCTTAAATACTGTTCTGACTATAGTCCCCCTCTCCTCCCATAAAAATTTGAACCCAACTTCACCAGCAGTTTATTTCAACCAAGATGCATAACAACATAACAAAAAATATACTTTATATATGTTGTATAAAGCAGTATAATTACAACTTTAGTAATGATTCCAACAACCTTGACTAACAAGAAAATAAATATCTACAGGCCATGAAGACTGAAATTCTCTGGTCCAAAAAATATGTGCATTCTTATAATGTAATGTTAAAAAGTACCTCTATGGACCCCCTTCCCCATAGAGTTGCACCTAAGGTGGATACCCGCTTTAGACTAGGCTCTGCCAACAATTAAAAATTGTGTTAACTAGTATCATTCCCTATATGCTTCACACATATTTGTAAGGAAAGTAATTGATTGGCATGATTGGAGGAAGTTCCCATATCAATGAGATCATCAGTCCAGGGAAGAACAGAATTATTACTCTTGTCTGCTTAACTAAATCAAAACTCCCTAGGACCAGGGAATGTGGCTCATATTTCTTTTGTGGCACAGAAAGTAAAGAAAGAGACAGCATAGTAGGATTGGAAAAGTGCTGTATTTGGAGCCAGGAGATTATAGTTTAAATTCTATCTTTGACACTAATTGTTTGACCTTCAGTAAGTCATTTAATCTTTTTAAGATTCATTTCCTGGTGTGTAAAATGTAAGCTGTAAATTTCCATAGAAATATGAGCCATTCTTATAGTTGGAGTTTAAGCCAGTCACATTTGCGTAAGAATCTCCTCCCTGGTAGAGAAAATGGCTACTGAGTACTTTATGCCTTCATAAAAGGCAGAGTTAGTGAAAGATTAGGAGAAGAGAAGGGCAGCAAGGTACCACAGTGGATAGAAGATGGGGCTTGAAATCAGAAAGACTCATCTTCATGAGTTCAAATCCAGCCTCAGACACTTATTAGCTTCATGACCCTGGGCAAGTCACTTAATCCTGTCTGCCTCAGTTTTCTCATCTGTAAAATGAGCTGGAGAAGGAAATAGCAAACCACTCCAGTATCTTTGCCAAGAAAACCACAAAATGGGGTCAAGAAGAGTCAGACACATCTGGAAAGACTGAACAACAGAGGAAACATGGGTTCAAGCTCTCTTCAGAGAGAGATATACCTAGAGAAAGACTTCAGGAAGATGCAGAAAAAGGAAGTAGCACTTCAACATGTTGCTGATTTCCAGCTTGCCACACTAGAAACTGTGGAGAATTTTCCCTTGGGTGAGTTCTGGGATACTCCTGGTTGGGATCATTCATTCTGTGTGTTTTCTGGTATATTATTCTGATCCGTATAACTTCTCTGATTTTCAGCTTGGATACATAAATGTATTCACTATTTGCTTTTATTATGGTCCTTATGTAACTGGAATTTGGTGAGAAGACTAAGGTTTGGAACACTTCTTCTCTATTAAGGAATAACAACTAAGAAAGTAGATTGAACCAAGAAATTATTTCCTCTGAACTAGCATTATCCAATTATTAATTAGATATAATTCTAGGCTAGTATGCCCTCTCTGAAGAGAACAGAGCAATCAGCCTACTGGGCCCAAAGAGAGAAGTTGGTGAGATTTGAGAGATATCTAACTATTCAGACCTGCCTATGAGTCACATTTAGATAAATCCCTGTAAACATACACATAACCTACATGAGCAACACTCACACCCTAAATAGTGTTTCACCAAAGGCAATACATTGGAGCTTGGTATTGAGAAAAGATAATTGAACCTTGAAATAGACCTGGATTCCAGTCTCAATTTTTCTTCTTGTTATCAATTGACCAAAAGCATGTTACTTTTACATCTCTATGTCTTTATTTGCTTACCTAAAATGTAGAGATAAGAGGCAGTATGCCACAACAGGTGGATACAGTGTTGAACCTGAAATCAGGAAGACGAATATTCAAACGCCACACCTGATTTTAGTGTTGTGCTCCTAGGCAAGTGACTTAACTCCCTAGGCAGGCCTTGTATTGACTTGATCAGAGGGAGACTGCCATTTGCTGGTATAGGACATTCCCACAAGTTCCCCATACTAACAAAATCTCAGGTTTTTCAAGTATTTTCTTGGTGTAGTATGAAGATAGTATATGGATAAAGATGTAGATATGTGTGTGTGTGTGTGTGTGTGTGTGTGTATATGTATGTATGTATGTATACACACACATACATGTGTACATATGCATGTGTGTGGATGTGTGGGTGTATATACATATATATATACATGTATGTATGTATGTATGTATCTTCACAGGGTTGTTTTAAATTTAGTGCTTGAAGCTGAAAAAGCAAGTTGCTATTTTTGCTATTATAGCTGTGGGCTTCCATAATGAGGAAAAGCTTCACAGAGGATATGGGTCTTGAGAGACTGGTAGGACTTAAATAAATGGAATGCGAATTGTGGTCAGATTTGAATTGGTGATAATGTAATTAAAGATCTTTCCCACCCATTCAATAGGTCTCAGGTGGGGCCAGTTAGAGGAGGCCTGATTAGAAGCAGGCCCACACCTTTGTGATGCCAATCAGTGATTAAACATCTTTTCCACGCTCTTTTGCTAACTAGATGCTAAGCCTCAGGCCCACACCCTTTTGCTGATTGGGTATGAATCCCTCAGGCCCTAAAAAAGAGTATATACACCAGAAGGTAGCCATTGAGAACTGAGAATTCAGAAGTCAGAAGTCAGAAGCAAGAGTTCAGAATCCAGCCCAAGGAGGAGAAGTAAGAACTCCTAGGTGACAGAGCTGCAGAAACAGTGTGGAGCAAAGAGTGAAAACCAGGGAGCTACAGAGACCAGAGAACTGAGTGTGGAGAGAATGCAAGCAAGAAGACAGTGTTTATGGGGAGGCCCCAGCAGGGGGGAAGGTTACAGGATGACTTGGTTCCTTGCTATAATACTGTGTTATAATTTCCTCATTGCTACATTGAGATGCGTTTACTGGTTTTGAGATATAATTACTGCTCTATCAAATTGGAGTTATTTGTCTTGGGATTTGATCCTCTGGTGTCTAAATAAATGCTATACTTCCTCTGGATCCTACTTAAGGAGTTTTTCATACTTTGCAATTCCAAACCATACAGGCATGTTCATGGTCATCCTTGAGGTCATGAATCTTGCCTTACTGATACAGTCCCAAATGGCAGTGTAGAATGAATACTGGTTCAGATGAAGTTTGGGGGTTATTTTTCTGAAATGGCCCTATTTTAGTGCTTTACTGCCCAAACTTAGTTAAGTACCACGAGAGGCTATAAAACCTTCAGAATGAATTTCAATTACATGGATTGACCTAAAAGGGTTGTTGATGCAGGACCCAAGTGCATATTGTGGCAAGATTAACTTTGAAAGGGGGCAGGAGTTGAGATGCTACTGGAAAACTTATGGTCATACCCCTTTAGCTTTGGATTATGAGCACTGAGAATTTAGCTCTCCTGTGTACTGATAGCAACAGAAGACTGAAAGGAGGGAGATGGAGAGTCCTGCTATCCCTAGTTGCCACTCAGTGGAAGATGACAAATCTTCAGTAGAGTTTTAGTGATTATTTGGTTTCAAAGTCAATTCTATCACACTTCCAGCAGCAGCCAATAATTTTCTAAACAACAAAATGTTACTAAACTAATAAGGTACTAAATTAAACAAGTTACTCAACATGTTTAGTATTCCAAGAAGACATTAACTGCCAATTCTCCCTTTTTGCAAGGAAACAGTAGGAACATTGGATAATAGATGATCAGACTCAGAATCTTCCATCCTAGAGGGTTAAGAGGAGAGGGGGTTCAAAAAGGAACAGGGTCAAGGGAGAAAATTGAATAAAGGGGGATAGGATAGGAAGGAGCAAAATATAGTTAGTCTTTCACAACATGAGTATTGTGGAAGGGTTTTACATAATGATACGCATGTGGCCTATGTTGCATTGTTTGACTTCTTAGGGAGGGTGGGTGGGAAGGGAAGAGGGGAGAGAATTTGTAACTCAAAGTTTTAAAAAACAGATATTCAAAACAAAATTTTTTGCATGCAACTAGGAAATAAGATATACAGGCAATGGGGCATAGAAATCTATCTTGCCCTACAAGAAAGTAAGGGAAAAGGAGATGGGAGGGGAGTGGTGTGACAGAAGGGAGGGCTGACTGGGGAATGGGGCAACCAGAATATACACCATCTTGGAGTGCGCGGGAGGGTAGAAATGGGAAGAAAATTTATAATTCAAACTCTTGTGAAAATCAATGCTGAAAACTAAAAATATTAAATAAATAATCCCCCCCCCAAAAAAAAAGAGGAGAGGAGGTGACTTGCTTGGACCATGGGCGTTAGTGATGTTGCTATTTCCTTGATATCACAATGCCTGTTTTTTAACTAAAATTGTTCTTGTATTTTATTACTGAAATGAAGTAACATATTTGTTAACACAGCTGGATCAAATAGGAAGTAAGAAATTTCCAGTGGCATAGGAGCAACAAGGAAGTGATATTTCAAGCCCAGGAGTACCAGGGGATAGCAGTCCTCTTAGTAAGGGCTTCATACCATCCCCAGTATACCAAACTAAAAAAATCGGAATTTTTCCTGTGACCACACAATAGTAAATTATGTAAAACCATAAACTTCTTAGTGCAAGATCAACTATACACTTACAGCTGATTTTGAAATAATTTAGAAAAATGTTTAACAATATTGGTAACTATTCATTTCCAAACTATTGTAATATAATTATTTTTATATGTTATATATTACTCACTACATCTTTTATCTTCCAGCTCTCCTCCTGAGGAAAGTAATCATGATATATAGGCGTGAAACAAAACAGATATTTATAACCTATAAGCCTTTGACATCTGTCATTTCTCACTTCTGTACCATGGTTTTCCATGTATTTTTAAACATCTTCATAAACCCATCTTTCCTTTGAAGCCATCAAACATCAAAATGTATTTTGACTTCATTTGAAGAATTTTATCAAATTCTTCATAAAAATGTCTTTACCTCTTCATCCACTATAGCATATATAGTTTATACTTGATACATAAACTGCAATTATCCTCATGGTTATCTTTTTCAGATTTCCGATCATAAGCACTAAACTTGATGGACAGGTACAAAAAATGGAAAGTGGACAAAAAGAACAATATTGACATAGGCTCTTGTGATTACCTAAGACAATCTAAACAATGTAAATCAATCATCCCCATGAAGAAACAAAAAGAATCTAGAAATACTTCAGAGAGCAAATATTTTTCTCCTTACAAAGCAGTAAAATATGGCAAACAAGGAACAATGCCAGTTTAGAATTCAAATGCATTTGTTAAACATAATGGAAGAGGATAATGAAAGATTTTCAACAGTACTACCTCATAGAATGGCCGGCAGCAGTGAAAAGAAGAACAGACAGAAAGGTCAGTAAAGGCCTAACTAATCCAGACTATTTAAGTAGGAAACTAGAAGGAAGAAAAGTAACAGAAGAAAAAAATGGAAAAGATTCATTGGGATTTCTGTAACTTTGTTCTCCATTAGTAACAATGGAGCTACCGCTAACCCTGAATATACTATATTGAGGAAGTGAAAATACCACTAAAACAAATGAAGATGATGAGAGCATTTCGACAAGACAGCGTAGGATCATGCTGAAGATTACATAATTTTGAGGCATTGTGTCTGCTAGAATAGGTCCTGACGTTCAAAGAAAGCATTTGAGATTTATTTAGGAATTGATCCTTAGTTATTTAAAAGAAAGAAGGCTCCCAAAGGTGTGGAAATAATCATGGTCTCCAGTATGACTCAAAAAGCGATATGCAGAGAATAAAAGATCCCATTGTACTTGTTTGTTTTAAAAATTATACTTACTGCTTGTCTTTTTTTAAATGAAGAAGCATTTGAGGCAGAAGGGCAAAACTTGACCTAAAGACTTTCCTCCAAAAAGACAATTCTCAGGCATCTGTTAAAAACTCATAGGTGATTTATTGAAAAATGAAGTAACCATTGTATCTTCATTTAATGCACTCTGATTGTGGATATAAAGGCATAAAACCAAGATGAATGGTTTCCAAAAGGGTTGCCACTGTCAGAGAAGACATCAGGAATAGAGTATGTGTCAAAGCAGGATTCCCTAGATGACAAAGTCTTCCAGATGTTTCTGTTTATGCCCGACATTACAATTTCGGTATAAAGACTCTGAATCAATAAGATCCATAATCACTCAGAAAAAAAAGTGCATAAAGAGTATCTATTGTCCAGGAAAGATTAGATGAACAACAAATATAATTAATACATCAGTACATATATCTTGTACAGACAAGACTGCAGACTGACATTGAACTGATTGTAGAATTAAAAAGGAATTGTAGAATGGGTAGGATTAATTACCTTTATGAGATCATACAATGCTTTTAGTGACCCAAAACCTCCCAAAAATAAAGGCCCATCCTTTTAACAACATGATGATATTGTTCAGTTATGAGTTATTGAATATCAGGGCCTACGAAGAATTAAAGTTATAGATCACCCAAATGGAAAAGGAGAGAAACATGGTAGGTGTAAGTTGAAATATTTTACCAATAATAGATTATGCAAGAGAAATAGACAAAAAGATGTCATTAGTGAGATGTGTGATTAAGAAAGGAGGTGGTAAAATAACAAAGCAAAAGCAAGGCATAGCTTGTATTATGCCCATGTTCCACTTATTTTCACGTAATTTCTAGAGAGCTAAATAAAGGGGGAGGGGCACTAGACCACCAGCCCCTATGGACAATTTATGAAAGGATATAAAAAAGAGTAGAAAAGAATGAAAAGATGTGGAGGACATACACATATGGAGGGTATTACAGGTCAGTTAAAGTACCTCTTACATTCAGCTAATACAAATAGGCTACAATGACATATTAGAAAGATTATGTACTATAACTAGTTTGGATTTATACCAGGAATGCAGGGTTGGTTCAACATCAGGAGGACTATAAACATAATAAATCATGTTAACGATATAAGTAATAAAAACCACATGATTATATCAATGGATACTGAAAATACTTTTTAAACAATTGAATACCTGTTTTTCCTTAACATAGTAAATAATAGCTATCTAAAACCAAAAGGAAACATTAAAAATTTTGAGGTCTTTCGATCAATTAATAAATCAATAAACACTTATTAAGTATCTACTACATGTCTAGCACTGTTCTAAATGCTTTCCAATAAGACCAGGGATAAACCAAGACTACCAGTTGTTACTACAAACACTTAATATAGTCTTAGAAATGCTATCTATAGCAATGACAAGAAAGAAAAATTGAGGAAACAAACATAGACAGAGGAAACAAAATTATTACTTTGTGGATAACATGATGATTTATTTAGATAACACTAAAAAGTCAACCCAAAAGCCAAGCAAAAATGAACTGAAACAATTAATAAATTCAGCAAAGTTGTAGTATATATAATAAAGCCACATATGTCACCAGCATCCCTGGATATCATCAAAAAACTCAACAAGAAAAGTTAGAAAGAAAAATTACATTCAAAATAAGTATAGAAGGTTTAAAATACTGGGGAATGTGACTACCAAGAAATATCCAGGAACTATATGAACTGACCTATAAAACACTCTTTGCAGAAAGACAGACCTAAATATTTAGAGAAATATTAATTGCTTATGGACAGATCAAGACAATATGATAAAATAATACTACCTAAATTGATTTACTTATGTAATGCCATACTGATCAAACTACTAAAGCAATACTTCTATAGAATTAGAAAAATAATAATAAAATCGCAAGGAAATATCTCTCAGGTGGCAAAACAAATGGGCAAGAATCTAAAGGATAATAATGAAAGAAAGTGGCCAACAAGGGGAACAAGTGCGGCTTGTAGTTCCAGCAAAGTGAATAAAGGAACAATTTTGACACACGGTGTCCTAAGTACCAGATCTCAAACTATACCACAAAACAACACTTTTTTATAAAATTGGTACTGCTTAAAAATTAAATCAATCATTAGAACAGATTGGATGCACAAGCATACAAAAAGGAGTGAACACAATAGCATAGTATTCAATAGACTCAGTGAGCCTAGGATCTGGATTAAGGACTATTTGACAAAAAATTCTGAGAAAACTAAAATTTAGCTTGGCAGAAATTGGGTATTGGCCAACATTTCACATCAAAGGCCAAGATAAACTCTAAATAAAGCTAATATTGAAGTGATTGACTGCAACTGAGTAAACAACCCTTCAAGTTTAATAAGTCTAGTTTTAGGAAAAGTTCATTCAATGCAGCTTTGTTTTACCAAATCTATAGATTTCACACTGATCAGGGAAAGAAAACAAGTTGAATAGTTACCAATATGAATTTGAGGAATTCATTTGCATGAAATGAAGGTGCTAGGTAAAATGTTGACCTCTACAGGAGGCTGCTTAAATATCAACCAATTCAATTCACAGTTGCCATGTCCCAGGGCTTCTTTAACTCATGGGCCCAGGTTTGCCAACAAGTTTCAAGTTTGGGGCAGGAAAAAAGAAATTGTGCTATACCTATGCCATATCTTTCCTAAATCCTCTTCTTTAAAAGATGGAGAGGTTTTCCCTTTCTGTTAACGTGCTCAGCAGTTAAAGAGGCAGCACAGATTATGAGAAAAAGCATAATATTTCAAGCTTTATGTAGCTAAAGTGTTTATACTTTTTATATCTTATAAAAGTCATGTAAATGAGTGATTGTATTCTGTTTACAGAAAAGTGAGTTAAGGGACACATACCAACCTAAATTGTCTGGGAACACATTGCAAGAAGCTGAGCAAAGAATGAGATCAGTTCCCTGAATGGCCCATAATACCACATTGTAAATACTATGGTATTTCAATTAAGGTCTGGCAGTATCCTTTTCCCATTCAAACCCAGGAAGAAAAAAACTGGATCAGTTCCAGCTTCACAATTACCTTGTGATACCCCTTTGAGACTTAGTTGAAATTCACTCTTACACTAAAAGTAGGTCCTTTCTAACCATAATTTGTTCATTTTATATTTGTTGTTTGACCTGTCAGTCTGTATTCTTCATTCTTTATCCCAGTTGCTCTTCTTTGAAAGACAGGCTTTATAGTTCAGAGTATGCCTCAAAAACCAGAGAATAAAAGCAAATTTTCAAATATCAATACCACATCTCAAACCACATCCAAAATGGTTTCTACTTCTAGAAGGAAATTCCCAAAGTTATTACTGAGTCTCAGGATTTAACCATAGATGATTCTTGTTTCGGATTTAGCCACTCGTTTTGCATATACTAATAAATTATTAAAAGAGTATACTGTGTCAAGTCCACAACTTATAAAAAACTTTCATTCTTGAGCTCACTTGTTTTGAATCCAAATTTATTCATCTTTTTCTTTCATGTTCCTTTTCTAAGCCATGCCAATGAAAAAAAAAAACTAGAAATCTCAGGAATTAAAATTATACTTCTAAAAGTATCTCCTATTTACCTAATATTTCAATCTCAAGAATCTAGTTAGTCTGTGTTGTGTTTTACCAGCAATCAAATACAATTTAATTAGGATTGGACTACATAAAAGTTGTCCATTTAAATTTTTCCCTTACATGTAATAATATCTTAATCAGTATCTAGCTTTTTCCTTAAAGAAAAAGAGAGAAGAAGAAGAAAGACAAAGGAAAGGGAGAAGGATTATGTGCAAAGTGATTATCAAATATAATCCAAGAAAGATCTCCCAGGAGTACTTTCCAAGAAAAATAGAAATATTGTGAGCAGGGAAATGTGTGTGGTCATACATATTCCAGAATTCTTGGATCAATGGCTCTTTTTATCATGATTGCAAGATAGAGAAGGTGACAAATTACCCCACACCTCCAGGTTCCTCCTGTCTTGTGGCAGAGTGGTGGAGAGGGTCATACTTCCTGCTTGGTTGTTTGCAGAATAATCAGAATGGGGACAGAAATTGCTTGGAATTCAATCAGATCGCTGCTTGAAATATTACATTATTATTAATAAGCTTCCTATTAGCAATTAATTATCAAATCCTGTGTGTTCAAACTCATGATTGAGAAGAAGCCTTAGAGAAATAGGCATTTGAGCTAGGTGAGGAAAGATAAGCATTTTTAATATATTCCAGATTATAATTCTAGACTGTCATTGAGCCTGTATCGATTTGGGATGAGGTAGTTTGAGCCCTATCTGATGTTAAAACACAGAGGGATACAGCGCCCATTAAGTGTGCTTATTAGTCCTCCGTCAAAAACCACTAATTTAGTATTATACAAGTATTGTAAACAAACAAAATCAAGTGGGGAAGGGAACAGCTAATACTTATGTTTTGGCCTAAATTGTCAAGTAACACATTGAGGCAGAAGAAAGAATAAAATCAACTGTTCACTCCATTCAAAAAATATTCAGAAGATTCAAGTGGACAGAAGCAGAACAAATAGCTCAGGGGCTCTGGGGTTTCAAAAAAGTGGTACAGTCACCAGCATTTCTGCATATAGGCAAACAAAGAAGAGAAGCAACCACTAAACACAAATGGGCAGATAGTCAGGCACAGGCACACAAATACTGACCATAGACACAGAGAAACAAACAAAAGACACATACTGTAACTGTGGCCATATCTACAAACCCACCAGCCAGTTTGATTCCTTCAGCTAAGGTGATCAGTTATTTCAGTCAAGAAATCAATCAAGACATCACCTTGTCAACTGATAGTCATCCAATTCTGTTGTGCTTAGATTAAGTATAAATCTGAATGCATATGTCATTTAGTTGTAGTAGTCAGAGCAAGAGGACCTTAATGAACTCTAGTCCAACCTCTTTTTTTTTAACAAATGAGGAGATCACAGCCCAGAAAGATTACATATGAGTTGCACAGGGTTACACAGCTTGGATTTAAACCTGCGCCATATAATGACAAGACCAGTGTTCTTGCTACCCCCCGAGGCTTATGTTTTACTATATTTATCACTCATTAGCTAATGCCACTAATTTTGCTGATCATAAGTTGAGGGACTTTGGAGATAATGAGATTGATAATAACTAGTCCTTCCAGACACTGTAGCTGTGTGCATGTGTTTATTTGGAACAGATACGATAATATGTGGGTGTGCACATGTATGCATGTGTTTGGCTATGCAGCACACAGAATTCAACACATTCAAAATAAGTTTTGGTGGGAAGAAATGGAAATTGTGAAAGATCAGCTTTGGACAATTTGAGGAGAGGGTGGGAGGAATAATTGCACTATATATTCAAGTCAACAGGGGTAACTAAGTAGTACATTGAATACAATGTTGGTCCTGGAGTCAGAAAGAAGAGTTTGAATTCTGCTTTTGTCTCCTATTACCTGGGTGACCCTTGGAAAAATCATTTCATTCCCCACAGCCTCAGTTTCCTCATCTGTAAAATGAGAACAATATTTATCTCTCACAGACTTGTGAGGATCAAATGAGACAACATATATGGAGCTTTTATGAATCTTAAAGTGCTATATGAATGCTAACTATTTTTTAAATACTTAACATGCAAAGGAAATACGGTCGAAGGTTTGTTTTCCCTTGTGAGATTAAGGGGTGATCATATTGTCACCAGATAGCCAAAGTGATTAGTAAATCCATAATGTATAACCATTAAGCACCAAATAAATTGGACCAACCTGATTTGCTTCTGATGAGATATTGAAAGGAGCAAAAAGGTTTTTGCTTGCCCTATATTTGGTGCTTGTGAAAAAAAACATGCTAGTTTGCTTTGTTTACCCTTACGTATAAAAAAAACACATGGAGCGACAGTCAGGCAGAGATGAAAAATTCCTAGTTGGACCCCATATGCCTGACATGTACTGGAACAAGGGAAAATGTAACCCAGGTTGACTGGAAACCAACAACAATATTCTAGATGTTGTCTGACTAGGACAGAATACAGAGGGGCTATCACTTGCTGTGTCTTGGATACTGTGCCTCTGCTAAAAGCAGTCATATCATACCATCTACTCATCATGGACTTGCAGTTCGCTCACACCCCCAAAGTTTATTCGCAAGCAACTGCACATTTCTTCAAATGCTCTTTTCACCGAAGTACAGAACATTGCCTATTCAATTTCATCTTGGTTCTTGACCCCTGAAATTTGCTTGGTTACTTCTAATATCATTCAGTGGGTTAGCTTCTTTGTAGTTTACAAATTTGATAGGCATGTTATATATTTCATAACACGTTATTAGTAAAACTGAAACAGTATGGGACTAAGTATGTAGCCTTCCATTTTCATAAAATGGTAAAATACCTTTATATTAAAGATCAGGAAGCTGAGATCCAGAGAAATGAGCAAATCACCTCAAATGAAATAGTTCACGTAAAGCACTTTGCAAACTTTAGAGTGCAATATAAATGACAGCTATCATTATTATTATTATCATGAGTCACATTCCACAAACTCTCCATGATACCAATGAGGCAAAATTTATCTCCTTGCATTAATATGTTTCGTTCATTTTATTAATGAACTATATAAGAGTCAGCATGACATAGAATTTTAAAATTTGTTTTTGAAGTCAGGAAACCCTGAGTTCAAGTCCTGATTCTGACACCTACTAGAGTTATCACCAAGGGCAAGCAACTTGATTTCTCAGTGCCCAGGATGTCTCTAATTCTCTAATTCATAGAAGAGATGTTGATCTGCCATGATGAAAGGATTTTCCATATTAGTCCTTTCTCCACATCAATCAAACCACTGATCAAAACCAAAATACAATATGTATATACACACAAGTATACATAGATATATATTTTTCATATATAGATATATGTATGTATACATACATGTATACATACATATACAACACCTTTCTTTATATGTGAGGCCAGATGATCTTAATGATTCTATTGTTTACTTTTTCCTGTGATTTTCCAACCTTCTCTGTGGATATTCTTCTATGCTCTCTATGGCATCTGCTTTAGTAAAAGCACAGTAGATGAGTAGTTTTCTTCCTCCCTCTATTTCTAGATTAAAGTACCCTTGATAAAATCTACAAGTCTTCAGGCTTATCTGTCTTGTTAGATACACTTGATCCCTATCATTCCTCCATCTTAAACTCTAGTCCAGAAACCCAAATCCTATTCTCAGACATCATCATCTTAAACAAGCTATTAAATCCCTTTACAATGAAATCCCCTGGAAACACAATCAGCTCCTCTTCCCTCCTGCTTATCAGAAAGAGGGAAAAAATTCTTCTCCCATAAATGTTCTGACATCTTTTCGTTCTAAAACAGCGTGGAATAGCAGTTCTCAAGGATCACAGACACATAGCAGTCCCTGAAACTTTTTCAGGGGTCCACAAGGTCAAAACCATTTTCATAACAATACAAAGATATTGTTTGTCTCTTAAAATGCTCCTCCCTTTTCCAACTATAACTGTATGAAGACATATTTTCTTCATATATTTCACCAAAACAACAGATTGAATATAGAAAAAGATATAAGAATCCAACTGCCCATTAATTAAGCCAGACAATGAGATTTTTAAATATGTAAAACAGTGCCATTTCTCACTATTTTCTTATTTTTAAAAATATAGTTATTTTTCATAAAAATATGCAATTCATATTAATGTAATGAGCTTATTATTTTTAAATAAATTAATCACTAGATATTTTAAATTTTTATCAGTTTCAATTTCTAATAGAGTAAATATTGACAGCTGTAAGTCCTATAAACAAAAGTTTTTAGGAGTCATAAACAATTTTTAAGAGTATAAAGGAACATTTAACAAGTTACAAAATTGTAAAGTAGTCCTGAAAACAGAAAGTTTGAGAACCACATAGAGGTACACAAGAGGACATTGCTCCTCAGAGCCATTAAATTATCAACTGAAGAGGATAACCCATCTCCTTCTCCATCATTCCTAGGCTATTGCTATAGTTTTATTGTTAACTTCCCTTTTACTAGGAATTCTATGAAGTCAAAGCAACCATTCAATAAAAAATAAATGAAGACACTGAACTACTCCTCCAAGGAAATTCTTTGTCCACTATTTTATGTAATATTTCACTCAACACAACTGTTCTCCTGGTGAAGTTGTATGGTTTTGAATCCTGAAACACTCTAATCTTTGGAGTATCGGTGGCAACCCAAAGGTCAATGGATGGGTCCCAACAGGGTCATGTGAATGCAAATGGGCTGAAGCAAATTTCTAATAATGTACAATAAGCAAAGTAAGGCATGTAATTCCAATTCATGATTGGGAAAGGAGATGGGCCAGTCAGGGATCAAAATGATAAAAGATGGACAGTCCATTTGCTGAAGTTATGCATATACAATATGAAGGATCTTGGGCAGACACTCTGTGGAGACCTACAGGAGAAAATGAATAAGAATCACCCAGGCTAACAAGGGCAGGTTGGGTTTTAATTTGCATCAAAGGATGGACTATTTATCTCAGTGACAGCACAAATCTACTGGAGCTATTTGAAAGTAAACTAACAACAAGGAGGAAGTTGGTATACCATTAGACCTAGATTGAGGACATCAGAGAAGGAAGGCTGGATTTCACATCTGGATTCAAATTCTAGTTCATCTTCATACTAGATGGGTAATGGACTTTACATCTCTGGGACTCAACTTCCCCATTTGTCAAACAACAACAATAACAATAATAATTCTCAAACTTGCCTCACATATTTGCTATAAGAAAGTACTTCATAAATCTCATAATGTTATATAAATGTATCACTACTAGATATAATACCTTTCTGGTTGAAGATGTACACTATACAGATACCTAGCAGTATTGAAAGATTAAATGGAAAAAGCCATGGACATAGAGTCAGAACACTAGCACCACAACTTACTAACAGTGTAATCTGATTTAGATCACTTAATCCAGCTAAATCTTGTTCTTCATCCATAAAATGAAATAAAGACTACCTACCTGCCCCACAGGATTGTATAAGGAGAACATTAAAGCACTACAGAAATGTGAACTACTATTAGAACCCTAGAATTGTTTCAGGATATGTTTTAACTTGCCCGGAAGTATTTCTCATTAGGAAAAATAATTGCATTTTAATCTAGTACTTAGAGACAGCCAGCCTCGAAAGAGAAATTGTAAAGAATTTTATAGTACCAGGTCACTGGGACAAGATTAAGGATTTAAAGTATTAATTGGACAGGGGATATAAGGCAGATAATGTAAGGTAAGTATTATTGACAAATAAACAGAAATAAAAGAAATAGGCCTTTGAGCTCTCCCTAAAACTTTTAAAAGTGTCATTTATTAAAACTGTTAGGACAGGAGCTCAATTTTTTTTGTTTTTTTCATCTCTTTTATTATTTAATATTTTTAGTTTTCAACATTCATTTCCACGAGATTTTGAGTTACAAATTTTCTCCCCATTTCTACCCTCTCCCCCACCCCAAGATGACATATATTCTCATTGCCCCTATCCCCAGTCTGCCCTCCCTTCTGTCTCCCTACTCCCCTCATCCTCTTTCCCCTTACTTTCTTGTAGGGCAAGATAGATTTCTATACCCCATTGCCTGTATGTCTTATTTCGCAGTTGCATGTAAAAACAACTTTTTTGAGCATTTGTTTTTAGAACTTTAAGTTCCAAATTCTCTCCCTCTTTCACTCTCCACCCACCCTCCTTGAGAAGGCAAGCAATTCAACATAGGACATACATGTATCATTATGCAAAACCTTCCATGACAGTCATGTTGTAAAAGACTAACTATATTTCCCCCATCCTATTCCTGCCCCCCCTTATTCAACTTTCTCCCCTGACCTTGTCCCTTTTCAAAAGTGTTTGTTTTTGATTACTTCCTCCCCCTATCTGCCCTCCTTTCTATACTCCCCACTCTCTTATCCTCTTGCCCCCTACTTTCCTGTAGGGTGCCCAATTGAGTGTGTATGTTATTCCTTCCTCAAGTCAACTCCTATGAGAGCAATATTCACTTGTTCCCTTTCACCTGCCCCCTTTTCCCTTCCAATAGAACGGATTTTTCTTGCCACTTTTATGTGAGACAATTTACCCCATTCTATCTCTCCCTTTCTCCTTCTCCCAATATATTCCCCTCTCATCTCTTAATTTTATTTTAGTTTTTTAAATATCATCCCTTCATATTCAACTCACCCTGTGCCCTCTGTCTATCTATCTATTGAAGAAGGGGTAGGTTCGAAAGAGAAGATGAGTTCCATTTTGAAATGTCAAACTTGAAATGCCTTTGAAACATTTAGGAAGAGCTCTTCAGCAGGCAGTTGTTGATGTGGGATGGTTGTTCAGGAGAGAAATTAGAATTAGAAATACATACTTGGAAATCATTTGCATGGAGAATATAATCAAACCCACAAGAGATGATAAGAGCTCTCATGAAAAATGTAAAATCTACGTAAGATTTTTATTTTGTCTTTGTCTCTCTAATATAGTACCCTGGAACTTAGTAGGTGTTTAACAAATGTTTGAAGATTGATTGAAAAGAGAAATAGATCCAGGACAAAGCCATAGAGGACACCCATCAAAAGGGAGTATGAGACCAATTCAACAAAGGAAACTGAATTACATGTGGTGATATTATCTGACTAATTCATTGCAGTATTTGGAGTCCTCAACAGTTAAATTAATGGCTTCCTAATTTAGGTCATTTTAAAAGCTCATCTTGCCACTAACTATCAGTATATATGCATATATACATTTAAATAGGCCATCTAGTTCTAATTAGATCTAAAATGAGAGAAGGGAAAGAGCTGAATTGTCCACAATTTATGCTCTATAAACTATAGTAATTAAATTATCTAAATAGGTCTTTGTCTAGAGAAGAGCTTCCTATTAAAAATGATGTGTCCCTTCTTGATCTAAGGCAATCTTAAAGGCTCCAAATAACTACTAATAAAGTAATTTGTTATCTACACTTGACAGAAACTGGGCACAAGCTATTTGAACTCATTTCACCTCTAACCTGGATGCCTTACCAACAGATTACAGAGTCTTCAATGGCTATTACTGATATAGCCCTTATTTCCAATTTGCCATGATGATTTAAAAAAAATCCTAATAAGAAATGTGCCCTTATTTTATTTCAGAGAAGTAAGAGATAAATGCAAGCTTTCAAACTTGTTTGTCATGTACTTTGCATTGCCGCCAAAGGGATTTTCATCACACGTGCTTTTCCTTCATTTATTCTAATGTTCCTACAAGATTCAAATTCACTCTTATTTGCATATTTTACCTCCACTATTCGAATTCCTGTCAAATTCCAAATTAATTTCATTCAGCATTGTTATTTTCTACAGTCAAACAATGCCAGAATATTGTCTAAATGCTAATCTGCTGTTTATTCATAGACGTCTTATAGCTTCAGAACCCCTAAGAGAGTGACATTTCAATAAATCTTTTTAAAGACTTAAAATGCCTCTATGCTGTATTTTATTTTCCCAAAGAAAATAAACCAGGAAACTTTTCCCCCTCTAACCCTTCAAAAATTAGAAAGAAGAATACTTTTTTTCTCCTAGAAAATGGTTTTGGGGGTTCATTGTAAGCACCTGGACTATAAAGAGTGCCATGATAACAAAGGATGATTTCATTGGATTCTGACAGTAGTTTTTTTATGACTTCTTTCCATGAAAACAACTTGATCTTCATCCTTTCCATAGGATACTGAAAACAGAGAGCCCCTTCTATTTTAGATAATATTTAAATACCCTTGGACTATCCTGTGGGTTTGACTTCAGCCCTTCAGTTTCCCTATACTGTCAGTTGTAAGGGCTTATGGAAAATTATGTCAAATTTGGTTGCCCAGAAACATTCATCAGCATTGTACATCAATTTCATCATGGCATGCTTGCCCACATTCTGGACAATGGACGATGCTCTCATGCTTCCTCGGTCACCAATGGAGTTAAACAAGGCTGTGTGCTTCCTCCCATGCTTTTTAGAGGCATGATGTTTTCAGCCATGTTGTCAAATGCTTTCAATGAGGATGAGCACGGCATCAAGGTCAGCTACTGCACTGATGGTAAATTCTTCAACTTGAAAAGGCTACAAGGCAAGACCAAAATGGAGGAAGTGTTGGGTCTTCTGTTTGCAGGTGATTGTGCATTCAATGCAGCCTCTGAAGCTGAGATGCAACAAAGTATCATTTGATTCTCTGCTGCTTGTGCTAATTTTGGCCTAACAATTAACACCAAGACAACACAGGTACTCCATAAGCCACCACCACACCATCCATACATGGAACCATCAGATACCTCAGATGGAGAAGTTTTGAATGCTGTGGATAAGTTCACTTGTCTTGGTAGTGTACTTTTCAGGGATGTACACATTTGATAATGAGGTTCACGCATGCATTACCAGAGCTAGCTCAGTTTTGGGGAGGCTCCGAAGGAAAGTATGGGAGAGAAGAGGTATTAGACTGATTACCAAGCTGAAGGTCTACAGAGCCACTGTGCTGACCTCATTGCTATATGCCTGTGAAACCTGGACAGTATACCAGTGCCATGCCAGGAAACTGAATCGCTTTGAGTTGTCTTAGGCATATTCTGAAGATCATCTGGCAGGATAAGATACCAGACACTGAAGTCTTTTCTCATACTAAGCTACCAAGCATTCAAACTCGACTTCAGAGAGTGCAACTCCAGTGGGCTGGCCACATTGTTTGAATGCAAAACCTACTCTTGCCAAAGACTATTTTTGGAGAACTCACACAGGGCAAGCATTCACATGGCAGTCAGAAGTGATACAAGGACACTAAAAACTCTGCCACACAAATCCAATTTATGTGCAAGTCAAGATATCACCCCGTGATGTCATTAGTCCTCTTTGAAAGTGAAAAATAAAGGATAACAACAGATTAACCAAAAGGTGATGAAACTTTTGGCCATGCCAAGCCTGAGTCACAGCACCTCAAAGACCACCTTGTCTAACCTGTACCTGAACAAGAATTCCCTCTGTGACATCCTCAGCAAGTGGCCATTCAGCCCCTGCTTGAAGATCTCCAGGGAGGAGGAATCCACTACTTTCCAAAGCAGGTCATTGTCCTCTTAGATAGTTCTACTCATTAGAAAAATTTTTCCATACCCGAAAAATAATTCTAACCCTCTGATATGGCAACCCAACTGACCATAAAGAAAGTAAAAGTTAGTTCACTCTAGACTTGCTTTTCAACAGGGAAAGCATACTGCTTTTGATGTCTTTTACCTTTTCTTTCACAGAAATATTTAACAAGTAGAATGTCATGCTCTTACTTGCTTTTTATGCCTTCACACATGAATGCTGCATAGCTATCCTACTGTCATTTTTCATATTCACATAATAACTATATTCTCTCTTTTAAAAGGGAGAAGAGAGGAGGAAAGCTTTTATTTGAGTCAACTATTTATTTGATTTAAAATGTAATTTTCCAAGATGAACAAAATAAGCAGTATCCCAAACAGTGGAAGTAGACCCCAATGAATATTTCATATTTTAATCAGTGAGGATCATACAAATAGCCAAGATACAATGGCTTCTTTTTAAGCATATACAAGTTCTTTATAAATTTTTTTGTAATTTTTAAACCCTTATAACTTAATAATGTAAGCTGTTATGAAACAGAGTGGCCTAGGGGATGAAGAGCTAACCTGGGAGAAAGGAAGACGAGTACAACTGCCACATCTGCCCTGCATGACCCTGGGCTAGTCATTTAACTTCTCAGTGCCCCAGACAATTTCTAACACTGTAAGTTGCAGAGAAAGTTGCTGATTTGAACTGATTGAGGGCTTCCCTTACATCTGTAAAGTCGTAGGTGCATAGCCCCTCCTCAAATTATTAAATTCATAGGAGTTTAGAACTAGAAGTTATCAGAAGTCTTCTAGTTCAATCCTCTCATTTTACAGTTGACTGAACTGAGGTCCAAAGAGGTAAATGGTTTGCTCAAGGTCATAGAGGTAGTAAATGACAGTTAAGATTCAAGCCTAGATCTGCAGACCACAAAGCTAGAATTCTTTGCTTTACTCCACTAGAAACAATTTGGAACCTTTCTGGCAATGAACACTGAATTTTTGCCATAAGCGATATGAACTCCACGTACTCTATATTCTCTATCCCTTGGGTTTTTTCTCTTTTCTCTCACTTTTTATCCACATCCTACTTCCAATTATGGAATGGAAATCAAAGTTTTCTGCATAATATTTCACCTGTAGTGTCTGCTCTTAGCACCTGTGACAGCAGAGATCTGAAGTAAGACTTCTATATTCTCTGTGTCTCTTTAAGATCAGAACATAGAAATTTAATGTTCCTCAGTGTCTCAGTGAATACCTGAAAATAATCTAATTTTCTTTTTCTTATAAGTGAAAATATTTTTCAACACCATAGAAAGTGCTCTGATGTGTGTGCATTCCTCTAGGAGAGCTGCTCTTCTTATGCCCTGCTATTCACCTGAGCTGCAGGACATCAGAATAAGTGATCACCCATTATTACCAGCCTTTGAAACAGGATTAGCACTGCAGCAGTTTGCTCCTATTCAAATGGTCCTTTCCATGGTGTTTCAGTGCCATCTCTAAGACATCATATGGCAGCTTTTGTTTTCCAACTTCAAAGTTTGTTTGTTTGGTTTTTTTTTAAATTAGTATGTTTTTCCATGAAATTCTGAAGATAGGAATCTGTGGGGGGGAGGGGCTTTCAAAATTTCTTTTACAACTCTTAAGTCTGTCAAATCCAGGGTCTAGAGATCTAGTTTTAAAAAAATCCCTTTGATATTTAGAACCTATTGAGGAAATAATGGCTTGTCTTTTCTAAAATTATAGACTCAGTGGGTTCTTCAAGGTTTTTTTATAAGTAGACAGGTATACACTACTGATAACTACTATTAGTAACTACTATCCCATAGCACTTAAAGGTTTTATTTGAGGTGAAAATTTGAAATTCTGGGCTTCCTCATTCCCTTACCCCCTGGCCTCCAAATAAGGTGCTATTCTTTAGTCCATTTGGTTCATTATTCAGAAGAAACCAAAAATCCATACAATTTTGTGTCTCCAATTGTTCTTATCAATACTTAGGAGATTTTCACTTATCAATAGAGATACTCACAATCCTCCTGGAGGGAAATTATGGCCTAGCTGGCAACAATAACAGAGTAATGGACATTTAAATGTGTAACAATTGTAAGTCCTCCCTCAGGGGATACAGAGCTCAACCCTATTCTAATGAAGAGGTAGATGAGCATTAAAAGTCATGGTGACCAGCATCATTCATTATCCTATAACCCATATGGTGGAGTACCTCTTCAAGCATAATCAGGCTTATCTTTGGACAATAGCCAGGTAATATACACTATCATGGCCTGTATTCATAGCCTTTCTAGCTTGTGTACTACTGTCCAAGGCTGTGAGAATGCAGGATCATCTCCATACCATTCTGAGACATTGCCAAAGTAATGTAACCTCTCTATAAGCCTCTATAACTTCAGTTGAATAGTAAAAATATTCATAACAGAAGGAACAAATCATGCAAAGCAATGTAGCATATATATAAATGTATGTGTATATATAAATACACAAATATATAATATATATTATATATAATATATTGTCCTTTGTGCACAATACGTGCACATATTATGTATATATGTATATATATACACAAAAGGTAAGCCTCATGTGGGCAAATGATATCCATATGATTTTCATATGATGGAAATTCTCAAAAATCTGTTCACATTCTTTAATCATTTATCCATTGGGGTATGACTCTTGTTGCTAAATATTTGTGTTAATTCCCTACATATCTTGGATAGATGTGGATGGATGGATGGATGGATGGATGGATGGATGGAAGAAGCATTTATATGGTGCCTACAATGGGTCAGGCATTATACTAAATGTTTACAAGTATGATTTCTTTTGGTCTTCACGACAACCCTTGGAGAGAGGTATTGTTATTTTCCCCCTCTTACAGCCAAGGAAACTGAAGCAAAGAGAGGCTAAGTCACTTGCCTGGGGAGGGGGAACCAAGAAAAGATCTCCTGTAGAAGATGCTGTTTGAACTGAGTCATGAAGGACCCCAAGGATTCTAAGAGGCAGAGGTGAGGGAGGAAAGCATTCTCAGCATGGGGGACAACCTAGTATGAAGCATCATATGTGGAAAGCAGTAAGTAAACCAGTTTATCTGGACCACACAGGATTGAGAATATTGGAAAGATAGAAACAGGTTAGTTTATGGAGAGCTTTAAATGCCAAACAGAGGACTTTATATTTTACTTTAAGATTTGCAAAGTGCTTTAGATATATTATCTCATTTAATCCCCAGAACACTCTCATGAGGTAGGAGGTTATTATCATCCCCATTTGACAAGTAAGAAAACTGAGGGCAAGGGGAGTTACATAACTTGTCCAGAAACATAAAACCAATAAGTGTTTGAGACAGGATTTGAACTCTGACTCCAACTGCCAAACTCTATCAACTATATCATACTGCCCCTAAAGAATTAGGGGTAAGGGAAAGAAGCAGACAAATTAACTTTGCTCAAAATGATCAGAGATAGGGTAACTCTTCTGCAACATAGGCAATTCTCAGTTCATAGAAAATAAAAAGCTTCTTCAATAATGACAGACTTTAAAAAAAAAGGTAACAGACTACCCCCATACTGAGGATGGAAAAGACTTATATCTCATTTTTAAGGGTACTTAGTTATATATAAAGAAAAACACACTCGGAATCTTCACAAAGGACAAGCTTTATATCGTGATTTAGAGCTACAATGGATCTCAAAGTTTTCTAGCCTGACTACCCCATTTTTCAGGTCAGGAAACAGGCTCGAAAAACCTAAATGACTTGCCAGGTCACAGATAGCAAAGGCAGAACAGGATTCTTGAGTTGCCTATCCACCGGCTCAGTGCTTTTTCCATTACGTCATTAGGAAAAATACAACTGACTCTAACGATAATCAAAGATCCCTTCAATCAATCCAAAAGGTGCATCTGTGCATATAAATCCTATGTGGAAAATGAAAACCAAGACAAACAGAAGTGCAAGAGAAGACATCCAGTCATTTAAGTTTGTCTAGGGAACTGACCCTTTCATATTTTGACAATTTTGATGATGAAAGGGGCAAAGACGAAAACAAATGCAAAGCTTACTCTAGAAAAGTAATTAAAGTGACAATGCATTTACCCAAGATAAAGCCTGCCTCAAGTTTCTGTGCTTCAGTTGTTTGTTTGCATTTGTCAGACTATAGAACTTTGAAGTGAGTAGAGGGAAAAGTCTGATTCAGTTCTATGTTGCAAACCTGCATATGACTGGCTGGAATATATTGGCATTAATAACCAGGGGTATCCTGAACACCAAAACTATTATGTAACTATTGGACAAACATGCTCTGCCAAATTATATCAAATGGTATTTTGGTTACTCATCATTTGCTAATAGTTCTCAAAGAAAAAGTACATTTCTGAAGGAGGTAGACTAGGAAGAAAAAAGAAAAGATTTCAGAGCTGTGAAAGTTTATATAGTTTTCTGGCCTGGGATCAGAGAAGAGATCTCAGTGTTACAGGGACATAAGACTAGTGGTCTCCACAGGCAAGATTCATGATATCAATGGTGACCATGAATGTGCCTGTATAGTTTGGTATCATAGAATATAAGAGACTCTCTATACAGAAGGCAGAAGAAGTAAAACATTTATTCAGATACCAGAGGATCAAATCCTAAAACCAATAATTGTAATTCAACATAACAACAATTATGTCCCAAAATCAGTAAGTCCATTTCAGTGTAAGGAAAGTAAAATACAATATCACAAGAAGGAGCAAAGCCATCCTGTAAACTTCCCCTCTGCTAGGGCCTTCCCCTAAACACTCACTCACAAATCCTAACTGTCTGCTTGTCTGCATCCTCTCCTCCCACAGTTCTGAAAGCCCTTGCAGTTCTCCCTCTCTCCATGTCTATGAAGAGAGTTGGCTCTATAGAAGTATTGTATCTACTGTATCCTTGTTGTATATCCTTTCAACGTTAGAGCTAAGCAAAGTTTCTCTTTTTTAAAAGTATTCAGTGACCTATAAGCATTTTATTTTATCCCAACATCAAACCTAAACTAACAGAGTGCTAGTGTCAGTCCTGCCTCTAACAAGTAGTCAAGAAAGTATCAAGGAGTTGTATGGCAGAAAGAAAAGATGGATTGGTCAAATTGCAAAACAAGAGATGACAGGTAAAGAGCAAGAGCCATGTTCCCATGGTATCTTCATGATGTTATGTGTAAGTGAGGGAAGCCTCTAACATGTTGCATAGACCTTCTAGAGTGAACTTTTGGAAGAGCAGTGACAATAAACATATAGAATGAACAAATGGGTTTCCATTTGTGTCATTGGAGAGAACTCAGATCTATGAGATGCATTTGAAGATTTGATTGGTTATCATAATTTTCTAACATTTAGCCACTTCAGACCCTACAAAATAAGGATATTCAACATGATTGCTTCAAACGTCTCTTCCAGTTCCAAATGCATTATTCTTTGGCCTTATAATTCTAAGAATTAAGCAGTTCCACCTTCTCTGTTATCTATCTATCTCAACTAGGTCCCTATCCTTTTTCTGATCCTTTTCTAGTCCTATAATTTTGGAAAACAACAACAACAACTGGGACTAAATAATTTTATCCTAAAAAATTGGTATCACAGAAATGGTAACTTAACCAAAGAAAAACAGCAAGAACAAGACAACATTCAAAATGTTTGTAATTTGGCCAAATCAGTCCTTTGGGGAAATTTTACATCTCTAGATACTTTTACCAACAAAAGAGGGAAAGTACAAATCAATAAATTGGGCATACAACTAAAAAAATCCCAAACAAACAAAAAAATAGAAATCCCAAATACCAGAGCAATATCGCCACCAAATTGATATATAAAAATAAGAGCTACTATTTTGGGAAAAATAAAAATGTAGGCACACAGTTAATTTGATTTTTTTAAAGGAAAGCCAATTAGTGATAAAAAATGGAAAAGACCAATTCATAACAATTGAGAAAATAATTAGAAATAATTTTGCTTAATTACATGTCAAGAAAACAGATAAATAAAATAGATGAATATTTATGGAAATAGATACTTAGATCACCAAAATAAGAAATAAAGAAGCTAAATAGCCTAATCTCAGAAAAAGAAATTGAAGAAGCCATAAACGTAATCATAAATAGATTGGGGGGGGAGCAGTACCAGGTAGATTTACAAGTTAATTCTATCAAAAATTCAAAGAATAATTCATTTCAATATTATTTAAATTATTTGCAAAAATGGGAAATGTTACCAAACTTTTATCATACAAATATGGTTATGTAGTTTTAATAAATAAATGAATGAGATAGAAGCAAGAGAAAGAAAACTACATACCAATGTCTCTAATAAATATCAGTCTTAAAATACTGAATAAAATACTAGCAAAGAGATTATATTAATCCATTTTTAGTTGTATACAATGAATAACTTGGACATAGATCAGGAATTATGGGTTAGTTCAATATTAGAAAAACTATAAATATAATAAAACACATTAGCAGCAAAAACAAGAATAAATCATATATCACTCAAAGCAAAAAAAAGTTTTGACAAAATAAAGATTCCCTTATGTTAAAAAAATAAATTCATATGAATAGATAGACCTTTCCTTGTAAATTAAATGATCATGCCCTCTAACCTTAAGTGTCCCTCAGGATTCTGTCCTTGGCCCTCTTCTCTTTTCCTTCCACACTACTTCACTTGGTAACCTCATCAATTTCCATAGATTTAATTACCATCTCTATGCTGATGATTCTCAAATCTATCCCTGTCCCAGACACTCTATTGACCTCCAATCTCACATCTCCAACTATCTTTCAGATGTTTCAAATTGGATATCCAGTAGACATCTTAAACTCAATATGTCCAAAACAGAACTCATTATCTTCCTCCCACTCTAACCACTCCCCCAACTCCTACCTCCTATATTACTGTACAGAGAAATAGCATCCTCCTAGAGTCATCCTGGACTCCTTACTACCTCTTGCCATCTATCTCAAATCTGTCATCAAGGCCTATCAATTTCAGCTTTGCAACATCTTACATATATGGCCCCTTCTCTCCTCTGACACTGCCACCGCTCTGGTACAGGCCCTCATCATCCTATGCCTGATTATTACAATAGCCTTCTAATGAGTTTGCCTGCCTCAAGTCTCTCTCTAGTCAAATCCATTCTCCATTCAGCCACTAAAGTGATTTTCCTAAAGCACAGGTTCAATCATGTTACCCCCCTACTCAATAAACTCCAGTGGCTTCCTATTGCCTCCGGGATCAAATACACAATGCTCTTCGGTATTCGAAACCCTTCATGACCTAGCACTCTCCTACTTTTCCTCTTATATCTTACTTCCTGACCGTTACTCTTTGATCCAGAGACACTGATCTCCTTGCTGTTTCAAGAATAAGACACTCTATCTCTTGGCTCCAGCCATTTTCTCTGGTTGTCCCTCATGCCTCCTCAGCTCCAACTATTGACCTTCATCATTTACTTTAAATCACAGCTTAAATCCCGTCTTCTACCAGAAGTCTTCCTCAACCCCCCTTAATTCTAGTGCCTTCTCTCTGTTAATTATTTCCTATTTATCCTGTATGCACATTGCTTTGTACGTACTTGTTTACATGTTATCTCCCCCATTAGATTGTAAGCTCCTCGAGTGCAGGGACTCTTTTGCCTTGTTTTATGTCCCCAGTGTTTAGCACAGTGCCTGACATATAGTAAGCACTTACTGCTTACTATACCTGCAAGGGAAATATTTTAAAGGCATTTCCAATAAATCAATAATAATTCAAGAACGTCCATTGTCACCACTATTATTTGCTGTCATTTTACTGACTCAGAAGTGTCAGCATAGAAGTGATAGCTGAAGTTGCCCATTGCCCTGCTCCAAACTCTGTTTCATTTCTAGAGAGATATGACTTCAAAAACTATCTTCCAGACTTATTTACACAGTGAACATGGGCATGACAACCTTAATCAAATCATAATCAAATAAACTTTGCCATTATTCCTAAATGGAGTGTTTTGAACTATTCCTTTATGTCCTCACAAACATTCTTATAACTTCCTTGACCAAGACACCTTGACCATCATTACCCTATGTGCACTGTCTCCCCAGCTTCTTGAGGGCAGAGACACTTTTCTTTTTGCATTTGTATCCTAAGGTCTTAGCACAGTGCTTAGAACACTCAAGCAAGTGTCTAATGTATGCTTTTTCATTCACTCATTCTTTAATTTTAAAAGAATTGTCTGAAAATCAAGGTGAAGGTGCAGTGTGACTGTTAGATAATTAAATATGTTATTAACATGTCAAATATATTGCAGTCATATTCATGCAAGGTCTTCTTTCTAAGCTCTAAGAGCCACAGCAAAAGAAAGCTTAACACCAGATCTATTGCTTTTATGAGATAACACACAATTACGGAATTTTTTTCCGATGCTAATTTGGTTAATTTCAACATATAAGCTTAAAACATTGGATATGAGCACTTATAGATTTTGACACACAAAATAAGTATAACCTGGCTTTGAACATGCTCAGTTTGCCTAACATGGAGCTCTCTGCGACATGAACCATGTGGATGAGGGTAGCCTCCTTGCTTGGCTTTCTGTATCCTTAAATGTAATACCACTAAGTGGTCTTTTTATGATCTCCTTATGATTTCTTTCTACTAGCTATTCAGTTGTGCTCCTAGCTGCAGCTACTCCCAGAATGGATGCCATGATCTGAACCAGTGAGAGGGGGAAGGGATTGACGCTTCCCCTTTTCTCTCTCTTTGACCCCAGCTCCCAGAAATGGGCCTGGGGGTATTTGTTTCTGCTTTTTGTTGCAGGTGCCAAAGATAATCTCTGCTGGAGCAGAGAATAGAGCCATGGAGACCTTGGAGCCAGGATCCCAGGCAGGGTGGTAAAGCCACCCATCTCAGCATGGAAGCCATGAGAAGTCACGGTGTCCGGACTTGAGTGCAACAGGGGTGTGAACTAGGACGTGAGATTGTGTTCTATGGGAACTGAGTTGAACTGTGAACTTAATCCTCTTCCTTCTCCCCCATCAGAAGCTTAAGTGATTCAGGGGAGAAGAGGGATTATGCCTCCCACATGTTTGGGGGGAGTATATTTGTATATTTGTGATTATCTTTTGAAGTAAGTATTCTTCTTTGTAAAAGCTCCATTGTGTTACATATATGTAACAATCTTATATGGCTTCACTCTCCCATCTCTAACTCACACTAGCAGTTTGGGTCCCTGAAAGGATGACTGATACTATTTGTGAGTTGTAGGGATAGATCATGAGTCCCCATTCATGAGGGGGATTTGGGATGGAGAAACAGGAGAGAAGAGAGGGGAGGAAAGATGAGAAGTAAAGCATGGCATCCTCTTGAAATATTGGTCTGGGAAATCAGTCACCAATTAGGAGAGCAGGACTGCAGGGCAAGAGTTTTTCAATGCTGAAGACTGAACTATTCTTCTATTTCCAATGGAAAAGGACAAACTACTTCTCAGGAGGATTTGAGTTATAACTGTTAATTATATAAAGTATATACTTATATTGGGGCAGCTAGGTGGTACAGTGGATAGAGTTCCAGGCCAAGAGTCAAGAAGAACTGTGTTCAAATCAGGCCTCATACATTTAGTAGGTGTGTTCTCCTGAGCAGGTCACTCAACCCTGTGTGCCTCAGTTTCCTCAAATATAAAATGAGCTGGAGAAGGAAATGGCAAACCACTCCAGTACCTTTGTCAAGAAAACCCTAAATGGCGTCACAAAAAATCAGACACAACTGAAATGACTGAACAACAACTTATATTGATCAAAGGATATTTTTATATCTTCCTAAGATGGAAATATACCATTGTTAATCAATCAGTCTAGGTCAACTTCGTGAAACTTAAGGTAGTTCCTGAATTTTCAATTCCCCACTCACTCTAGATTCACAGAACATTCATAGCAATGAAAATATCATTTTTTCATGAGAATGAATAAAGTCCAGGGTTAGAAAAAGCTAGGCTAGGGTGGCACATAGACAACTGCATGCTGAGACAGATTCTCAGAACTATTTTTCTTTAGGAAAAAATCAGTCCCAAGTTTAAATCCCATTTATCTAAATTTGCTGTTCTGAAAAATAAAACTAACTTGACATAAACTTCTGGAAAATTGTCCATGATTTTGAGAAGTTTAAAATTATGAATATTCCTTCTGGGAAATTATATCTAGGATGACACCATCCTTTCATTTTGCAGCCTCATGCAGTTAGACACATTGAAATGCCTCTAAATTCAGAGTTAATAGAGAAATATAATTATTCTATCTAAATGATTTGATACATTTATTTTAATTATTTGATTTATCATAATTTGGCAGCATCCACATGGAAATCACATTATGCCACCTACTCATCAATAAACTAATACTTACAATAGCATATTCATTAATAGTAGCTATGAATTTAATCAAAACTCCATTCATTTGACTTCACCAATTTGAAATTTCTGACAATCAAAACAAAGATGATGGACATCTCTATATTTTTATGACTAGTTGTTTGAAAGGTAAATGAATAGTGTGCACAAGTTAAGAGCTAAAGACTTGGATTCAGATCCCAGGTTGGCAACCTTCTACTTTTGTGACCTAAAGCCAGTCATAAGCTTTCCAAGCCTTAGTGTCCTTAATTATGAAATCAATGAGTTGGCCTAAATGATGGAAGATTACTTCAAGCTCTAAATATGTGATCCTACAGATCTTAAAGTATATGATCAAGGTGAACTCCTCAGCCTGGATCTTAAAGTGCTCTGCTGTCTTCCAATCTGATTTACAACTCTCCCTTAGGTAGCTAGGTTGCATGGTGAATAGTGCTGGGCCTGGGGTCCAAAATATCTGAGCTCATATGCACAAATGGAAATCAAACTGTACATACCCATTGATCCAACAATACCACTGGTAGGTCTGTATCCCAAAGAGATAATACAAAAAGGAAAAGGACCCACATGTACAAAAATATTTATAGCAGCTCTTTTTGTGGAGGTAAAGAATTAGAAATTAACGGGGTGCCCTTCGATTGGGGAATGGCTGAGCAAGTTGTGGCATATGAATGTAATGGGCTATAAGACTATTGGGCTATAAGAAATGATGAGCAGGCCAACTTCAGAAAAACCTGGAAAGATTTACATGAACTGATGCTGAGTGAAGTGAGAAGAACCAAGAAAACATTGTACACAGTAACAGTAACATTGTACAATGATCAGCTATACCTGGAAAGATTTACATGAACTGATGCTGAGTGAAGTGAGAAGAACCAAGAAAACATTGTACACAGTAACAGTAACATTGTACAATGATCAGCTATAGTAGATTTAGTTCTCAGCAATACAATGATCCAAGACAATTCCAAAAGACTCATGATGGAAAAGGCTATCCATAACCAGAGAAAAAAACTATGGAGTTTGAATCCAGATCCAAGATACTATTTTCACTTTTTCTTATTTCTTGTTTTTTGTTTTCTTTCTTATTGTTTTTCCATTTTGCTCTGTTTCTTCTTTCACAACGTGAATAATGTGGAAATATGTTTAATGTGATTGCATAGGTATAACCTCTATCAAATTGCTCACCATCTTGGGGGGAGGGGAAGGGAATAGAGGGAGAAAAAGTCGAAACTCAAAATCTTACGAAAAAATGAATGTTGAAAGCTATCTTTATGTGTAATTGGAAAAAATAAAATACTATTTACAAAAACAAAAAAAAAGAATTTTTTAAAATAAATACTTTAGTTCCAATCTAGTATCAGACACTTATTAGTTGTGTGACTCTGGGCAGGTCACTTAACCTCTGTCTGCCTTGGTTTCCTAAATTATAAAACAGAGATCATAATGATACCTACATCACCAGATTGCCATGAGGATCAAATGAGAAAGTATTTGTTAAGAACTTAGCACAATGCTCAGCAAATAGTAGGTACCTAATAAATGCCTGTTCTCTTCCTTTCCTCTTTTCCTTCTACTCCCCTCCATATATTCCATATTCCAGTCAACTTGGACTACTCATTGTTCCTCAGTCTTATCCTACACTCTTCTGCCTGCTTGCAGACTAAAACTAAATTCCTGCGTGTCAGCAATACCTTCATCTCTACCTAATGAAATCTTTCAATTCCCTCAAGGTCTACCTCAAATACCACTTCCTCCATGAAGCCTTCTAACTGAAAGTGATGCTCTCCATCCTAAAATGTTCTTAATGTCTAAATCTCTCACCTGTTATGTGTGCTTATCTACATTCTGCCTCATGTCATACTTATCTGTGTACATGACATATCCTCTTTTACACAATAAGTTACTTAAAGGCAAATACTACATTGCTTTGGTCTGTAGCACATTGCACAGGGAGTTAGGAAGAATAAGAGATTAATCAATGTTTGTGTAAAGAATGGGATAGAATACAATGCAATGCAAGCAAAGGCCAAGTTGTTGATTCTGCTGTATCCTGGTTCCTCTTACTGGAGGTTTCCCCAGCTCTGCCTCTTGACCTTACACAGTAAAGTAAAACTCTTGACCAAATTCTACTTTCTTCTAAGATTGACCACTAAGAACCTTATTACTCCATGTTGATAACAATAGCTCATACTTACAAAATACCTCAAGGATCAAAACATATTCTGCATACATTAAATCATTTGCTATGACGTGCCTATGAGGTTGGTACCATATAAATTATAGCTCGCATTTTATAGATGAGGAAACTGAATCTCAGAGAGGTTGTCATTTGCTCATGATCACAGTATAAATAAGTCTGAGAAGGAATATTTGAACCTTCTACTACTTCATCTGTTTCTTAGATTCACAGAAGCATCTATATCACATAGACTACTATGCTAACCCTATGGCATCACCACTACCCAGTAGTTGAGGGTTCTTTTCAGGCATTCATAGGTCCCCTAAATGAATCAAGAAACATATAATTCCTGCCATACACCACCATAACTGACATTCCTTTACTTTGATATTGTTCCCCACCCTTATAACATGGACAATCAGAAAATCAGTTGGTCTTTGAGAGGACAGTTATCATCACATCATCACCATCATCATCATCATCATCATTCTTCAATCATGTCAATTGTTAATGATCTTTTCCTCTTTATATCACCATGTATATGCTTACATGTTATATGCCCTCCCCTCCCCACAATGTAAACTCTTTGAAGGTTAAGTCTTTTTTTCCCTATTGCACAATACCTTGTACATAGGAAGCACTAAATGTTTGTTGAAATTGAGTTGAATATCAATAGTAATCCATACATGAAGATTTTATTCCACCTACTGAGTATGCCTCTTTATGGTACTAACAAGTTATATTAGATTGTGGAATGAAATATTCATGAATGCATAAGTAAAACTTCTGAAATACCACTTAATGTAAAAACAATAATTTATAAATGATGACTCCAACATTCAAGGTAATGTCATTCATTCATTCAACAAACAATTATTGAGCACCAACTATTTCTAACTCACTGTATTAAGTTGCTTTTCATCATGGACAGATGGGTGGATGGATGGATGGATGGATGGAAGGATAGATGGATGGATTGACAGAGATACATGTATTTATTATTATGCTCCTTCTAAGTGTTGAGCATAGAGAGGCAAGACAGTCCTTCTCAAGGAGCTCATCTTCTAATAGAGAGAGACAAAATATACAGGAGGTTTCATCTGAAAGATTCAAAGGTCCCATGGTCTTTAGGATTTATTGGCAAAGTAGGTATTATCAAATCTTTTTTAATGTCATTACCATTGCTAAAATCACATCCCTTTCTTTTTTGAGCCATTCTTTTTTCAGTCTTTAGCAGCTGTGACTCCTGAGGGTAAAGAGATGAGGGGAGGGAGACTTATAACACCAACAGAGGCAATTGCCAGGTCATGTAGTCATAAGGGTTGCTTCTCTTAATGATAAGTGTGGGGCCAAGGCTGAAAGCAATAGCAGTCATCGGGGGGGGGGGGTGGACTCTTCCTGCAATCCTCAGATTTACTGATCCGTTACTGGCAGTTGGCCAGATCTTGTTGGTGGCAGTGGCAGGCACTTTTTCCACAAGAGTAGCTCCTTTAAATGATGACTAAGATGGGATCCGGGCCTGCTATTTCCAAGGTTCTTGGGAATAATATTCCTGAGTGTTAATATCCAGTTTCTGGAATGATGAGAGATGGGTAAAGCCTTGCCCTGGCACTTCAGCAATATCTTTAGGGTAGAATAATGGGACCGAGTTGATATGAAATTCCCCTCTTGAGCCTTATTTTTTGGCCATTATTTGGCCATATTTTTTGGCTTTTTTTGGCCAAATCATTTAATCTGCCTCAACATTGGTATTCTCATTTATAAAATGAAGGGGTTGTATGAGGTGAGCAGCTCAAACCTGTGATTCATTCTATGGTCTCAATGTATTAGGACTATTCCTTGAGAGGAGTGTTTAATAAAGCCTTTCAAGTACATAGACTTAAAAGAAAATTTATAGCTCAATAAAACATGTAAATCTATCAAAAATGACTTCTATAAATTGAGGCTATAATTCTTAAAAATAACACAAAAGATACAGACACACAAGCTGCGTGAATAGAATTTTCTATATAACTCATAGGATAGAAATAAACAGTAAATTCGATAGTGTTCCTCAAGCCCAGTAGCCCTGGACTTACTTAACATAAAGTCATACAATCCATCAGCACCAAACCAAGTAGAGAGAAAGAGAAAAAAAAATGTTCTCTGGCTGGAAACCATTCACAGCAAGACCCTCTGGTCTAGCCATAAGAAAGAAAAAGAGTTGAAGATAAGAGGGAAAAGGGAAAGGGGAAAGCATAAAACTGAAGCTGGACCATTACTCTGACTGTCAATAAAAAGAGACACCCATGAAGAATAGTGTGTCTTCTAGGAGAAAATTAGAGGAAAAATGATGTGACATAGACATGTGATCTGCAAATGAGGTGTAAAAACAGGAAAGAGAATGAGAGGGAGGGAAGTGACAGAGACAGAGAGAGGGGAGAAAGAAGGGAAGGAGGGAGAGAGAGAGAGAGAGAAGACAGATTGTGTGTGTGTGTCTGTGTCTGTGCATGTGTGTTTTCTGTATATTATTCCCACTACTTCTGATCTAGTCAGGTTATATATGAGTTACCTTGCCTCTTGGTAGAGTCTGTTCCTCAGCATGCTCTAAGGGTTGGAGGGAAATTACAGAATTGAAGTGAATTTTCACATTCATTGAAGAAACAACCTTTTTTTAAAATGGACCAGTTAGGGTACAAGAAGTTCTAACCCTGTTAACAACAGAGAGCTATCACTTCAATCCAGGCACACAGTCTATTGCCATCTATTTCTCCAACCAGTCTGTCTAGAACTTGAGTGCTTCTTATGTGCCTAGCACTGTTCCTAAGACCTCTGTTGGGACTAGATCATTGAAAAGCACATTATTTAATCCCATTCCAAAAAATGAAAAGGGAGAGAGGTATAGTCAGCAATGCAATTACTACTAGGGATAATCAAGCTAACAGGCTTTTAGCAAGATGTTCTTATTTAGAAAATTGTTAAGATATTCCTCCTTGTGAATGTTTGTGCACCTGTTGCTTTGTAGTTGTTATTTAGTAGTTTAACTTGCATTAATGTTGGTCTCCCCCAACTAGATAACTAAATCAAAATTTCTGTCTTCTGGTTTTGTTTTTGTTTGTTTTGCCACCTCTTATAATTACAGTAGGTACCTATAAATAAAATCATTGTTTCAAATGGTTAATGGTAGTATCTTCATCTGCTATAGCGTATTCTGGTACAAAGTCCAGAGGCAAAGGCAGAATGCCAGAGGCCATCATCACCCAAGAAAGTCAAGGAAAGGCATTCCTAAATAACTCAGTGAGTTAGAGCCAGTGCTAATGAGGCCAAAGTTCTGGATTTTATCCAAATGAGGGTCAGTTAACTTTACTCTATTTCATGATCCCACTTAGCACACAAATTCATGCCATTTGAGACTGGGTAAGGAAATAAGAACAGGTCAACACAATCCTTCACTGGTAGTGGGGAGGGGGGGATGTGAGGGGGGGTAGAAAACAACTCAGAAGCTTGCTCCAGCAGGGGATCAGGACAATAATCTCCACATCCATGAAGGACAATGCTTTATATGCAGTACGTTACCTTCAGGAAGGAGACATCTCAAGTGTTATTCAGCAAAGAATGTATTTTCTTATACAATTCAAGGCCTGAATTTCCACTCCACAATGCATCTGGATGCTGATAGCTCTCAGGAGATTTGTTGTTTCTCCATGATAGCTCTGATTCCCTCATTTAGGAAATTCAAATAATGTAGTTTTCATTCCCTATTTGAAGTAACAGCTTGATTTCAGGTTTTTTTTAAAAGTGTGTGACTGTGTTTGTGTGAATGTGTGTAAAGGAATATTCCAAATGAGCCACTTTTCAAGGCCTCCTAGCAGTATGTGAGGGAAGCTTCCTTAGGAGGAAACTCATTGTGCTTAAATCATTGTGTAGGCCAAGATTGCTTATTTGTTTTGATTTTCATGTACAGCAAGTTATATCTTCTACTAGAGAGAATTGATGTTAAAAATTAAAAACAGGATGCCAAGGAATAATATTTTTTAAAAAGTTTATTGTAAGGCATGGAAAAGGGGAAGAGTAATATTAGCATCCTGTCACATATTATTTGGTGATTTCCTTAGGGTTTCTAATACAATGGCATCTGGCAATCCCTTTTCTTACTGCAAATCCTTTAGGAGATACAAGGGGGAAGATAGTCATCTTATTTAGTGTCTCATAAAAAGGGAAAGGACTGCAAAAGACCAGAATACAGTAACTCATTCTGCAAAGATAACATAAAGTCAAAGAGAGTTGTATCTCTATTCATTCACCCATAGCCCAAATAGGGCAAATTTCTCTCAGCTCTTAAAAAGATAATGAGTGGGCCAATTATTTTTTCAGAGCATAGACACAGGATGAAGAGGAACTGCTTTTTGTATATAGTGAAGATAAACTAAGTGACTTGAAAATGTCATTTTCAAATAGCCTCTCCAACTGGATGGGAGAAATGTTCACAGGTGTCTTGCCAGTGGCTTCATGACTAAAAACACCAAAATTCACATTTGGTTCAGGCATGGTGATCTCAAATATACAATAAGCTGACCTGAGGTGACTATAAATCTTTTGATAACCAATCCTGCTACATATTTGAACTTGCTAATAGCAAGTATGCCTTTGTCTTATTTTAATGTCAAAGCAATTGTTACGGGAGCCAGAGAATCAAAAAGATCATTGTTTTTGAGTAGGCCGCGAATATATGTTGCTACATAATAGGCCTTCTGATGTGGAAATGATTGCTATTTATTTAAGACATTTCATAATAATTTTCAGCCCTGCATACAAAATATTATTTCTAATTGAGATTTATTATTTTACAGATAACTAGGTGCTAACATTGTCCTGCTCTTGAATTCACTTAACTTTTATGTGCTTCTAATAAACATATTTCATAAATGACCCCCTACCTTCTACACAGAAATGTTGTAAAGATCAATGTGGTAAAGCATTAAACACTTTGAGTTCCTTATAGAAAATTTTAAAATTTTATCAATTTAAGGCATTTTCATCATAAGTATTGTCTGGCACTTTCTTTACAAAGAAATCAAGTACTGGATAATTTCAAATTGTTCAAAAATTTACACAAGCGAGGCCAATATTTCATTATTTTAAAAACTCAGTTAAGAAAAGCCAGAGAACTTTTATTTTGTGCTTTCATGATATCAGAGAACCCATCAAGCCAAAGGTCTTTGTATGCTTTTCTTAATTAGGAATCATGATTATTCACAAAGTTCTTCTATTCTGTATTCAGTCTCAGTGATCCATTAACTCCGTTTAAAGGAAACAATAACAGGTTGACATCCACTGATGGGAAGAAAGAGTATCTTTCTGATGGGAGAGGGGGGACAGTCAAAACTGTGATACTGAATATGAACATCTAAAAATGTGGTGTTTCATAAATTCATTTCGCTATTAGAAATTGAGCACAGGGTGATTTACATGGAAGAAAATAGTTGTCCAAAAGGCTCTAATTTTAAGCAAGTCAGCACAAATGTTTCTGCTGTGCTGGTTTGATTTTTTAAATTTGCACAGTAGAGGACATCCAAGATACTTAGCAGCCAAAATGAATAGTAGTGGACAGACCATTATTAATCCAAAGGGCCAAGTGCAAGATGAATGTAGAATTTAAGCAGGTATGCCCCAGGCACATTCTCACAGTGATAACATTCTACAAAAACACAGGAGAAGCTTCATGGGCAGTAAAATGGTAGAAGTATTGAGTTGAAAAATAGTAAAAGATTAAGGGACATTAATACATTGTTCAACAATCCTTTCAATTTGTCCTTTGGAGATCATGGATCAGTGGGATCTAATACATTTGTCTTCAATGACAAGCATCATAGTATAGTGGCAGCTAAGTGGTTAGAAGCTACAGTGGATAGGAGCTAGACTTGGAGTTATGAACTGGGTTCATAACCTTTAGTTTCCTCATCACTAAAATGGGGGTAATAATTCCACCTACATTTGAGGGTTGTTATTAGGATAAAATGATACAATAATATGTCTTTATAAACCTTAAAGCACTATATAAATGCTAGCTATTATTAGTGGATAGAAAGCTATCTGGGTAGTCAAGAGGAGTTGGGTTCAAGTCCTATCTCTTACACATACTGGCTATGTGAGATTGAATAAGTCACAATCTCTCAGGGCCCTCAAGAAATTCTGTAAGACAATAAGCTGCAGAATAATTGTCCTTAAGCACCAGTGGAGGGAGTTTCCACATTAGAAATTCCATATAACAATTATATCACTGGACTAGAACCAAAATAAAAATACATAAATATGTAAATATAAAAAAAAGCTTTGATCCATGTTAGAACTCTATCCACAAATGTGAATTACTAATCACATATAACTGAAAGTATTATAAAATTACCTGATGTATAGGAAATTTGAATGAATTTTTCATAGTAACACAACTAAATGGTATCAGAGCCAGGATTTTAACCCATGCTTCTTGATTTCAATTTCTCTACTCTATCCACTACACTAGACCACTTTGTGGGGTACTTAAAACACTAAACATATGTGAGATATGTATTTATGTTTATCAAATTAACAAAGCATTTATTATATACTCATTGTGTACCAAGCACTATATTGAGCACTAAGAGTACAGATACAAATGTGGAATGTTCCTTGCCCACAAAGAGCATACATTTTAAAGGAGAAAGCCAATACATATAGAGGAGTAGGGATCAAGGAAGTAAGTTTTGGTCTAGGAGAACAGAGAAATTATAAATGGAGCCATAGTCAGTTGTCATCATTCTTTGCAGAAGTAATGATATTTGATTCCTCAAAGCACAAAGCAGAAAAGGGGGAGGGCAATGAGCAATAGAGTAAAGGATTGGGTGGAGGTGAGGGGAGTACACATGTTGGTAGGATAGATGACAAAATATCCATATCCAGGGGATGGCTGGACGATAACTTACATTCTTACATTAAAAGACAAAACAAAGTGGTATAGCAGCCAGAGAAGTCATTTTGATCGGTCAGTCAGAGGGATGTAAAGTAGAATCATGGAGAAACTGATTAGCATACTCTTCAAGCAATGGGGATGGAGAAGAATGGCAGGAGATGGCCAGAGTACAGTGATGTAGATCTGGGGCCAGCTAGATATAGTGAGCTCTCAACAATCAGAGGAGTGTGTCTACACTGAAGGATCCTCTGGGAAGTATTCTAGAGTGCTACAGCTTTCTTTTTGGAAGACATAGGATAATATTACAAAGAAAATAGGAATGAAATAAGAATCTCCCTCAGGCTCAATTGTCACTTCTTCCTTGAAGTTTTACCCTGTCTGCCTTATCTGTATGAACTGTGCTCCCCTATCCAATAGAGTATAAGCTCTGTGAAGTCAGGGACTGTTTTATATTTGTCTCTCTGTCCCCAACACCTAGCACAGCATCTCATACATTGTATGGTGTTGAAGAAATATCTGTTTAACAGTACTGAAGGACAAGTATAACAACTAAGCTCCTAAGAAGGATGAAATAAATTCAAAAAAGAGGTCCAAGCAAGTGATATGAGAAATTTAAGTATATACAAATAACTTTCACCTGGTAGGGTCAGAGAGAATTTCCTGTAGTAGGTACCATCTCGACTAGTCCTTAAAGAAATGAAGGGAAACCAACAAATGGCATTCAGGAAAAAATCTATTCCAAGTATGGAGGATGTCATGAATAAAGACGGCAGGAGGGAGCAGAATGAGAATTGAGGCTAGAAAGAATTTCACATCATAGAGTATGTGAAGGAGAGTATTATTATATGAATTTAGATAAGAGCTTTGAGCAAGATTCTAAAGGGTCTTTAATATTGGAATCTACATGACAGTAAGGATAATGTAACAGAAAGGATAGTGCCCATTAAAAATAATTTAGAAATATAGAGATTTCAGGGAACAGCATTACTAAAACAGTGAATGAACTATTTAATGAACTACTTAAGCCATAAAAATTCAATGGAGCATTTGAGAGGGTACTCCCTCCATTAGTAGCATTTTAAGCCACACGCTATTACCTCAATTTGCCTTCTAAACCTAGCACAGGTTCTGAGTTCTCTCTCCCAACCCTCACTCACAGCGGAAGTTGGGTTCTCAGAGGGAAGATGAATAGCAGTAACCCCAAGGAGTTTCAAGGAGCTTTTCTGATACTATCACTCATGAGCCCCCACCAGTATGCTCTCCACTGATTAGCCAGTGGGTAGCCGGAGTTTTAAACAACTTTTAGGAATACGTATTTGCTAATGTGAAATGGTAAGAACAGTTGGTTTTAAACACCTATCCAAACCAGGGAGTCATTGTCCCACAAGTACTTAAAGAGTTCAGGAGAGAGTTGACTCAATCTTAGAAAACGTGTGGCAAAAAAAGTAATTAATAACTCTGGTTGCTGGCACAGTCCTCTTCTCCATTCATGGAGTCCTCATGAAGTACCCTTTAGCTCTAGCTTTCTTCTGGGCTTTTTGAAAGTCCTTGTAAAGATATCTAGCTGCTCCTCAGGCCATTGCTGCTCCTGGGATACCAATAACAAAGCTGTTGAAAAAGTCAAATCTTCCAACCTTTCAGATTTCACAAAGTCATTGCTGGTCAGAGAGAAGGGAGACAGAGTATCTTTTCTCCCTCCCCCCGTCCCAAGTTCTTCCCTCTCAGGAGCTTAGCTGTAGCTGCTTCTCCACTAAGTTAGCTTGCCACTACAATGCTGAATTCCAAACAGTTTACTCTTTTTTGCAAGCTTCACAGTGCGACCAACCACAAATCATTTCCTGTTGGCATCATTGGCTTTCATCTAAGTCTCAAAAACATTTCACTCTTTGGGAGGGGGAGAGACGGGTTGTTCACACCTGGTGTATGCCTTTGACTGTTTTATTGATTCAAGAAAACTGCTTAGGTCTTGCTCACACCTAGTTTATGCCTCTATTGATTAATTGACTCTTTTAAGGAGTTAGGAGTTTATAATTATTAAGGTTGAGATATGCAACCTGTCTTATACAATATTTTCTTGTTAGTATCTTCCTTCTGATATTATCTTCCATTCATATTGTCTATATCATGTAAATACAATTTTTGTACATTGCATCTGCCTTAAAAATGTGAACCCCTTCAGGGCAGGGACTGTAATTTTTGTCTTTCTTTGTATCCATTGAACTTAGCACAATGAATGACACATACTAGGTGCTTAATAAATGTGTTTTCACTGACTGGCTTGTAAACTATCAGGGCCTTAATTTTCTCATTTCTAAGTCAGGGCATGTATTAGCTGATTTTAAGCTTTCTCCCTTCTGGCTTTGACAAACTGTGATTTTATGGGTCTGTATGCAATATGCAGTCTACAAAATGAGCTAATTAGCTTAATTTGAAATCATTTATAATTAGCTGAAGACATCGTGATTTGAGTAGTTGATGCTAAATCCTAAACAGTCACTTCCAGAAGCAAATTAACACTATTGAAGAAAATATTGTTGTAAATTTGGGTAATAAAACTTTTCCTTCTTGGCTATCTTGCAGTTCTTAGTTGATTCTTCTGATTCAATTGATTATGAATATGCTGAAAAATTTATGGCAAAATTATATTCGACCTCAAAGTTTAAGTACTATAAATTGGGCAATGTAGTATAAAGAGCATTGGACTTACAGTCAGAAGATCTGAATTAGATTTCTAGCTGTCAGCAGCTTCGAACATGTGAGTGTGTCCACTGACTTACTGTGTTAAATGAGAGAATTGGACCAGATAATCTCAAATGTCCCTTCCAGCTTTAAAATTAGATGAGTCTATGACCAACTGCTATAATGCAGAGCCTCCAGCAGGTTCAATAAGAATCATTAAATAAGAAAGAAGCCTTTAGCCGTCACAATCATAACAATAATTCTTAGTGTCAAGATATTAGGAGACACTCTGTTTTCCAAAGCTAAGGCCCAGCAAGCAAGCTGTGCCCTGAACTTGGTATAGCAACAATCCTTCGTGTTCACCCTCTGGATGATCTCACTCTCTGGCAAAATCATATTATTATTGTACTGCTTTGGCCAGCACCAGGTGTTCTCTGAGCTAAAGAAGCACCAGACAAGCTTTAAGTACCCATGTTCCAGCCATGAAGCCCTGCTATGAATCAGATGTGTCTCATTGTTTCTGTAACCATCACTGTTAGGGCTACAGCTCACTGCATAGCCATTAGTACAAGTACCGAGATCTCCCCATGCTGCCTTGGGTCCCCCCACTAGAGTGGGGCCCCACCACATGTGTCCTTGCTTGCAAGCTGTTTCCCTCACTTTAAATTAAACTTCTGTTTGATTCCTAACTCTCCTTTCTCTAACCTGCTCTGTTCAGTTCCAGCCACCCACAGGTTAAAGGCCAGTTTGGTCCCGTCGACAGTTTTAAACCTTTTAAGGTTTACAAAGCACTTTCCTCTCAATAACCAAAAACAAATCACTTCTATGAATTTGTACAGGTAGTCCTCCCAGCCTAGAAAGTGTTCCCAGGTCCTCTCTGCTCAGAGTCCCCTTTCATTAAGGCTGAAATCAGATGCTAACTCCTCCACTTTTCCCAATACTCTCCCCACACCCATGCCCCCTACAACTGAAAGTGCTCTCTGCACTTATGCCTCCTCAGATTTCCTTAGAATATTTTGTCTCTATCTATCTTTTGCCCCTATCATACCCTACCTTATGTTTATTTTTATATGTTGCATATTCATGCCCACTTTGACCCCCATTAGAAGTTAAGCTCCTTGCCAAGGACTGTGACATTTCTTTTATCTTTAATCTCCAGCACCTGGCATGATGCCTTGTACATAGTTGGAACTTAATAAATGTTTGACAAGTGAGCAAATTAATTGCCTAGCCACAAACCAATGATGATTATGAGGAAAAGAGCAATGTTTATCTTCATAACAGAAACTGTGGCATCTTTGAGTCAAATAAAGAAGTGATAGGATTTTAGATGACTTTAAGACTTTCTCAAGATATAAAAAAGAACCTAAAATTCCACCTAAACCTTAAAAAGATTATGCCAAGGTTAAAACTGCTTTAACAACTATCATTTCAGAAACTTTAGGAATCTTAGACTTGACAATTATGAACTTTATTTAGAAGGCTCTTCTTTCTCTCTCTTAATGATAGAACTGCCCTAGTAAGAAGGGAAGAAATGGGCTTTCTTGCACTCCTAAATGTAGCAACCCCTTGAGGATGCATGATGGAGGGGCCCTTCTCCACCCATTTCAAAACATGACTACTTCTTGTCTGCCATGATGACTCTTTCATTGATTATTGAACCAGAACTCCATAGACATATTAAAAGGGTAATCCCAGACCTTTAGGCCTCTCCCTGCCTTGAGATATAAGGAAAACTCTGAATTACAGGGTTTTGATGGGGAAGTCTTTCTTCCTTCTCAGACCACCAAGCTGTAAGCTCATGATTCCTAGACAAGCCTGTGCTTAGCATAATACAACTTCTTTTTGTCTTCTCCTTTGGTCTTGGAGATCTTGAAAGGCTGCTGGCACATTCTCTTTTCTAGGCACTTGAATAGTGAGGTATTGACTATCTGCAGTTACAGAGGCAACCTGGTCAGTTGGAAGAGGGAGAGAGAGAGAGAGAGAGAGAGAGAGAGAGAGAGAGAGGAGGGGAGAGAAAGAAGAAAAAGCCTACTTGGTATTGACTGGGTTGCACTCAATGTAGGTGTAATATAGACTAGCTAATGAGCAGCCCTGCTACCAATGTTCTAAGGAAGCTTGAATACTAATCTCTCAAATACTTAGCATCCCCTTTCTTGTCTGTGAATAAAACTGACTGTTCTATTCCTGATTCACGTGTCTACTTAGGGTACCTTTTGCAAGGTGTTCTTTTTCCTGCTGGGGAAAACTCCTTAGACTAGAGCCAAAAAGAATATTGTTCCTCAGGAATCAGAGCAGAAGGAGAAGGGGGTTAAAGTATCGGGAGGGTAGATGCCCTGTTGAGGAAGAGATAGGCAATCCTAGAACAATGAATCCAGGGCCAACTCCAAGGCCAGGCAAAGAACAGGTGTTTGCCAGGGTTATCAACCTCTGTGTCTTCAGTTTAACAGTGTCTGGATAGCTGCTGTGCTATATAAAAATGTCTTCCTCCAATTCTTCTACCTATTTTATATCAATAGAGAACCTGAAGAGGAGGAATAGAGCTCAGGGTAAGAGTGAAAGTGTACTGGAGACCACAGATCAAAATGAAGTATAGTGTGGGGCCTGGGAAGGGATTTAGATTATCTTGTTGGAGCTCTACTAGTTTTGAATTACTATTGTATTCTAACCATTTTAACTATACCATAGTAAGCATTTTAATTTTCTATATTAACCCTCAGGCTGGGACCTCCATTCAAATGAACATGTCTGACAGTCATTGACCAAGAATCAGTTTCTCAGAGACCTTAATGCCCAACTACCAAATCCATGTAGGCAAGAATTCAATCAACAAGCCCCAGCTAGCATTTCCTTGAATTTCAATAGTGGAGAAAGATACACTACCTCCTGATACATTAAAAAGTAAAAAAAAAAGTATTAAGCATTTCGGACATTGTGCTAAGTGTGTGGGATACAAATACAAGCAAATGAGACAATCCCTGACCTTAAGAAGTTACATTTTAATTGGAGGGAGCAAAAAGGTGAGCAAGAAGGGATATGACTAAGGAGAATACATCATGGTGACATGGTTTAGAAGTGGCATCTGGGCAAGATGAGGCAAAATCTCGCCAATCAGGGCCCAGAATCCCAGTAGCAGAGTTTAGAATTCAGTGGGAAGAGGATGAAGAAGACCCCCTGAGGTCAGGCAGCATGGCTTGAAAAGGGTCAAGAAGTGATGCTAGGCCTATTCCCAAGCATAATAAGCCTATCAGAACTATTTCATCTTGAATAGACTTAATTATGAGACAGCCAACCCACCTCTGTAATTTCTGCCAATTACTTTGGGCTCTAATCTCCAAGACTAAGGAGAACAAGTCTAATCCCTCTTCCCATGTGACACCCCTTCTACCAACTGAAAGCAACTCTCATTTTTCCCCTAAGTCTTCTCTTCTCTAATGGATAAAATGTCCGTTTGTCCTCCAACCCATCCTCATATGGTCTTTTATCATCAAAATGTGGAGCCCCCAGTTCTTTCCCAAATGAATTGCTTTCCCACTCATATCCCATCTTGTACTTATGAAGTTGATTTTAGAATGTTTAAAATTCATATTAAAAATACTAAATCTCAGTTTATTAATTAGACAACATTCTAGTCTATCCAGGTCTTTGGGGATCCTAGCTTTTATCTAATGTGTTAACTCCTCTTCCTAGTTTTGAGTCATCTACAAATTAGATAAACATATTATCTAGAATACTTTTTAATCCAAGTCACTGACAAAAATGCTAAATAGCACAGATCACTGAGGTCCTCCACTAAAAACATATCGCAAGGTTGATACTGAAGTATTAGTGGCTACTCTTTGGGTCTAGTTATTCAAGCAGTTCTGAATTTCCTGACTGTTCTTTTATCTAGCCCGCATTTACCTATCTTTTCCACAAGAACCATATTAAAGACTTTTTTTCAAATGCATTGTTGCAATTCAGGTAAACTACATCTTCAACAATATCTTTATCTACTAGTCTAGTAACCTATCAAAAAGAAAGTGTGGCTGCTCTGTTCTGACCTATTTTTGATGAAACTGTGCTCTGGCTCTTTGTGTTCATCCTTTCTTTTCTTGATTTTAATTAACTATCCCTTTGATAATGTATTCTAGAATGTTTCCTGAAACCAAGTTAAGCACACCAGCGTCCTGTTTGGGGATTCCATGCTTTTCCTCTTTTTGAAGGCTGAGCCACTTGTCTTTCTCTAGTCCTCTACCTTTCTACCAAATGTACACTCACCTAAAAAACTACTTTATGGAAAACTCACATAGGATAAGTGTTCACGTGGCAGTCAGAAGAGGCAGACAATGGTTGTCCAAGGTTACACAACTAGTATGTGAGGATGAATTTGAACTCAAGACTTTCTGATATGAGGTCTAATGCTCCAGCTGCAAAGAAAGAAAATTAGAAATATTTTTAAAGATTTTTCATTGTGAACTCTAGCAAACAGAATTCCTGGAATGTTAGAGCTGGGACCTTTAAAGATTTTTCATTATGAACTCTAGCAAACAGAATTCTTGAAATGTTAGAGCTGCCTAACCTTTAACCAAATCCCTTCATTTTTAAGATAAGAAAATTATTCAGGAAAAAAAGATGAAGTCAAAAAAAGGATCTCAATTGATTGGGCTATTATTCTTTGTCTTTGTCTTTCTTAAGAATTTTAGAATTGATTATGTGACATGGGAGACACTGACACAGTACTACCCAGTATGACACGCCCTCATCAGAGAAGGTGCTGTGCTCTACAAGCAAAGCAGAATTGAAATAGCTCAAAGGAGAATGAGGTGTGCAAATTTTAAAATCTACCCCAAATATCCACATGGACTATTTGTGCCTGACCTGTGTGAGAGCATTCCAAGCCCATATTGGTCTGATCAGCCACAGTCAGACCCGCTAAACTTGATTCTAACATAGTATTGTCATTTTGGTGCTCTTCGAGAAAGAAGGACAATAATCAACCAATCTTTCTACCTTTTTACCACCTCTAGCTTTCTCCAAGATCATTCCAACGTCACTGAGAAGGGCTAAGCAATAACATCTTCCAAGTCTTTTAGTATCATGGAATGTATTTCATCTGATCCTGTGAACTTGAATTTATAAAATGCTGTACTCTCATCCCTTTGCTCTTTAATTTTCTAGGGATTCATATCCCTGTTAGAAATTTTTGTTCTATATTTTCCAGTCCAAAAACCATTCTCCTCAGCAAAGTAAACGAAACTCAAATAAAAAATAAGTAACCGCACCTTCTCTCTACTCATACAACAATTAACTTAATTCAGGTCCTCATAACCTCTTACTTAAATTATAGCAACAGCCTGCTAATTGGTCTCCCTAACTCAAGGTTCACCCCTTTCTAGTCCATCCTCTGTATTGCTGCCAAAGTGATTTTCCTTGAGCAGAAATCTCATCATGTCACCATCATATTCCATAAGCTCCCTATTATCTCCAGGATCAGGTATAAATTTCTCTGTTTAGCTTTTAAAGTCCTTCACAACTTGGCCCCAACCTATCTTTCTAGCTTCACTGTACATTACTTCCTCTCTTCCATCCAACCAAACTGCCTTTCTCTCTCTTCCTCATACACAATATTCAATTTTCCTTCCCTATACTTTTCCACTGGCTGTCTCTCATGCCTGGGCTGTACACCCTCCTCACCTTTGCCTTTCAGGATCCCTCCCTTCCTTCAAAACACAGCTTAAATATAAATAATTCCCTTGTACATGAAACTTTTCCTGATTCCCTCCCTCTCGAACTACCTTGAATTTAACTATCTTGCCTTTATTCTCTTTATATTTATTCTATTTTTACTAATATATGAATGTGTTATCCTCTTCTTTCTGAGATATTTTTAAACTCTTTTTGCTGTCCTTAGCTTCCTGGCAGTCTTAGCTCATCCTAAGCTTCTAGATATTCTTCTTTGTAGTATCATGCCATATTTGTGTATGTCATGATGATGTCAATTTTTATATTTGAATATTTGTATTCATCTTATGTTGAAGACTACTAATCATAAGATTTTAAATAAAGACATTATTTATGTTTAATCAACAAGAAGTCAGTTTCCCTCCATCTGGCTGATCCTATCTGCCCAGATAGTTTACCAGGTTGTAGTCTGCACATGCTACGGTTTCTTGGAGCCACAAGTGACCGTTAGGTAAAGGTGGACAACAAAGGTGAATGAGTAGCCCTGAAAAGGGATCAGCAAGCCCTCACACCAGACAGAGGTGCTAGTCCTCCATGAACACCTCGTATACACCAGACACCTAATAAATATTAAAGGAAAGAAGGAAAAGAAATGACCATGTATTTGTTACTTTTGTTGTTCAGTCATGTCTGACTCTTCATGATCTCATTTGAGGTTTTCTTGACAAAGATACTGGAATCGTTTGTGTTTTCCTTCTCTAGCTCATTTTATAGATGAAGAAACTGAGAAAAGCATGGTTAACTGACTTGCCCAGTGTCACACAGTTAGCAAGTGTCTGAGGCTCGACTCCAGGCCTGCCATTCTACCCACTGTGTCAACTAGCTGCCTAAAGGTTTGAAGGTATTCAATACTACCAGAGGTTATCATCCCTATTTGACAGTTAAGGAAACTGAAGCAGACAATGGTTGTCTAAGATTACACAGCTAGTATCTGAGGATGAATTTGAACTTAAGACTTTCTGACACGAGTTCCAATGCTCCAGCTGCAAAGAGAGAAAATTAGAAATATTTTTAAAATATTTTTCATTATGAACTCTAGCAAACAGAATTCATGGAATGTTAGAGCTGGAATGGACCTTATAGAACCTTTAACCAAATCCCTTCATTTTTCAGATAAGAAAATTATTCAGGAAAAAAAAAGATGAAGTAAAAAAAAAGGACCTCAATTGATTGGCCTATTATTCTTTGTCTTTGTCTTTTTTTCCTTCTCTTTTATTTCCTCCTTTCTGTTATTGGGCAGGTGTGGGGGAAGGTTGATCAGGGGACCGCTGAGCAGCGGACCAATTGAGTTCTCACAAGCCACTTGATGCTTTCATAGATTGTCAGGCAGGCAGTAAGCCAAAAAGCACTTATTAAACATTAACTATTGCCAAGTGCTATGCTAAGAGCTGGGGGAAAAAGGACAAAGAAAGAGCAAAGAAAGGCAAAAAAACAGTTCCTGCCCTCCAAGAATTCATTTTAATGGTGTGGAGGAACGAGGACAACATGCAAATAGCAATGTACTTAAGGAAGGTAAGATCTGAGCTGACTCTTAAAGGAAATCAGGGAAGCTACCAGGCAGGGAGAGAGAATTCCAGAAGATGGGCACAACCTGTAGAAAGGAACAGAGACAGGGTCCTATGCAAGGAATAGGAAGTAGGCCAGTGCAGCTGGATTGTCATGTTCATGGAAAGGAATGAGATGGAAGATGTGAAGATGTGAAGAGCTTTAAATACAAAAGGACTTGAATTCTGCAGGCAACTGGGAACCACTCAAGTTTATTGAGCTGAGGTAGGGGGAAGAGGCACATTGTCAGACCTGTACTTTAAAAACATCACTTTGGCAGCTGAGTAGAGAATGGCTTGGAGTCAGAAGACTCTTGAGGCAGGGAGACCAATAGGTAGGCTATTGCATTAGTCCAACTGAGAGATGATGAGAGTTTGGACAAGGTTAGTGGTTGTATAAGGAGAGAAGAGGACTTACAGAAGAGATGTTGTGAAGGTAAAAAATGACATGATTTGACAGCAGATTCAATATGTAGGGCAGTTGTGAATGAGAATGCAACATGAAAACAATGGTATGAGCTTGGGTGCCTGGGAGGATGATGATGCCCTAAGTAGTAATAGGAAAATTGGGAAAAGGGAAGAGTTTTGGGGGAAAGATAATGAGTTGTGTTTTGAATATATTGAGTTTGCGATACCTAGTTGGTTAGTGGAACTCAGTAGAGAGAGCTGGAAATCATTTGCGTAGAGATGATAGTTGACCGTTGGGAGATGATGAGATCACCAAGCAAATAGTACAGAGGGAAAAGAGATTGTAGAGTGAAAATCTGGAGTGAGTCATTCATGGCTTATAAAAGGTGTGAAATCTTGAGTGGCTTTTATCCTGGGTAAGTAGAAGACTTGGATACAAAAGATGAGGACATCATTAGAGAAAAAGATGTTATATCATGTTAGCAGAAGATAGTGCAGTAGATTCATGGGAGCAATTCATAGGATCATAGATTTCATTCTGAAGGGGATCTGATCAAATCCAAACTCCTTATTTCACAGATGAGGAAACTAGACAGAAGGGTTAAGTGATCTGGTCGCATAGCTAGCAAGTATCTGAGGCAGAACTGGAATGCAGGTCACCCCAACTCCAATCTAGCACCCTATCCACTATGTCACATAAGAACTAACTATTAAAAAACCCTGATCCATTAACTAGATCAGAGATCAGCAAACTATGGAGTGAGGGTCAAATCTGGCCTACTATCTATCATTGTACAGCTGGAAAGCTAATGGTTTTTACATTTTTAAATTTAAAATTAGGATAAATTTGATGAAGTGGCTATGGGGAACACTTGTGGGACATACTCTATATGCAAAAAAAATGACATTATGGAATGGTAAACTACTATGATCTGCCTTTTCTAGGATAAAGTTTGTTTCCTCTTTTCTCTTAATAAAACTTTCTCTGATAACCTAAGTGAGAATTTCTCAGGTTTTCTTAGTGGAAGCTTCAAACAAAGGGAGTATAACACCTGTTACATTTCCCAGAGGATTGTATCTTCATTACATGGTGAATGGCCCCGCCCATGGAAGGTCCAGTTAGCACATGGTAGGCTCCCCTGGACAGGGTCAGCCTCTAAGCTCTAAAAGCACAACCGCCTAAGAAATAGACCAGGTACTGACACAAGGGTCACAGCTGATGAAGTAATCCCAGCCTCTGTCCCAGTGGTATCTCTGACATTTGGGTTACTTTGCTCATTTGTAAATGGAGAGGCCAATAAAACAAAGAGGAATGAAGTAAAGCAAATCCTGTTGCTATTATAAAAACCAGAAGGAGTTGGTGGCAAAGGTCACAAAGCACCAGCTAAGCCAGTGGAGAAGGCTACACATGCAGCTGCCTCTGAGTGCACCTACTACGCTGCAGTCTCCTGCATAGGAAATGCCAGGTGCAATAAAGAATTTTGGTATTCCTTTTGTGAGCCAATAGAAGGGAAATAAAAATGCTTGGCTAGATGCTGACTTCTACATTTTATGGACTCAGGCCAAAATAAATGCATGGCAACAGGAGGGAAAAGATGATGCTGTACTTTACAAATAATCCCTTGGGAGCAAAGAAGTGGCTGTTCCCAAAAGATATTCATTCTGTCAATCATCCAAAAATGTGATAACCAATTTTTGGTACTCTTTAGCTGAAGGAAAAAAGGATTGGATGCAGCTTGATATTCTGTTTCTCTAAATAGTAAAGAGAGAAAAAAGAATCCCTTGAAAAATACATGCTATTGTATAAGCTTATGTTTGGTAATGCTTTACCCATACGGTTACAGTCAAAAAGTTGTTTGGTGTGTGAACCTCTGTTGATCACACATTTAGATGTCAGAAGTTGAAAAGTATGAAACCAACATCTAGGACACCTGAGTTCCCACTTCATACCCTGTATTCGGAAGATGAGGAGTTATAGTCATTAAAGTGACCTTCAAGTAGGACTGCCTAGAGACATGTCCTGCTCTATGTATGTGACTGGGAAGTAGTATGTTTCACTAGAAATGGAGCTTAGATCTGGGCAAGCCTGCAAGAATAAGAATGGTGATGATGATGAAGGTGGTGGTGGTGGTGGTGGTGGTGGTAGAAATTTAATTTCAATCCAACAAACATCTATTAGGCACTTATTATATGCCAGAATCTCTTCTAGGCCTTGAAAACACAAAGACAAAAATGAAGCCTCCAAGAGCTTATATTGTACCTGTTCACTCTTAAACAGCAATTTAAGATTTGCAAAATATTTTCTAATAGCAATCCTGTAAAGTAGACAGTATAAGAATTATTATCCTCATTTTACAGTGAAGGAAATTAGACTCAGAGGATTAAGTAGTCTAGGGTCATACATAGAGTAAAGGTTAGAGGTCAAACTCAAACCCAAGTCCCTTGGCTCCAATACCAGTGCTTTTTCTGTTGTGTTGTGCTGGTTTTCCTTTTAATGTGACATTTTTACCTCTTTGGGGCTGGCAGAAAATACTGACTTTTCTGGAAGAACCATCATTTTACCTTGAAATAATCATTATTTCTTGAAAAATAAGTTGTCAAATTAAACTGACCTATGGCAGAATTTTCCTTATCAAGAGAAAGAAATTGGATATACTCCACTATGATTTTTGATTCTGTCTTGATAAAATAGGTTCTTCAGTAAATTGGGAAAATATGATAAAGATGCTGCAAGTCATAAGTAGCTTATAACTAGGCAATAATAAAAGATAAAAGAAAGATTCTTTAATGAGTCTGTGGCAAAATAGGACTCTGAATGCTGTTTCACTAAAAGTTGTCCTCATTTATATGATATCTTCCCCAATGATGTGAAGTTCAAAGCTCACTACATTTTTATAAGAAAGGTGGAAGATATAGGGGCTAGGGAAGGAAACAAGTCACGCAAATATGAAACAAGTAGGTTCTATATAAACATAGTTTAAAAAATTATAGTATTATAATGAATGATAAAATGAATGTGAGTCAGATATGAAGTATTATTATCTTAAAAGAAACCACAATTATGAGGATACATATTATGTAAGAACTGTGAGGCAGTTCTAGCAGAAGAGGAAAGAGAGAGAAAAAGGAGAGAAAGAAGGAGGGAGAGGGAGAGGGAGAGGACTGGACAGCACAGGAGAGTACAGGAAAGGAGGGAGGAAGAGGAAGGGAGAGGAGGGGAGGAGAGGATAGAAGAGGACAGGACAGGACAGGACAGGAGAGAGAATTTTATACTAATCAAGCTAGTGTCCAGAGCTTTGTAAGAGAAATACATAGAAATTAGAAAACATTCAAAGAACAGGGTAATTAAAGGATTATTTAGAGATGAGAAAAAAATCAAAGAAATTAGGATTATTCCATTTGGATTTCAAAGAATAAGAAAATATTTAAAGCCTATGTCCACCATGAAAATTATTATTGACCTTTTAACAAGGCTCTAAAAAATCTCATTAGGGCTTATGATAATCAGACAATGGACCTATTAGAAATTGCTTATATTTTTCTCTTCTTTTTATTCACCTTTAGTTTGGTTTCCTTGGGAATCTGGGTTATTAGGAAAGATTCTAAAATTATTAGCTCCTAAGTTTTGATATCTCTTAGAATTATGGAAAGCAACAGACCCTTACTTCCATCTTTTGCCTATGTCCTTTTCAAATGTGAGTTTGTGAATAAGCTAACTGTTCAACCACATCAATCTCCTTAGAACCTTTCCCTTTATTTCCATCAGAATCACTGAAATCCCATTAACAAGATTTTGTTGAGGGACTCCAATCTCCTTGAGTTGATTTCCATTCTAGCATTTCAGACCATGGAATTCTATCACTGAAGTCTGAAATCTATTCTAAACTCAGTTTTACTACCCTTGGCGCCTATGGCTTCCATTACTTCTCCCAGACCAATTCTTTCCAGTTCAGCTCTTCTCTGAGGCACCCTGAGTCCAAATCATTCACACCATTCATTTACCACTTACCTTATTGTAATTTAGCTTTTCTTGTATCTATATCTTATCTCCTCAAAATCAGCAACTATTTCCTATATGTCTTTCTACCCCAATCAATGTATAGAATACTTTGCTTATGGTATAGCACTTGCACATCGACTAAGTAAATATGTGCTACAATAATGAATTATTCAAAAAATATTCTTTCTATCATAACTTAAAAATAACAGCAACAAAAAACCAACATTAAAACTTAAAAAGACAAAAATCTGACTTGCATCACAGTAGCTTCGTTGTTGTTGTTCAGTTGTTTCAATTGTGTATCGCTCTTCGTGACCTCATTTGGGATTTTCTTGGTTTGCCATTTCCTTCTCCAGCTCATTTTACAGATGAACAACTACAACAGTAATGACCAAATGATTTTTTTCCTGAAATAGAGTTTCTCCCTATGTGAAATTATTAGCGTATCATCATACGAATAGAACATTGGATTTGAAGTCAAGGAGCCTTGTCATTTGACATCTGTGAGGCCTTGGGCAAGTTACCTAGCTTTTCTGAGGCAGAGTTTCTCCATCTGCAAAATGAAAGGATTGGACAAATGGCCTCTAAGATCCCTTCCAGTTCTAAATTTACAGTCCTGTGATAAGATTATTAATTTTCTTTTAGGCCTATAACCCGATTTCTATTACATTCAAATTTTTTTTATGATAATAGCTCACACTTACCTAGCACTTCAAGGTTTGTAATGGGTTTTACATATGGTATCTCATTATCTCTGAGTAACATGTTGATTTGTGCAACAGATTATACCCCAGACTACTATGTGAAAAAGTAGCATAGTGCAGTACACGTAACGTGAACTTAATAAACACTTATTGATAGAATGAATAAATAAATGTAATAACACCAGATTTGGAGTCAGAGAATCTGGGTTCAAGCCTGAGAATAATTTTGCTGTTTTTTTAACTCCAATATTTCTATTGCCTTAAATAGAACTTTTAATCCAGTAAAATCCCCAGATCTTTTCCATACAAGCTGCTATTTAGCAATGCTTTCTCCATCTTGTATTTGTCAAGCTGGTTTTTTCTAATGTTAATAATATTAAGAAAGCTTGCAAAGTTCTTTACGTACATCATCTCATTTGACCCTTACAATAACCATGAACCTGTGAGGTATGTAACTACAAATATTATTATCCTATTTTATTGATGAGGAACTTGAGGAGCAGAGGTGTTGAGTGACTTGCTCACAGTCACAGAAGAAGTTTTGAATTTAGGTCTTTCTGACTTCAAATCCACCACTTTCTTCACTATATCATATTGTTCCTCCAATGTATAAAAAGAACCAAGTATATAGCTTTGGCCTCTTTTCATTTTGATCTTATTATAAGATCACTGACAAAGACTCAGACAGTTTAAAACACTGAGGAACAGACCTGTTATCTCATAAGTGTGAGGGGCTCCTAATGGGGAAACTCCCCCAATGGATGCAGATTCACAGCTCTTCTGCAGCTTGTAAAATCAGAGTTGCCTCGAGCATTGAGATTTTAAATGATTTGCTCACAGTCACTCTGCAGATATCAGAGGCAACACTTGGACCTGGGATTTCCTCCAAGGCTGACCTGGCTAATATATTATATTATAGTCCTTTATCTAATGAAAAAAATCCCAAAATGTATATATGTACGTATGTGTGTGTATATATATGTGTACACATTTGTGTGTATATATGCACATGCATGTATTTCTATGTGTATATGTTTATACCAATATATAATCTACTCACGTGTGTGTATTTGTGTCTATATATGTTTGCATGTGTATCGGGATGCAAGCCTGGTACATTTGCATGAAATTCTTCTTATTGGTGAAAAGTACAATTACTTGACCCTGCATGCTTGTTTGAGAGACAGACTTGGCACGAGATCTTGGGAATAGAGAGTCCTTCTTCTTACTTCCAGCTTTTGGAGTGGCCACATGTAGTTCCAGATCCTCTTTGAGGAAAAACCCCAAGGAGAACAGACTTTGGGAGGGGAGACTTATAAGGGAGAGATGACCCTCCAACATGTCCCTGATTTCCAGCTTACCTCCTTAGAGACTTGGGAAATTTCTCCTCTTCTTTTTCGTTAGTATTGAGATATCTCACTCCAGTAGGAAAGCTCATCTGCTCTGTACTGTCTAATATAGTCTTATCTGTACAAATTCTCTGTTTTCTGTTTGCTATTTGTTTGTATATATGTGTGGTTTACTCATGACAGTCTTTTGTGTAAATAGCATATGGTGGAAAAGAGTCAAGCTTTCAGATATGAGCTGAACTACTTGCCTTTTAGCAACAAAGGAAGAAGCTTCAAACTAAGAAAAACAATTTCCCCTAGATTAACCATAGTTAGGGAGGCAGATAGAATTGTAGTCAGTTATTTCCTCTCCGAGAGAGCAAAGCAGCCAGGTTAGTGGCCCCAATCTTCTGCAGAACTAACGTGACCCTTGGATAAGGTTGGGTAACATACTATTCACAAATGGGATGATCGCCCATATGTTGCTGTAATGTTCCTGTGAGCCACACTTAGACAAACCCATATTTATACATATATATACATATACATTTAGACAAACCCATACATACATACATATAACCTACCTGGATAATACATATTATACATATAATATGAGCAAGGAAATGTATATACAGTTATATGTGAATATGTGCATATGCATTATATATATAATGTGAAATCACAGGTCTGAACCAAAAAGTATCAAAAATTATAATAATTATACTTTGAAAGGCAAACAAATATACATATATGTGTTTGTTAGTATGTGTGTGTTTATTTGTATTTGTACATGTCTGTCCAGATCTGTTTTATTGGTATGGTGAACTTCTCATAAGGAAACTCTACTAATTCAGAGAAAGTCAGCTAGGGCAGGCAACTTAGTCTTAGAAAGTTGTCTTGGGTACTGAGGTGTTCAGTGGCTTGCTCACAGATTGTCACACAATCACTATGTGTTAGATATAGGATTTGAATCCAAGTTTTCCTGACTTTGCTGCCTGTTCTCTTCTCACTGAGTCATGTTGCCTTTCAAAGAAATAATTATCATTATAATTTTTGAGAGAACTTAGAATTCTTGGCTTTATCCCTTGAATTATTAAACTGAATACACAATGAAATGCTGAAAATTCCTGTGAAATTCCTTTTGAACACAAGGCCTCGACGATCCCATATTGCTTACCTCCCTCCATACCCAACTTCAAACTCCATCTTCAGAGAACATAGGTTCTAATACAGCAAATATTAAAGTAACTACACAACTACATAAAATAAAAGCCAGATGATGCAGTTTTACCAAAAAACAAAACAGAGGACCCACTTACTAACCATCGCTTGATCTCATTCATGCCTGGATCCACCACCCAGGAAGCTCAAGAGCTTGCCATTCAGCTATTCATCTGCCTTGGCTTTCTTATCATGACTCCCCAAACTAATATCACCACACAGAAGGGATGCTTCAGAACAGAACAAAGCCCAAAGCCCAAACCCCCTGCCATACACACTCACTCTTGCACCACATCACTGCACAGTGTGATACAGTGGTAAGACCACTGCTTCTGGAACCAAAAAAAACTAATCCTAACTCCTCTATGTACTACCTTTTTGAGCCTAGGCAAGTCTCTTCCTTTCAATTTCTTCATCTGTAAAAATAGAGTTGGGCTTAGTTCTTTATGTCCAGTTTATGGGAAAAAATGTTTTATTTATCATTTTATTAATGTTGTCTGAACATAGCTTTATGTGGCTAGAAAACTGTCTAACCCAAAAGATTACTGCAGGGTCTCCAACTCTAAATCCTAGAAGCCCAATTTTTTGCATACACTGATTCTTCCGCATGAATTCCCATATACTCCTTCATGCTCTCTTTTCCACATACTTTTTTGAATGACTCCTACACACACGCACACACACACGTACACACATGCACACATGCATACACACACACACATATCACTGGGATTCCCAAAACTCCAATTACTCTCACACATGCTAAAATGACTCCAATTCATGCTATTCTTCTTTCTCTATCACTCACTCTTGCTACTATTTTCCACACCAACTCAGTCACTTTGACTCTTGAACCTCCTTCCACACACCCAGGGCTGGTTTCTACCAGTATCCTTTAACAAATACCAGTGAAGAGAGCATGTCCTGACAGTTCCTAAACAGGCTCTGGAAATAACTAGAAGCTATAAGTAATGATGTGCCCCCACCTCCTAAGAGGCATAGATGTTTTCCTATTACTAGCAGTCCCAGATTCTATCACCTGAACCCTCATCTCTGTAAAATATTCCTACCTTTGAGCAGTATATCAGTGCTTAATGGTATCATGAATCAGATATAAGTAATTCATTTTTCCAACACCTTGCATCACACAATAGGACTTTACAGCAATACTCTGCCATACAAAGACTGCCCACCCATCTTTGCAAAGCTCTGAGTTTGAAGTCTAGGCTGATATTACCAGAGCATATTCACAGCAAAGAGATTATCATTCTTCCCCTAACAAATAGCAGTCAAAAGGGCAACAATAGTAAAGTACTATGTCAGGCCTACCAGCATCTGTGAGTTGTATTTCAGAAATGATTTCTATTCAAATGAAAAATGGGGTTAATTACTTAATGAACCTGCCACAATAGAGCACAGAATGCAAAAGAGTCAGCTCAGAAGCAAAGGATGCATTATGGACAAATGGGACGATTGCCTATATGTTGCTGCATTTTTCCATAAGATTTGGATTTATGGTGAATGCTATCATTGAAGAGAGCAATCATTTCCAGCTATAGGAAGCTTAGAATGCCTCTAGTGGGACTCCAGAATAAATGAAAATTTAATGGCTTTTTCCTGCAGCAGCTGTACAGATAAATTGCACCAGACTTCAAACCAGTTTAAGAGGCTCTAAGTGTTTGAATGTAACAGCTGGCCCAGTCAATGTTCTGAATGGCTTCAAAGATTCTGGCCAGAACTAAAAGGGTAGAGCTGGCAAAACAGGTTAACCTAGAGCTTCTAGGCAAGTGGCATTTGTTGTCTAAATAACTTTGTGGGAGATACTTGCCCTTTAAATGGCTAAAAATAACATGAAACACATTGTGATTGGATGGAGGGGTGTGTCTAGTGTGCTACACCTTATGCATGTGCTTAGACCAGAGCACTTTCTGAAATGACACAACAGCTCTCCTTTAGTCATTAAGGAGGAGCTCTTAGACAAGAACAGTGGGCGCAAGGCCAGACTCATCCAACCACCACTCTTCTGGGACTAAAATAAACACCTGGCTGTGCAGGATGCATATTTGTTCTGCTGAGCTACCAGTCCACAGCAATTATTGGCTTATTTTTAGCTCATTATGTTTGGTACATCTAGTCTGCCTGTATTCTTGTCCAGGAGAAGGGGGAGGTGAGGAAGGAGGGGAGAAAGGAAGAAAGAAAGGAAGGAAGGAAGGAAGGAAGGAAGGAAGGAAGGAAGGAAGGAAGGAAGGAAGGAAGGAAAGAAAAAAGGAAGGAGCAGAGGGAGGAAGGAAGGAAGGAAAGAAAAAAGGAAGGAGCAGAGGGAGGAAGGAAGGAAGGAACAGAGGGAGGAAGGGAGGTAAAGAGAGAGAGAGAGAGAGAGAGTCTTTTAGAGTAGGAAAAGGGCACAAAAAAATCTTTAGCAGAACTGACAAGCTGAACAGTAAATAATACAAACAATATTTAATGAGCATATCCTTTTTATATGAATTATTGTGCCTTAGTTTTGCATTAAGGTAATTTATCATTTTGATGGCTCCTGTAATTCCATTCAAGAGTTTTTTAAACTTCCCACTTCTATTAATGCCTTTCCTATTTTTTTTTTCAAACAAATACTTAGTTCCCTGACCCACAGAAGACTTAAAAACATTACCATATTTTTCCTGGCAATGCAGGTAAGACACCACCATTGTCAAGTGAGAAACCTCACCAAAAAAGTTTGAAAGTCAATTTACAATTACGTATGTGCTTCTTTTCTTAGCTGGAAACATCAAACAAAACCAAAATGCTTCTCAGCATTTTCCTTCTATTTGAATTTTACACAATCATTTTTCTTTATATTTATTTACTTTTATTTTTTTTCGTAAGAAGTAGTGTGGTATAATAGAAAGAGAGATGGCCTTGGAATCAGAAAAACCTCGGTTTCATCTCTAATCTGTGCTACCTGTGTGACTAAGTCTTTAATCCTCTCAGTTCCGTAGGCACTATTCTAACACTGTAAATTACATGTGTTTGCAATCTGCATCAATGGAGGGAGATTCTGCACCAGTAGTTCTCCCCTCCTGAAAAAAATCATAGTTATAGACCTACCTCTGCCCTCCCACACACATACAAACACAAACCTCAAAAAACCACTTGATCTGCAACCAAATTTTGCTATATAATCAAATAAGTTAATTGGACCTTGGAGGGGGAAAATTTTAGTGAAGTTATAATTCAGAAAAATTCAGAGGAAAATTTTTTTCCATATTTTGCATCATATATAAAACCTTTCACAAAAGTTCAAGCTCTATTTTTGTATATTCATATATACCTATCATTATATAGGTATACATAATAATATCTATTATCCTCCAATCAGATTCTGATAGAATAAGGACTGAGTCTGTGATTTTATTGATAAAGAGAAATTCCACACGTGAAAACTCTCTCTACCAATGCAAATCAGCACCCTCTCTGAAATATAAAGTCTTAGTGTTACCTAGAACACTAAGAGATTAAGTAATTTGACCAGGGTCATACAACTAGAATCAATGATCAGTCTACCATGCCTTGCTCAGACTCAGCTGAATTAAAAAATAATGCTCAGCATCTATAAAGGTTAGCATCTCTCCATCGAATTTATGTAGATAAATAAATAATAGATTAATGAGCACCTCCTTTGTATATGAATTATTGTGCCTTAGTTTTGCATTAAGGTAGATAGATAGAGAGATAGATAGATAGGCAGGCAATCCATTTATACCTCCATAATTAACTTAATATTCCACTCACCACCTTTTCATTCCACCTCAAACTTGTCATACCACCCCCATTTCCTCACCCTCTCAGCTGAGAAACTTGCCTCTTATTTCACTGAAAAAATTGAGGCCGTTTACCAAAAGCTTCCACTTTGTCCCCCTTCCTCATTTCACATCATTCAGATTCTTTCCACTTCTATTTCCTCTTTCGCCCATCCATCATATGAAAAGGTGGCCCTTTTCCTTGCCAAGACAAACCCATCTATGTTCATAAATGATCCTATTCCATCCCTTCTTCTCTAGTAGACTGTCTTCTCTATTATCCCCACTCTCTCACTTATCTTTAATCTCTCCCTGTCTACTGACTCCTTCCATACTACAGGCTCAGAGATATTGCAATTTGGTTCCAGACCATCACAATAAAGTGAATATCATGAGAAAGTGAGTCACACAATTTGTTTGGTTTCCCAGTACATATAAAAGTTATGTTTACATGTAAAGCCAATCAGTAAGTGAAAAGATCTTTCCCCCCCATTGAATAGGCTTCAGGTGGGACTACAAGTGGGGCCAACAAAGGGAGGTCTGATTAGAGACAGGCCCACACCCTTTCACTAATTAAGTGTGAGGCCCCAGGTTAGTTAGCAAACTAATTTGCTAGATTGAGAGAGGTGTGAAGCCCTCAGGGCCCTAAGGGGAGTTGCTAAAACCAGAGCCAATGGTATGTGCTTGAGTTCTAGCCAATCAGATGACATCTAAGGATTATATAAAAAGAGAGAACAGAATGCAGAAACAGCAGAAACTGAGGACTGAGGACCAGGAGGAGCAGAAATTGAAAAACTGAGGACTAGGAGGAAGAGAAACTGAGGACTAAGAGCAGAACTGGACACAACGGGAGCTGGAAGCAGCAGAGCAGAGAGCAGCAGGATTCAGAAGCCATGGGCCAGCTTCCAGAGTGTACAGTGCTGAACATAAGAGGGAGTTTCAGAACTTGGATTCAGTAGAGCTGCAGGAGAGAGTGCTGAGCAGGGACTTGGGATTTTTGAGTGATTTTCTTATAGGAGGGCCCTAGCATTGAGGAGAAGTATAAGTATGGTTTGGTTTGCTGCTATAATACTTTGTTGTAATCTCCTTGTTACTATAGTGAAGTGGGCTTATCAGTTTTGGAATGTTATTGCCACAATATCAAATTGGGGGCATTGGTCCTTGAGTCTGATCCTTTGGAGTCTAAATAAATGTTATACTTCTACCTAGAGAACTCATTATTCTTTGCAACTCTGAACCATTCAGGCATGCTCATGGTCCTCTCTGAGGTCATGAATTTTGCCTTACTCATATATTACACTATACTGTAGTCTATTAAATGTGTAATAAGTATTATGTCTAAAAATGTACGTATCTTAATTAAAAAGTACTTTATTGCTAAAAAAAAATGCTAACCATCATCTGAGCCTTTGGTGAGTCATCAAAGTCTGGCCTTGATGTTGATGGCTACTGACTGATAAGGGTGGTGATTGATGAAGGTTGGGGCAGCCGTAGCAATTTCTTAAAATAAGACAACAGTGAAGTTTGCCCCATTGATTGACTCTTCCCTTTCACTTGAACATTTAGAGGCCATCACAGGGTAATTAATTGGCCTAATTTCAATATTGTTCTGTCTCAAGGAATTTGGACGCCTGAGGACAGGGAGAGAAACAGGGAAGGCCAGTCAGTGGCGCAGTAAGAACACATGCAATGTTTATTGATTAATTTCACTATCTTATATGGGCATGTTTCATGGTGTCCCAAAAAATTACAATAGTAACATCAAAGATCACTGACTGCAGATCACCATAACAGACATAATAGTAATGAAAAAGTTTGAAATATTATGAGAATTATCAAAATATGACACAGAGACATGATATGAGCACATGCTGTTGGAAAAACGGCACCAATAGATTTACTTGGCACAGGGGTTGCCACAAACCTTCAATTTGTTAAAAAAAAAAAAAAAGCAGTATCAGTGAAGCACAATAAAGCAAAGTATGCCTGTATCTACAAATGTACCCATGCCCCCTCTATCCCCTCCAAAACCCTCACTTGATCAATCCCTATCTATTAACTACAGATATAGATCTGTCCTCCCTTTCTTGGCCTAACTTTTTGAGGTCATCTAAAATAAGGACCTCCACTTCCTTTCCTCTCACTCTTTTCTTAACTCTTTATAGTCTGACTTCCAACCTCATCACTCAATTGACACTAGTCTCTCCCAAACTACAAATAATCTCTTAATTATCTAATGATTTTTTTCTCAGTCCTCGTTGTTCTTGATCTTTCTGCCATTTATCACCCTCTTCTTGATACTCTCTTATCTCTAGGTTCTCATGAGTCACTGTCCCTGGTTGTCTTCTCTGTCTGGCTGTTCCTTCTCAGTCCCCTTTGCTTCATCTAGGCACACCCAGGTGTCCTCAAGGCTCTGTCCTAAGCCCTCCTCTCTTCTCCCTCTAAACTATTTTGTTTGGTGATCTCATCAGCTCCCAGAGATTCAATTATCATCTCTATAAAAATTATTCTCAGATTAATTTTTTCAGACCTAGCCTCTCTCCTGAATTGCAGTTTGACATGTCCAATAGCCTATTAGACATCTAAAACTGGATGTCTCATAGTTATCTTTAACTAAATGTGTCCAGAATTGAAATCAATATCTTTCCCTCAAAATCTCCCCTCTTTCTAACACCCTTGTTATTTATTGTCAAGAGTACCACCATCTTGCAATCATCTTGTATCATCCTCAACTCCTTACTCTCTTTTACTTCTTTTATGCAATCTGCTACCAAGTCCTGTTATTTATACCTTCTTAATATCTCTCATACTCTCATACACCCCCTACTCTCCTCTGACACTGCTAGCATCCTTTTCCAGGCCTTTATCAACTCATGCTTGGACTACTGCAATAGCCTGTTCATTGGTCTTCTTTCCTCAGGTCTGTCCCCACTTCAGTTCCAAGTGTTAAACTGATCTTTCTAAGTATGTCTGACCATGTCACCCTACCTCCCATCTAATAAATTCCAATGACTCCTTATTACCTCTAGTATCAAGTATGAAATTTTTCTCTCTGACTTTTAAAGCCTTTCATAACCTGAACCTTTCCTGCCTCTTGCAGTATTCCTGTACCTTACAATCCTTGTGTATTCTGTGATCCAATTACACTGGCCTCCTTACTATTTCTCACATAAGACATCCCATCTCCCAACTCTATGCATTTTTACTAGCTACACCTCATGCCTGGAGCTCTCTCCCTCCTAATATCTATCTCCTCAATTGCCTAGCTTCCTCCAGGTTTCAGTTAAGGATACATCTTCTTCAAGAAGCCTATCCCAGTCCTCCTTAAGCTTAGTGATTTCTCTCAGAGGTGATCTTTAACTTATTCTGTATATATCATATTTGTGCATGGTATTTTTCACATTGTCTCCTCTATTTGACTGTGAGCTCCTTAAAAACATAGAATATTGTTTATGCAGGTCTGCAGCTCAGAAGAGAGGTCAAGACTGAAAATATAAATTTGGTATTAGTTGAAGGAAGGAGATACTGTAGACAAAGCAAGAGGACCAAGCACAGATCCTTGGGGAAACCAAAAGAGGAAAAAATATCCAGCATGAAAGAACCATCAACAGTGTAACAGAGAAGATGAACAGAGCAGAAATAAGGACAAAGCCTTGTGGTACTTAACTAGACACTTCTTCCCAGGGTGACAAAAATAATGAAAGATACTAACCTTGCAGAAGTACAGAAATGTTATTTCAATAGGAAAACCCAGTTCTGCTACTATTAAAATATTGTTTAAAAAAATCAGGTTGATACGACATGACCTTCTTTGCCTGTTAAACTCCTAACAATCCACTGAAGTCCAACTCAAATGCTATCTCTTCCATAAAGTCTTCCCTGATTTCCCTACCCTTACATTGTTGATAACTACTTCAGCCCTTAGACCTCATAATACTCATGAAGACTCATTACTAAGCTTCCTTTATAGCCAAGAAAGGACTACTATGATCCTTTGTGGTGGTGAAGAGATGACCCTTGGTTCCCAGATGAAATGTGAATAGAGTGCAAGCTCTGGCAGGTTCTACTATACTTAAAATGCTTAGCATATTGTCATAGGCTTACATCAAGTGTGGGCCACATGGCCTCAGGAAAAGTGCTAATGGTAGGTAATGCTTGCCCTGAGGTATGCCAGCACACCTGAGCACATCTGGCCTGAGTTCTATGAGTATAACCCAAGACTGTATCTGTTTTCTGAGGAATAGCTTAGCTGAGCTCATCATCAGTAGGCTCACCACTACATGATGAATTCTTTGGTCATGAAAACTTATGAAACAAATAAAAATTCAAAATGGCCCTCAGACTTAGATGATTCCCTTTACTCTGTAGGTACAGTGGTGGAATAACAGAAAATGGGGCTACATGGGACTGAGAATCACAGTTTTAAGCCATAGATAAATATTAATTTACTTTGTCTAATGACCAAAGATTCTTTTTTTTGGCAAGGCAATCAGGGTTAGGTGACTTGCCCAGGGTCACACAGTTAGTAAGCGTCAAGTGTCTGAGGCCAGATTTGAACTGAGGTCCTCTTGACTCCAAGGTTGGTACTCTATCCACTGCACCACCTAGATGCACCAAACATTCTTTAAAAAAATCTAGGTCTCTCCATCTCAATTAAGCTAGAAATGCAAGGGCTACTCATAGGCCTGATCTCCCTATCAATCAGCATAGCAGCTTTGACCTACTCCATTTCTCACGTGAGTCTGTTGGCCCCTCCTTAGACAGTCTGGTAGCCTCTCACTCAAGGAGCTCACCATATTTTTGCCCAATTTATTGCAGATACCCAATTGGTTTTAGCCCACTGAAGAGCTCCCTAGTTCAAGAGATCCACCAGTCTCGGCTTCCCTAGCAGATAGAACTATTGATATCTTGCTTGACATTATTGGTGCTCCTGTATGGATAAAACCAGACCAATTCAATTCAATGAGCATTGATTAAGTCCCTACTATATGCAAGTCTGTATAAGGTGCTAGGGATAAAAGAAAGAAAATGGTCTCACCTTTCAAGAAACTTATATTTTACAGAAGATAAGTGGCTCAGCTTCTTAGAAAAGCAAATAAGAGTTGGTAGAATTGGTTTTAATAGGAATCTAAAGGCAACAAGAAAATACCATTTCATGGGACCCTTAGCTATCTCGCATTGCAGTACTCAAGATGAGCATAAGCAAAAAGGCTACCATGAAGATGAGGTCAGCTTACACACTGACATCCACTGCAAAAGATGAAGAGTAAGAGAAACTCTATGAAAAACAATAAGACCTTCTAAATTAAATCAGGATATATTTTATACTCAATGAACACAATGCAAAGATGAGCATAAGATGAAATGGTAAAAAATACATTGGAAAATATGTATCCAGATCAAAAAACAAAATAATCTAATAGTATGGATTATTCAGAGGATATGCATATGTATCATGAATACTTTCTTTGAGAACAGTCAGCAAAAGCTAGATATAGTTGAGCACTGAATAACAACACAAAAAATAACAATAAATTAACTATGTAACTGAAGATGAGAGGGAGTAATGTAACAACAATGCTGCTTGCAGCTGCTGTGGAGGTGTAAGACCAATAACACCAGCACACAGGAGGGCTGCCGGCACAGGTTCTTTGATCTGCTTTTCTAAGGAAAGCAACTTTAAGGAGTTTACAATCTCACTTTAATTAAACATACATATATCATTCACTTAGTTCAGCGGAAAAAGTCATCACCCTGAACTTCAGAGAAAACACAAAGAGAAATTACAAGCAGAAATTGTATAAACAGAGCAAATAACACAAATCAGCAGACAGGGCTTTTAACTGTCTATCCATAACAATACATACATAGTTACCAGAGAGAGAGAAGCACCAACATCTGGGTTTTCAAAGCCAGGGAGCTCCTTAATGGCTACCTAGAGTCTTGTCTGGCCAGATCACATGAACGCTCTTCCAATCAGTGAGCCCCCCCAGTGCAAAATGCTAACCTCAGCGTATATATACTGTTTCAGGGTAGGAGGGCATCACAACCATGTGACTCAAACTCATGTGACTTAGGCTTTCTTGTGACTTAAGCAGGTCATCAAAGACTCTTGATTCAATCAAAGACTCTTAATTCAAACAAAGACAAGACTCAGTCAAAGGCACTTGATTGCCTGAGTGCTGAGAAGCACTCCAAAAGAAAAAACATCAAAAAGTCCTACTTTGATAGCCATTACAAGTAATCAGAATAATATGTGACTAGCTGAGTACTACTTAATAAGTTTACAAAGCATGGATCTTTACCAGAAAGGGGTAAATTCCCATAGAAGTAAATATTCTCAATATGCTCTGGCTTCTAGCTGAAGGATATGCATTTTTCTGGAATGATACAAACAGGACACTGCTTTAAGACATCACAGCAAGCATTAATTTGCCGCAGTGAGTCCCTACATCTGGTGATTATGTTGAAGATGATCGGCCACTGAGAGTTAGGCAGGTGGACTCTTATGAGTTGGTAGGATGGCTTTTTAAAAGAGCTGAGGGAAAGCCCCTTCTACTTTATGTTCATTCTGCTTTAGGATTCTTGCACAGGAGATTCTCTCCTTCAGAATTCCAGGGAATGGAAAAAGAATTTTCCTCTCCCTCCCTCAGGTCCCAGAAGCAATGGAAGCTATAAGCACGTGACAGCAGGAATAAGTGCTTACTCTCTACAATCCTGGGTGCCTGGCTGCCTTCTTCTGACTTTGTGTTACCTTCCCTGAACACAGGTCATTAAACAGTGATGCTGAGAAAAAGACATTTTCAGTCCTGGCAATAACCTTTTGGAAAGACAACTGAGAGCTGGGCCCTAGCTGCCAGAAGAGACTCAACGTTTGATCACTCACTGAACTGCCTATAAACCAGGCAGTTCCTATGTACCCAACAACTCACTTAGTTAACTACACTTAGGGTTAGGAATGTAAAGTTAGAAAACTATATCTAATTCAGATATGGAAGATTAGCTAGCTTCACTAATCATAGTGTACTTGTGGTTGATAAGAAGGATCCCAGTCCAGACCACTCAATGATTGACTATTCCATAAGGTCCCCCTCCAACTCAGTTCCTATGAATCTACCCAGCAACAGTCAGATATAAAGGCAAAGACCCAAGAGATCCAGGTACACAGTCCATTGTATACTTGAGCCACTAATATGTAGCATAAGACTGAAGAGGGTGGCAGTGGAACCACACATACTTACATAGCTACGAGTAATAAACTACCTGACTTGTGACCCTTTGGGCACTTATGTTCCTTCTTGGTATCTCATCAACAACGATTCTCTCATAGCAATAACTGGGTACTCATAGAATATAAAGTCATATGAAAAAATCTTACGGAATAGGGTGATGGCAAACTATGGGCAATGTTGCCTCATAAAATATCAGTAAGCGAGGGGATAGAAAAACAAAGAAATCTTGGCAAGAGACCCAATGAAGTCAGACTACCATCCCAAAGACATTTAAGGATAAAACTGAGCACCATTTACCAAGTGGGCCAGGAGGTTAGGGAGAGCAAACCTGATGTCTGAGATTAGGGACAGAAGTTATAGGATCTAGGCAAAGGCCCCAACATCAGAGACTGCCAAGAGAAAAGAAAAAAGAAACACAAGTCATGGCTACTATGGAATTAGTATTCTAGAAGAGGATTGGAAAGATATAGGTTTTTAGTAAGGCATAAGGGAAAAAGAAAATCTAGGGTTCCAGAGGAGATCTATTTATTATATACACATAAATAATATACATAATATATATTTGTTACATACTTATAAATTGAGCATATAAATTGAAGCATCCCTTTTTGACTAGGAAAGGGGTGGGAACCTGCAGCCTCCAGGTCACATGTGACCTTCTAGATCCTTGGGAATGGCCTTTCGATTGAGTCCAAGATTTACAGAACAAATCCTTTTATTAAGGGGATTTGTTCTGTGAACTTTGGATTCAGTCAAAGGGCCATACTTGAGGACCTAGAGGGCCACATGTGGCCTTGAGGCCAGGTTCCCCACCCCTAGACTAGAGGAACTACCACACTTCCTAAAAGTAATAAATATTTATAAGAGATATTTTTTGACCTGCCAGGTTTGTGTGATGACTGGCTTGACTCCCTGATCAGATTAATACTACAAGATCCCTCTTGGTGCAGGCCACTCCCAGAAATTGGTATCAATTAAGTTTCTATACAAGAGACACAAAAGCATAAAAGGTTCCATAGATCTTAGCTCAGACAGCTCAACATCTCCGGCCTTGCAACTGGTCTCGCTCTAACTCTGAAGGCCAGCTGCAGGTGTCCAGACCTTACTGTTGGCATGGCTGCAGGGAGTCAGCTGATGCACCAGCAAATGAGGGCAGTACTTTTACATGAGAATTGTCCACAGACTACAAAACTCAAGACACATAAATTGAGCTTCTTGGCATTGTTAAGCAATCACATCCTGATTTGTGATATTACTGAAGTCTCCTTAAATCTTGACTCCTTGGCTCTATTTTCTGATTTCTTTCTCTGAATGTGCTTCTTCACAAATCCTGACAGTCTTGCTTCTCTCCACCAGAACACATCATCTTGGAATAGCAGCTACCTTCACCTGAACTTCCAGCACCATCCAGAACTATTTAGCTTTGGCTCCTTCCTCACTAATGGTTTCTTACCTTATATGTAGTCAGCCTCACTTCTGGATTCTGCTGGAGCAAGACTGAGCTATCCCCTTTACTACAGATTCTACCAAGTCGGGATGCCAAGAACACAACTCATTCTTTCCTGGAAATAGGATCCAGGACCCCTGCAATTCCCACAGCTGAGCATCTTAATTTTTTTTGTTTCTGAACTTAAACACCAAATTAGAGAACACTTCCATATACACAGCAGAGCAAAAAAAAATTTCCAATAAAAATGATAATTTGTGAAGCTGTGAATATCAATTCCATGCCACTTTTTTAAGTATGTAATAAATTCAACAGGTTACTTTCAAAATTGCCCCACTTCTCTGTAATTTGCCAATGTCAAACATGGAGCAAATAGCCGAACTGGGTTTTGAACTCATATTTGGCCCCAAATCCAATGGTCTTTTCACTATACATAACATCCTAGATCTGCAACAAAACCGACTCAGCACAACATATGGTCATAAATTGTGAACATGAAGTAATGTCTTATGCTAGATGTCCAGCCCTTATGGAGGCTACCACCAACACCTCACTCTTATGGTAGTTTAAGCCTAAACAAAGAGGTCTCTAACCAGAATTGTGCTTATAACTGTTTAACAACTGGCTTGGGGTGAGGGAATGTGCCCAGGACACAGTTTTCAGTTTCACTCATTAACATTTTCCCCATCACCTTCTTAAATCTAGCCAATCAAGAAGACAATAAATCAAGTCCTGGTTTGTAGCCATCACTGATTACTAAAGTGTAAGCGCTCACCCTGAAAATTTAACAACGAAGAGCTGGTTCAAGCTGGCTGCAGAACACTTTTGGCTCAACACACCAGAAGTACAAATGGAACATCACTCCTACCCCTACTACCAATCCAAAAAAGCTGTCAAGACAATAAGGCGAGGGAGGTCCACTGTAAATGGCTGAGGTTTGGGAATTTCCATGCTTGTACACACGGCTCTGATTTACACTGGTCCCCCCACATAATGTTTTAGTCTCTTTCCTTTGGCATCTATTCATTCATCTCCTACATTTAGGACCTTTCTCCAAAAACTAGTTAGTCCAATTATAATTCATAATCAAGATCTTTGCTCATAAAAAATAATACTTCACATTTATATGACATGTTAAGGTTTTCAGAGGGCTCTCCTCACATAGATCCTGTGAAGAAGGAAATATACCAACCAGAAGAAAAGGGAAAGTTCCTTCCAGCAAGAAAGTCAAGTAAGAGGTTGAGTATAAGCCCAGTCCTCTCCCTCTAGGCTTCCTTTCTGACTCCAACCTCACAAAATAGCTGGTGAATATCACTGTCTCCATTTTACAAAGAAGGAAATGTGAACTCTGGGAAGTTCAGTGACATGCCCATGATCATTCTCATAAGCTGCTCAAGTTGGCTCTAGTATACAGCTGCATATATGTAACATGGGGTTTTACCTGCCTCACTGTCTGAGTGCCAAGAGAGATAAAGCACAACGGTAGTTCAGACAGAACAAACCCATGTATCTATAGACATATATGTATATATGTAGGCAAAGGTACTCCAGGACCCTGCACCTAAGAGGCCATTGAATATGAGCTCTACTCAGGCCACCTACCGAGATTCTTGCAACCATCATCTAGGATACATCACTCCCATGTAGACACAAATGAACAACTACCTCTGAAGGTCCTACAGATCTCTTAGCATCCACTGGTACTAAGGAAAAAAGAGAGATCTTTTAAAGATAAAATAAAGTTCTTAGCACTAAAGGCCTTGTCACTGTCAAATGGTTCAACATCAGGAACTGATAGGGTTTTAACAATGGAAATGATACTAAAGAAGATAAATTATAGCCTTCCTTGCTACTGCATCCTAAGGACCAGTGGGCCTTCTCATTTGCACTGCAATAGTATTGTCCTATATGGGTTGTCTATTAGAATGTGACAGTCTGTGGTGCTTTTCTATTTCTATCCCCATTCTAGAACAGTGCTTTCCACATACTAAGGCTTATTAAATGCATTTTCACTCATTCATATGTATGTGTGTATATAAATATATATGTATATGTGTATATGTACATACATAAACAAACACCTAGACATATGCAAACATATACCAGCACTGATATACTGGTATTGAAAAGATGAGCTTTTCCTTTCATGAGAAGCTGAGGATTATTAAAAGAGCTTTATACTTTCCTGAAGGCAATTCAGTCTGCTCTTGTCCTGTTAAATTCCGGGAACAAATATCTGTATTATCTGTCCCAGGTATGTATATGTGTATGTACATATATATATATATATATATGCATATAATACACACATGCTGATGGACAAACTCTATAGGATGTCCATTGAAATGTATGCTTAATATGGGCAATAGGCATCCTTTATCCACTTGGTCTTTTCTGTATGGATGGTCAGGCCAAACTCCTTTCAGTGATCACATCTTCCCATGAAAGCAAAGGTCCATTTTTTAATACCAATAGTCTATCTGTATTGCTATGTATCAGCAAAACATGAAAAAATATTCTTAAAAAGAATTGAACCTGATTATCATACAAAAGACAATTGAGAGGAGTATTGTGAGTATAAGCTGATTTCAATAAATAGCCAACTGGAAGCCATGAAGAACAGCATAACACATGACTTCAACAAATCATATGCAAGAAAAATAGATGAGCCAGTGAGAGTGAGTACAGATTGGCAGCTAGATTATTCCGTTGGTATTTTTACAAAAGCAAAAGAAAACAAGAAAGGTCTACAAGTTTGATGGATCCTCTGTGTTGAACTAATGGGAGCAAATGAACAAGAGTCACACAGGATGGGCAGAGGTAGATGGGTTGCAATCTACATTGTTTGATGGGAACTTCAGAAATGATGAAATCATAGATCCATCAGAGTATTTATACATATACATATGCAGATATGTATTCAAATAAATATATATGCCAGTGGACTATCTCAATGGGCCTCCCATTCAACTGCATGGCTCAATCAAGCTGAGGGGTATTCTTGATTCACTTTTTTTTCCCAAATGAGAATCACCAAACTACTTACCTTTGAACTAAGGAGATCCTGCTGTGTGGCATGGCATACGTAAGATTCACTTCATTTTAATTCAAAAGGTATTTGTAAGAGCTTACTCTGACAAATCACTGTGTTAAACTGGAGACACAAAGACAGAAACACAAGAAGGATCCTCCCTCAAGGAGCTTACATTCTACTGGGATAAAAACATGTAAACAAAAATATCAATACAAGATAATTTCAGGGAGGAAAAAGTACTAATAGCCGTAGGGATTAAGAAAAACTTCCCAGTAGAGGTGGTACTTGCAATAAATGATACAAGTTAGGGTATCAGGCAAAAGTGAGAAGGAATACATTCCAGGCATGAAGCGTAGCTGGAATGTAGAGTATCTGAAGGGCCATAATGTGAAACAAATATGATGTGTAGGCTAAACCCAATTATGAAGTGCTTTAAATACAGGCAATAAGCAGCCACTGAAGATTGTTTAGCAAGAGAGTAATATAATCAGACCCATGCTTTAGGAAAACTAAATTTAGAAAAAATACACAAACAAGAAAATCTAGACAACCTCTCCATGAGTAGAGAATTTTAATTCTATTACAATTGACTCATCTCCAGGTTTTACTCCTGAATCTCCCGACTTTATCATTCCTAGGCAGGTACCTCCCACACTCCTTTTTAACTTCCTTTTATTTGTTTTCTTCACACTTAGAATGTAAGCTTCCCAAGGACAGGGACCATCTTATATGTTTGTATTAGCAGAGTGCCTGGCACGTAGTCAGTATTCAATAATTGCTTTTTCACTTTTTCAAGTCCAATTAAAATAATAATAGTTCATATACATATAGCACTACAAAATTCATTACATGCTTTCTCAGTTGATAGTGGAAGAATTATTATTCCTGCTTCATACATGAGGAGACTGAAGCTTAAAGAGATTGTGACTTGCTCAAAGAGAGATAGGCTGCCAAGTCACAGAGCTGAGACTTGAACAGATATCTAATTATGACTCTAAGACCACTGATATATCCATAGTACCACACTTCTTTAAAATGACAGACATGTTTTTTTCCTCGAGATGGGGAATAGACTCTGAAAATTCATGCCCTTCCCCCTAAAAATCCTTCAAGGTCTTAAAAAATTTTTTTTTAAATTTCAATAACTTTGTACCAGCTGTCCCGCATGTCTAGAATGCACTCCGTGTTCACCTATGCCTCATAGAACTCCTCTCTTCCCTCAAGATGAAACTCAAGCACCACCTTCTACATTGTCTTTCTTGATCTTGTTGCTAGTACTTTCCCTCTCAACTACCTTGTAGTCCTTTGTATTTGTTCTCTTTGTATTTATTCTGTATATATTTATATATGCACTTTGTGTCTAACTCAGTTAGAATGTAATATTTTTTAAGAGTAGAGATTGTTTCATTCTTTGTATTTTGTGTTCCCTCTGCCTACCTCCATGCCTGTCACTAAATGGATGCTTTTTTTAAAAGCCTATTGATTTACTAACTCACAAATTGGTGTGCAAATTACAGTCTCTATTTTTTTAGCTTTATTTCTACACACTAGTGTCCTCTTCTTTTCATCTTAAACTAAACACAGGACAGGCAGTTCCAGCCTTATAAATTGAGCCTGTAGACCAACCTCCTTTATAGTTTAGAACAGCTGCATGCTCCATTAACTGCAAAGTCAATCTCTGCTTCTGTTTCTATCACATCAGGTTTCCATTCACACCACCCCGTCAGGAATGGAGAAGTTTCTCCTTTGCAATACCCTTCCACTATTTGCCTGACCTTTTCACATACTACTTTTTCAGTAAGTACAAGTTCTATCCTAGAACTTCTAATTAGAACTCAATTTCTTTTTCAAAAAATATTTCAACTTTTTCGTAAAGCTAGGTATTGTAACTTTAGGCAATAAAAAACATTTCTATGAAAATATCTGGACTCACTCTCCAAGAACAAGGCTGCTACATCTATCTCCCCTTCAAAGATGAAGGTCCCATTCTGGTGTGTTTCTCCCCACAATCCCCCTCTATTAAATATCAATGAGGAGCACCTCAGTTCCATTTTACTAATCAATGTCAATTTATGTATAGCAAAGAAATATCAGGAAAAGAAATACAAACATGTGGGGGCACATTCTCCTTTATACCACTTCATCTGTTGAAAAAAAATAGACTCATTTAAAGCATTTTCTACACAGCATTGGTCACACTCATTTTACTTTCAAATTTATCATGACTGCTAGATGAATGCTTGTCTCACCTAACACCAAGCTGTGTTCCTTGTGTTATTCCTCAGCTCCTCATTGCTAGGCTGGCTAAATGTAAAACACTTCATGGACTCTGGCTCACCCCACCTATGGTGTCTTTCTCTCCTCAAAGTTCACAAGGTTGTAGCTATTTCCAATACTCTTTCATCTAAAAACAGCAAGAATAGACACAACAGAGGTAGAAGCAATGAACCGTGCCCTCACGGACCACTTGTGGTGGTAGCCTGGGTAGGAAGATAAAGGCCTGAGCCCCTTCTCCCCACCAAGGACTTAGTTGTTGCCTCCTCACTCAAATGTAGACAGTCAGGAATGAAGACAAGGCCTCACTATGTCTGGTTAGTACTTCTGGAACGCACCCCAGTCAGTTCTGGGCCAACAGTTAATCCTCCATCTCTTCATCACCTGGCTAGCAGAACAGAATCAGTTAAAAGGCGTGCTCCAAATTTTGGAGCATATCATCATATTTTTCCAGAAGCAAGCTCCCTAGGCTCTTCCACATGGGCATTGTATCAGCCAAGCACATGACATGTATTCAACCACCCTCCCTGTTACATTACTATTTTTTTATAATGGCTTGAAGCCCAATTCCTTCTTGAACAGAGTTCCTAGAAAATTAATATATTATATTTGTTTTCAATAACTCCTTTTCCCCCAGATCCTTAAAGTGCTTCTTGATCATTGATCCATCACTTTCTATAATTGCTATTATAACAATAAAGCCAACTTTAAATTGTTGGTGGTATCAGGAGATGATAATAACATGGAAAATCCATCTTCGAAAAAATTTCCTCTGCTGATTTTACAGACCAAAACATTGAGATGGCAAATAAGCAGGTGCCTAAAGAAAGTAAGAAATTAAAAGGCCTAGATAAACCACAAACAAGATGTAACTAGCACATTTTGCTGTGGACCAAAGTTTGGCTAGGGCTCCCTTCACCCAACAGGAAAGAGAAAGATGAGATTCTTTTCAAACCACATTTTTTTTCTTCTCACTGGATAGACTAGGATCATGATCCTAGTTTTAATCAATGCCCCTTGATGAGAAACAGGTAATTTCTGTGGCATTCATGGTCTAAGTCACTTGGCTCTAGTTATAACAATGACTTACTCTTTAGTCTAGGGGGAAATTCTTCCAGTCTAATAATTTTCTAATGGTTCATATCTCAGTTATCTTTAAAAGTTTATGAAGTTTATTAATAAAATCATAACAATGAAGTTCTTGCCTCACCTTCCACTCATGGAACCCCAGATAGTTATCCTAGAGTTTTTAGACTCTAATCTAATTAAATTTTGGGTACTTATAACTTATAGTTAGGTATTGGAATCCTCCATTTTCTCTTCCCCACTACAAAATGCACAGTTGGCTTTATATCAAGGGAAAACACTTTCAGAGGCACAAATTAAATCAGAAGCTATACATAGACAAAGAACAGAAAGAGTTTGGATTAAATGACTATTGTTTGTAGGAAGAGATTAAACAGATGTACGGAATGGGAGAGAAGACATGAAACCTGTGCTGCCCTTGTATCAATCTTCCAATAAACAGTCACTGCCAGTATTGTCAGCCCATTATGGTCAGGCACGTGCATGCATGTATACACACACACACACACACACACACACACACACACACACACACACAGCACCTGTAGAAGCTCAGGCACTTGGGGAGGGGAGGGAGATAGTAGTGCTTGTAGGAACCCTTGAGCCCCAGCACAAGAGGGACATTTGTGAGACTTAGAAAGAGGGGGTAGGGGAAGCACTCACACCTAGCACAGGGTGGTTGTTGCATGAGTCAAAAATTTAATGAGAATATGGCAGGAAAATTTTCACAAATATTTTCTATGATAGATCTATGATAGATCATGATCTAGATCTATGATAGATCATGCTTTCAAAGTCATTTTAATTAAGTGAAAAGTATAACTGAAGAGTATAAAATGCACAAGATCCACTACATTCATTGTCCATTGATTACAAAAAAAGATTTTAATGTAAATAATAAAATTCAAAATAAAAATGCAGCTTTAAAGACTCCTCCAATAAGCTGTAACCCAAGCACATGATGAGATCACATAAGAGTACTTGATTGAAATAACCACAAAGATAATTTTAATAGTCCTTTGATCATCAATATCAAGAAAAAATAAGCAGGCAAACATACTGACCATAATTCAAATGGAAGACGGGTTTCCTATGGATCATGAGTTTCTCCAGGTGCTCTTCTTTGTGGGTGATGCTATGCTGACTGCAGAATACAACATGGTCCCTCAGTGAGATCCATGGCTATTTGAGAAAGATCCGCCTAGCAGTCTACACAGGAAAACCCAAGTGTATTAAGAAAACACTTCTCCCAGAAAATGGCATCTACCGAATTTGCTAAATTTGATTTTTTTACTACCTAAAATTATAATATGTAGCTTTACACTCCCCACCAAAAAATTAAGAATCAATATACATAACTTGGAGCAGACCTGGACTAGATAAAAATAGATAAATCAAGCATTTATTAAACACTTACTATATACCAGGGACTTTGTTAAGCATTGGGGGTGCTAATACAGGTGTGTGTGTATATATATATACATATATATATACGTGTGTGTGTATACACGTATATATGGATATATACACATATACATATGTATGTATGTGTGTATGTATGTGTGTTTATATATGTATATGTGTGTGTGTGTGTGTGTGTCCAGTCTCTCCCTCAAGGAGCTGACACTCTAATAAGAGAAGAGAACACGTAAAGGAGAACAGGAAGTGAGCGGAGGGACAAGACTGCTGTCAAAAAGATGAAGAAGTCAGAAGAGAGAGAAGTACCAGTGGGAGTGAAATGAGCGCAACCTGAGTCCCTAATGATATGATAGTCCAAGCTAGAGACTCACCAGTAAACAGAGTGGTTCTCAGGGTGGAGGCACCCACCCTAGAAAATTATACAGTGCTTTCAATAATCACAAGCTGCTCTTTAAGCTATGAACCCAACTTGTCAATACCAATATTGTTGCAGTGATGCCATATGGATACAAATCATGGAATATGATAATACCTAAAAAACTGAAATTGCAGGTAACCCAATGACAATGAAGATACATGTGGTGGATATAAGTAGGCTTAAGCATATTGCCAATGATGACTTACATGCAGGATGTGGTACAAAAAACTAATGTCTTACATGAGTAAGTACATTAAAGAAATATATGATTGGAAGGGGAGAGAGCCAATCACATACCAAGATAAGAATACTGCATGCATGGCCTGAATTCTGCTACCAGGATACATGAAATATTAAATGACCTAGAAGAAGACATCTAATATGTTAGGTGGCCTATCTGAAGAGGATTTATGGAAAGGCCTGGACAAGGATCATATAGAATGAAAAGATGTGAATAGGTAATGATCTGTACCAGCAGAGACACTACTCATATCATCACTCTGAGATCATGAATCTTAAAAAACAGAGCAAGGAGGAAGAAGAAAGAAGGAAAAGAAGAACATAACAGAATCATGGGAAGGGAAGATTTTTTTCTTCCTCAAAATGCATGTCTCTGTAGAAGAAGGTAATGTATGAGTAAATTGTAATAACCTTGACACTGCAAAGGTATTTTAATAGACTGAATTTAAGCTATGTTATTATTCCTAGTTAAGAATCAAAGAAACAAAAGTTAACTATCTTGCCTATAATTCCTCAGCAAATTTTATGACTAATACCCAGAATAATTGAGTCCTATCGATTTGACCTGATTAATGCACAAATCAATTCATGCAAAATATGTTGTAATTAAATATATCCTCAGGTTTCAGTTTTTGTTTCTATCAAAGTAAACATTAAATCAAAGAAAGAATTAACATGAAAAATTGTAGGTGATTATAGCAGCTCCAAATTGACCTGTGTAAGTAAGTTGTTGATGAAAAATGGAAAATGGGAAAAAGTAAAGAAATCAATTGACAATTTCCTATTCATTCAGTACTTTAATCTATTTGATGTGCTTTACATATACTATCTCATTTGCTCTTATTTGATCCTTAGATTTGGACATCAGGAGACATGGATTCAGATTCTGTCTAAAACGCTAATTGTTTGGTCATAGTCAAGTTATTTCACCTCTTGAGCCTCTATTTTCTCTTGTATTCAACGGGAATAATAATATTTGCATTACCTGTCTCAAAGAGATGTTCGGAGAAAAGTGTTTTGAAAACTTTAAAATGTCAAATGAATGTGTTTTGTATCGTTCTCTTCACAACAAGTCTATGAAGCGAGCATTATTTTACAGTTGAGAAAACTAAAGCTCAGAGAGGAAAGTGACTTCCCCAGGATCACACACATAGTCAACTTCGGAGTAGGATTTGAATCCAGACCTCTTTGAACTACAAGCTCAGGACATTGCCGTATAGAGAAAGGTGGTCAAGAAACCAAGTTCTCCAGAAAATAATTACTCCCCTGGCCTACTAAAAAGACATTTGATCTAAGAGTAACAACAATATAGAACACAAGCTCATTTATCAAAAGTTATAGTGGAGACCGATGAGCAATATTAACACGTAAAACAGCAAAAAGCAATGGAGGAGAAAACAAGCCTAAAGAGAGAGCTCGAAAGGAGATACAGTTAAATCAGACAATCCCAAAGAGCACATTCAGATGAAATTGGAAGGAGAAATACAACCAGATTGCAAGGGTTTTATAGTGTTTTTTTGTAGTCAGTACTAATGACAAAAACACATTACGGCTCAAAAACCTTGGTCACCAATGTTTTGTGGGAAACGTAGAATGCAAGCTCTTTCTGTACAAACTGTTTTGTTTGGATCTTTGTATCCCCAGCACCTAACACAGAGCCCTGCTCATGGCAAATGCTAAATAAATATTTGGGAATGAAATGAAATAGAGCAGAATCTCAACTTTGGAAGGGTCTCAGAGGTCATTTCTTCCAACTTGTACCTGAACATGAATCTCTTTCTATAATATACCTGACAAGTAGTCATACTGCATTGGCTTAAAGACTTCTAGGAAAGGGAAATTCAGTAACTCCTGAAGCAGGAACAGGATCAGCTTCCTCTTTTCAATGGCTCTAATTAACAAATTTGTGGGGCAGTTCTTTACGTAAAGTTGAAATATGACTCACTGCAACTTTCACCCATTGTACCTCAATCCTCTCAAGTGGCCAAATGACCCATTCCATAAAGTTCTGGGCTTGGAGTCAGGGAAACCTGAGTTCAGACCTGGCCTTAGATATATACTACTTGTATGACCCTGGACAAGTCACTTAACTTCTCTCAGGCTCAGTTTTCTCATCTGTAAAATAGGAAAAACTATACCACCTACCTCCTAGAGTTTTTGTGAGGATAAAAAAAGATGACAGTTGTAAGCACTTTGCAAAATGTGAAAGCTCTGTAAAAAATGATAACTATAAGCAAAACAAATTTAATTGCACTTCCACATGACATTCCTTCCAGCTCCTTATTTCAGGCACCTATTTGTTGTCTCCCCTTCTCAGAATGTAAACTTCCTTTAGGGGTATAAGACATTATATTATTTATCTTATTTTATTAGATTCAGCCCAATATTTTAGTATTTCATGGTCCTTTGGGACCCCAACTCTTTCATCCAGTATACTACCCCTTCTAGATTTGTCATCTAAAAATTTGATAAAGATACCATCTCTACCTTTATCCAAATCATTGATAAAAAGTGCCAAACAGTAGAGGGCTAAGCCTAGATCTAACTGTCGCTGGAGACCTTTTCTAAGTTGACATCGAACTATTATTGCCTTCTCTCTGGGTCTGGATATTTTGCCAATTCCAAATCCATCTACTTATACACATCCTTCCATCTTATACACAAAAATAGCATGCAAGATTTTATCAATGCTTTACTAGAATCTAAATTGAGCAATCTAGTAACTGTCAAAAAATGAAGTTAGTCTGTCATGAGCAGTTTGTGATGGAGCTGTGCTATTTATTCATGTTCACTGATTCTTTTTATGAATCTTCACTAATCATTCCTTTGATAATAGGTCCTAGAATTTTACCAAAAATCAAATTAAGCTCACTGCTCCATAGTTTGCCCATTCCATTCTCTTCTGTTTCTTGAAAATTACTTTTCTGCAACTTCCTTCTGCTCTACATGATTTATCAAAGATCTATGAAAGTGCTTCAATAATCAAATTTTCCAGTCTTTTTAGTAACCTGGAATATAAAGTGACTTGAAGTCACTAAGGGTAATTGGGCAAGGTACTTTCTTACTAATATCCCTACATACTTCGGCCATCAATGCACGTTCCATCCTTTCTAGTCCAAAGACTATTCTCCTCGATGGAGAAAACAGAAACATTAAAGATGAGTATCTTTGCTTTCTGTCTGTCATTAGTCATCATTGTCCCATCAATAACAGCAGTCCTATACCTTTCTTGATCCTCTTCCTTTCCAATAAAACCAAAATAAATAAATATGCAACAACAAGAATTACTTCTGGGTTCATCCCTCTAGTCCCTCTTTTAAAAGGGGAGGGAGAAATAAGATATATAGGCAATGGGGTATAGAAATCTATCTTACCTTACAAGAAAGTAGGGGGAAGGAGAGGGTGGTAGAAGGGAGGGCAGACTGGGGGAAGGGGTAATCAGAATTCATGCCATCTTGGGGTAGGAAAGGGAAGAGATGGGGTAAAAATTTAGAACTCAAAATCTTATGGAAATGAATGTCAAAACTAAAATAAATTAACTAAAGCATAAAAGGGGTTCCTTGTTGGCTCTGGAGTCAAGCAGGAATACCAGGTTGAGTTCTGAGGGAGCTTGGTCTCTAATAAAAAGGGGACCTTTTATACCACCACTCAAAAGCCCCAATAAAAATTATGAAAACTTAGGTTTGGCACAGGTCCAGGGTCTCCCCAAATAAGATGAGAAGAAAAATCTTTGATATGCCATCCATCATGTGAACAGTAATTGCTAATATTTATATAGCACTTGCTGTGTGCCAGGAACAGTACTAAGCACTTTATAATCATTATTCCATTTGAGCTTCACAACAACCCTGGGAGGTAGGTGCTATTATTATCCCCATTTCACAGAAGAAGAAACTTAGGCAAACAGAGGCTAAATGAGGTGTCCAAGATCACACAGCTAGTAAAGTGTCTGAAGCTAGATATGAACTCAGATCTTCTTGACTCTGGCCCAGCACAATTCTGTCCACTGCACCACCTATCTATTTAGTTCCTCCAAATAAAAGATATGCTTACACAAGTAACTCACAAGCTGACATCAAAAAAGACTCGATGCAGTAATAACTTGTAACTACTATTGTACTCTCCCAGGAGGCTGACACTTGAAATATCAAAGCATGAAGCACCTATGGGACTTCTGAGCTAGCATTTCACCTTCACCTCAGCTCTATACTGTCCAAACAAATCCCTCCAGGTCCATGTTTTCTAGCAAACCATGGGTTTATCCCATCTTCTCCAAGAAACACTGGAACAATTGCTAGGTGGCTCTTCCCAAAGTGCAGCTGTTATAAATGGAAGATCCGGGAGCTTCAAACTTCTCAAACTCACTAAGCCATGTCCAAGACCAGACATTTTCCTCTTAGGATCGCTGTTCAGTCATCTCTACTCAACAAAGAAACAAAAACAGAAAGTGTAGTCAGGAGTTTGAGGTCCATGCTCAGGCTCACTTTAGCCAAAATATGTGTTTTAGTTGCCATGGGCTTGCAGCCAATATAGTCCTGGAGTGGGGGAAGGCTCCAGACCTTTCCTTACCCCCCTCAGGGAAAGGCTTGAAGATTCCTGCCTCACTCTGCAGATGCAAAGAGAAAAAGAGAGAAGGCAAAGTCACTTCTTTTACAATCCCTTAAGTGGACCACTCCTCTTGGCTTAGAGGCAGGGGTATACCAGAGTCAGTTCCAATCAGGAGTGGATTGTTAAACACTCAGTGTGAGCATTTATGCATCAGAAATCAGCAAATGCAACAAGTCAAGACTTGATCTCTTGTTTTCTTGATTGTCTAGACTTAGGAAAGTGTTAATAGTGCAGATTAAACTTAAATTTGTGCTTTTTATTGGGCAGCTACCAAGGTGATTTTCCTAAAGTACAGTTCTGACCATGTTATTCCCCTACTCGATAAAATTCAATTGCTCCCCATTATCTCTAGGATCAAATATAAATACCTCAGTTTGTCATTTAAAGCTCTTCACAACCTGGCTCCATCTTTTCTAGACTTACCACATGTTACTCTCCTCCATGCACTCCAGCCAAAGTGCTGGAATCTGTCCAAACTGGTCTTCTTCCTGTTCCCCACACCCAGCACCATCTCCTTTCTCTGTGCCCTCACACAGCCTGTCCCTTGTGCTTTGGATGCACTTTCTCTCTTCTGTCTTTTGTAGCCCCTGGTTTTCTTCAAGATTTAGTTCAGGTAACTTCTGTAGGAAAACTTTCCTAGTCCCCACAGCTACTCTGCTCTTATATGTCTCTGATAGATAATAAAACAGACAGAAATTGGGAGACCTTGACCTGTACAAGTCAAATCTGGTCTTTCGTTTGATTTATTCTGTCATTTCAGGTCTTCTAAAATTAAACTACGGGGCAGCTAGGCTGTGCAGTGGATAGAGTGCTGGGTCTGGAGTCAGGAAGACTCATCTTCCTGAGTACAAACCCAGCTTCAGACGCTTACTAGCTGGGTGACCCTGGGCAAGTCACTGTTTTGCTCAATTTCCTGATTTGTAACAGAACTGAAAAGGAAATGTCAAACCACTCCATGTACTCTTGCCAAGAAAACCCCAACAACAAAATTAAATTATGCTCGTCCTATTAAATCTCAAATATACCATAGTTGTAAAAATGTAAAACAATGCTTTAAAAGTGTTTAATTACATTTCACCAGATGGAGCTATCATTTTGTTCAAGAAGACCTTTTTCCCCCAGTGGCTAGTCATTAAGTAATAGTGGTCATAACAAAATTAAACATCCTGATAGGAAAAGAAAAACAAAGAAAAGAAATCAATCCAAGAGTTGTTCAGTTCTGTCATTTGGGATTTTTTTTTTCATGTTAACATTAAAAAATGCAGACAGGGAGGAAAAACTAAGAGGTAAAGTTTTATAAGTCAATAACCAACAAGAAGCCTGGAGATTATTTTTTAAATACTTTATTGGAAGCCCAGGATAAATGTGTGCAGGCTCAAAATAACAGGCATTGGGGAAAAACAAGCCCAGCATGGTTAACCAGCACAGTTGATGTAGCTATTACAAAGGGAAAAGGCGTTTTTTCCCCAAACAGAAAAACTGCTTGAGTGGGGAGAACAAAGAAGGACCCTAATTAGCCCAGTCAGCTGCAAATTAGAAATAAGCAAACCCAAAACAAGTTGGCATTTTGTACTTTACAGTTCATTCTCATAATGTTCTACTTTTATAATTCTATTTACCTGCTGCATCCCTTCTGTTAGATTATAAGTACTTTGAGAGCAAGGACTTTTTCTAATTATCTTTGTTTCTCCTCAGCTATCTTTCGGTGTTAATAAATGTTTGTTGAATTTGATTGAGAACTGTCTTATAAGAACAAGAAGTTCCTTAAGTGCAACATACAGAAGAGATCAGAAAGAAAATAAGCATCCTACTGCGTCAGGCACTGCAGAAACAACCATTTGATCATGCTATAACAGATGAATTCAGAACAGAAGGGAGCCAGAATAAATAGAAGATATTTACCTTCATAACTCCATCAGTATCTTTTAACATGTTCTCTCTGTTCAATATGTCTTTTCTTCCTTTTATTCAGCAATATGTTGGTAAATGTTTAAAACCAGTTCTCTGGAGGGAAAATGTATACACAACAGACTTTTATGTTTAATATGCATTGTTAACATTTTCTCTATAACTTTCTTAAGTCTAGACAATCAACAAAGCAATAAATCAAGCCATGGATTGTAACATCTGTTAATTTTCAATGTGTCACTCCTCACACTGAAAATTTAACAATCAACCCTTCCAGCATACCTACCTAACCCCCTAAGGAATGAGAGGAGCATAGGAAGAGAGGGAAGGAACAACTCCAATCCACCAAGCCCACCAATCCAAACTGGAAAAGTGACAGAGAGTTTCTAATTGATTTCACTTTGTAAGAGCAAATCCCCTGCAAGCCCTCCCAGCCAGTGGAACTTGGCAACTGAGAAAAACTCCGATTTGCCCCAATTACAGTATATGGTTATTATCCATTGCTCTAATGAGCCATTAGTTTGCTGTTTGAATTTTTCCTATAGCTTTACAAGTTACTTGGTAGGGAAAGCCCACCTGCCATCTGACTCCTCCATAGAGAAAGTCGCTCCCCAGCTACAGTAGTACAATACTCCAGAGGCATGCTTAATACTTGCCCCAGTTCTCTCTCGTCATCATTCCTGCTTTTATTTTATTCCCTTATAACCCTACCCTCAGCAGAATCTAACACACTGTCCAGTAAAACCTCTGGGTTGTAGAGCACGCTTTTCATCTGTGTGTAGCCTACTAGTTCCTGAGTCTATTAGCAATGCTCTTTTCACCTGTTATTACTATATCTGCTAACTGTACAGACCTCTGTTCTGTTCCTGGCATTTCCCCTAGCAAACACCATATCAACCATTCCTCAGCCCTTTCTGAAGCTACACTGGCTCTCAGATATATGACCATCTTCCAGGTGAAGGATCAGCCTATTAGGGAGGACTCTGGAAAGAAACTTGCCAGCAATGACTAACAGAGAGACCCCCCTTGTGTTTGTCACAGAGTGATCTATTTCCTTTACACTCCTAGGGAATAACCTCCTCTTGCCATACAACCCAGAATATTTCAGTCAGCTTTTGTATGAGCAATGGACACACACACACACACACACACACACACACACACACACACAGACATACATACGTGCATTTGTAAATCTCAGCTGGAATAGAATCAGCACCAAGTGCTTTACCACAAGAGAGGAGCCTAATGGTATTCAAAACCTCTTCTTCAGTTGGAAATTTTGAATCTGACCAAAGCCTTTGATGCAGTCAGTCATGAGAGCTTATGGAAAATTATGTCAAAATTCAGTTGCCCAGAGAAGTTCATCAGCATTACATGTCAATTTCATGACAACATATTTGCCTGGGTTCTGGATGATGGACAATGCTCTCACACTTTCCCAGTCATCAGTGGAGTGAAGTAAGGCTGTGTGCTTGCTCCCATGCTTTTTAGCATGATGTTTTTGCCATGTTGTCAAATGTCTTCAATGAAGATAAACATGGCATCAAGGTCAGCTACTGCACTAGTCATAAATTCTTCAACTTGAAAAGGCTACAAGCCAAGACAAAAGTGGAGGGAGTGTTGGTGCATGATTTTTTGTTTGCAGATGATTGTGTACTCAATGCAGCCTCTGAGGCTGAGATGCAACAGAGTATGGATCAGTTCTCTGCTACTTATGCTAATTTTGCCTAACAATTTACACCAAAGAAACAGAGGTTCTCCACCAGCCAGTACCACACCATCTATGCTTGGAATCATAGGTTACAGCAAATGGAGAAATTTTGAATGCTATGGATAAGGTCACTTACCTTGGTAGTATACTTTCCAGGAAGGTACACATTGATAATGAGGCTGACCCATGCATTGCCAGAGCTAGCTCAGTGTTTGGAAGGCTTCAAAGGAAAGTGTGGGAGAGAAGAGGTATTAGGCTGCCTACCAAACTGAAGGTCTGCAGAGCCATTGTGCTGACCTCATTGTTGTATGCCTGTGAAATCTGGACAGTCTACCAGTGTCGTGCCAGGAAACTGAATGGCTTCCATTTGAATTGTCTTAGGAAGATGCTGAAGATCACCTGGCGGGATAAGGTACCAGACACTGAGGTCCTTACTCGGACTAAACTGCCAACTATTCAAACTCTGATCCGAGGCTGGCCATGTTGTTCAAATACCAAAGATGTGTTTGCCTAAAAGAATATTTTATAGAGAATTCACACAAAGCAAGTGCTCACATGGTGGTCAGAAGAAGCGATACAAGGATACTCTCAAGTTCTCTCTTAAGAACTTTGGAATTGATTGTGTGACATGGGCAACACTGGCACAGGACCAACCAGCATGGAATGCCTTCATCAGAAAAGGTGCTGTTCTCCATGAGCAAAGCCGAACTGACACAGCTCAAAAGAAATATGAGATGTGCAAATTTAGAGAATCCACCCCAAATGTTCACATGGATTATTTGTGCCCAATCTACAGTAGAGCATTCCTAGCTCATATTGGTCTGATCAGCCACAGTCACCCTGTAACTTAACCCTAACATAGTGATGTCATTTCAGTCTTCTTCAAGGAAGGACAACAAGCAACCAACCATCTGCTAACTGCTCTTCTGCCTTTGGGGCTCTTAAAAATCAAAACTTCATTCACAACTGCCTCGATTTCCCTAATGTGCAAAGACTGTTTACCTTCATTCTCCTTGTATTGGCAATCCAACCTCTTCAAAGCTGTCAGTAAATACCAAGGAATATTTTTACTGTCCCTATCAAGTTCTTCATGCATACATAATGACAGTCCCACAAGGCAAATAGAAGGAACCTTTTTCCTTATTCCATTGAAATGATTATATATACCTCACACACCATTCTTGCCACATGAAACCAATATCCCGTATCTGGCCGTCCCATTACCCAGGACTCCCTTTCTTCCACAATATCTTTCCACCACTTAAAAAATTAATTTGTCTATAAGGCCATTACAGAATAATCCCTACTGCCTCCTCCAGGCCTAATCAGCCTCAGGCCACTCAAGTAATTGAGGTATTCACGGACTATAAAATGCAATAAACAACTCTCTTGATAAGAGATCTTTAAAAATGAAATTTCCAGAGTTTAAAAGAATATAAACTATAATAAAATGTAACTCCTTTCCATATCAGCTTTCTACCTTACCACAGCAACTGGTCATGCCACTTCACAAATATGTGCTTCTAAATACAACAGAAATTCTAATAGACTTCTGACTTTCCCCTCATCTGGGTAGCAAGGAAGCTAAATGGCCTCATGCTTCTTTAAAGAATCAGCCTACATGCCACCAGAGCCACCACCTTGTGTTTAAGGTGTTGAAGAGAGCCACCAAAAAGAGAGAACAAGATGTCAAGGGGAAAAGAGAAAGGAAGAGGAAGAAGTAGGGGCATAGTCCAACCTGCAGCAATACATGGGGTAAAACAGCAACTCCTCCTAAATTGTAGCCACAACTTCCCACTAGCTGTTGTCACCTTTGGTATGGACCAGTGCCAAAGCAAAGATGGCAACATCAGTAGCAATGGCCCAAAAGAGTATCACTCCAAGCACAGCCATCAATAAAGAGGGAAGTCTTTAATTGCAACACAAGGTACCATCTTGGAGCCTATTTTTCCTCTAATGACATGGATAAAGAGAAAGATGGCATATGTATATGACCCAAATCTGCAAAAGACAGGTTGAAAAAATTAGGATGTTAAAAAGGTCTTGGCAAAATCTATAGGCCAATGGGTCAAATCTTATAAAGTGAAATTCAATAAGGAAGTTCAACACCTAGGTATCAAAAAAAATAGCTATGCAGGTATAGAATGGAAAAGAGTTGGACAGTCAACAATTCTTTTGAAAGAGTTCTGAGAATTAGTGGATGACAATCGCAGAATATGACCAAGAAAAAGAATGGAAGGATATCATTAGAAATATCTAATGCCTTGCTGAAGTCCAAGCATTACTCTATTACTTACTATCTGTATGGAATGGAAAAAAATCACCTTTCTAGGACTAACTTTGCTTATCTATAAAAGAAAGGAGTCAGACTAGATGAATCAGGCCCTTTGAGCTCAAAGATTCTGTTTCTGAGTCTGTCTAACATCTCTGTTAGAAAACACACACGCTCACTTTTTGTGTGCAGGACTGGAACAGGCATGGGCATTCTCTACTGGATACCACATAGATGAGAACATCCTTTTTCCACTGGCTGCATAGCCAGAACTGTCTGCATCTTTTAAATTGCAGGCAAATATTTGTGCTTTTCCTGCATTTCTATCTAAGGGCAAAGGATTTCTTTACTCTCATCATATAGTAAGGGGCTGCCATTACCCACCCCAATTAGCCCATGTGGATCTAAAAAAAAGACATAGGATGTTGGCCTCTTCCTTCATCTTTTTCCATTCTAGGTGTAGAGAATAGTCTCTGACCCAATAATATGGGGATTTGAGAGTGTAGTAACCAAAGTCAGATGTTGCATCCACTCCAGGAATGAAATCTTGGCCTGCAAAGGTCTGGGAATGCTATCCTAGTGGAGCATTGGATTTGAACTTGGTGAGACTAATGCTTTATAGAAACTCAGCTAAATTGGGAGTCTATATGTCTGTTGTTGCTATATCTTTGAAGAAATAAACCCTTTGTAAAAGCTAATCTAAAATTAAATGGAAGTAGGGTGCTAGTAGCTGGACCACGGGTGGGGAATCTGTGTCATCAAGGCCACATGTGATCCTCTAGGTCCTCAAATGTGGCCCTTCAACTGAATCCAAACTTCACAGAACAAATTCCTTTAATAAAAGGCTTTGTTCTGTAAAACTTGATCTCAGTCAAAAGGTTACACCCAAGGACCTAGAAGGCCACATGTGGCCTTGAGGCCTCAGGTTCCCCACCCCTGTTTGACCCTTGAAAAGGGAAGAGAGTGGAGGGAACACAACTGGTAGTTGATGACAGAGAAAATAGACTTCCTAAACCCCTTAGAGACCAGAGAACCAGAGCAGAGGTGAAATATAGAAGACCTGGTACTCAAAAAGGTGAGCCAGAGTCCACCTTCTTATACACGATATACTCCCATAAGATTTTTTTAAGTTCAAGGGCAGGGCTCTTCGTATTCCCTTACAATGTCTAGAATTGTATTTGCAAAAATTAAATGGCAAAGGAATTTTGATCAACTAAGTCCATTGTTAACATTTGGTCAACTGCAGAACCAGTTTGTTTAGGTTTGTAGTATATACATCCAAGAGCTGATTTATGGTATGATCAGTGTAATATATTTAGAGCTTTGTTGGCTGATTTAGTAAGGGTTTGATCTTCTTTTCCTACTCCTTACTCCTTCCCTTCTTTCTCCTTCACTTTGACCAACTTACTTTTCAATGATATCTCACTATAGAGTAGACAGAAAAGGAGGAAAAAAAATTACTTAAAAACAGGGGAGGAGGGGTATAATTTATTAAAACTTGAACCTTGCTATAAAGCCATACCATGAGGGAAACTTCCATTGGGGTAAACTATCTTAGAAGAAAAAATATTTGATATTTCAGTAAACAAATCCTTCTGGAAAAGAGGATGCAAAATGAACTTGCCCTATACCAAATTCCATTCTCTATAAATTTTTTTAAAGGGAGACGCCAATGTAGTTTACTCAAGGGTGGCTATTTAAAGTTATTGACTCAAGAAAGTTTTTAGATTAGTTATTGATTTATATTTATCCCTGATATTTTTGTTGCCTACTAGTCCTTCCCACCCGCCTAATGTTTGTTTATTAATTTATTGATTACTGTAGAGAACTAATAATTAACCATATAAAAAACCACAAGAAAAAAGTCCTAAAAAGAGAGAAAAAGAAAGAGACAGACAGACAGATAGACAGACAGAAAGAGAGGAAGAAGCTACACAATTTTTATAACTTTATACCTAAAGGGGAAAAAGAGACATAAATGTCTTTCTAGAAGTTACAGAACCAGGCTCCTAGAAAACAGGGATTATGCCTCATTCATTCTTGTAATTCCCTCAGTGCTTATCACATGTCATGCACATAGTAGGTGTTCAATATTGTTGAATTGAACTACAATGTAATTAAACTGATTGTGCATTTCTTTTGTGGTGATGTGTTTTTCAAAAATACATCCAGAAAGCTGAGGCATCATGAGCTCGTAAAAGGTTTACCTAAAATCTTGCAGTGACTTAGGAAAATAATTTCCCTGCCTTTTGAAATGTTTGACCAGGTAAAGATTAAATTTCTGTGAGGCTTTTTATGTCTTGTGTATAAGGGAAGGCAAGGCCTGATGAGCAGAGAAATGATCTTCCTGGGGCTTCAAGAAACAGACAGAAAAAATAGGCATTCTCTTTTTAACTCCTGTTTTCTGTGTTGATTATCTTGTTGACACTCCAGTTCCCTGAGTAATAGTGATAACATAAGCCACGTAGGCTTAGCTGAGATAAAAGTATATATAATAGCAGGGTCGTTCCTACGGAACTAAATCCTGCTGCGAATTTTAGCTCATCCCTATTTGCTCAGAAGCCATGAAAGGAAAGACATAGGTTCTAAAACATTTATTCCAAATAGTTTTTTGCCCCTTATTACTATAAAGGTAACTTGACTTCCAAATAGTTATTTCCCATCCATTAAAAAAAATCACTGGGTGGAATATTTATGCGATAAAGTAAATTTCTTATTTCAGGTATTCGGATACAATTCACATCAAACCAATTCCGTCATTTTTAACACTTGCTCCAAATCATGGGCAGATAAACATTCCATTATGAAATTATTAGATCCTCTTTTTCCATATACCAACCAAACCCTTCTCATTGTAAGATGCCTCTAGAGACTTGTACTTATCTTTTCTCCTCCCAGCATAGAAGTGCCAACTTTAAATTTGTCTGGAAAAGCAGGAAATACCCAGTTCTGCCACTGTAGGAAATGGGTGGATGGAGATTCTGTTAGCCCCTGCCCAAAGAGCACTGAGCCAGAAGTGAAGAGACCCATGCCCTTCAAACAACTTATTGTCTTTGGCCAAATCAGACCTCTCTGAGCCCTGAGTTCTTTACCATTAAAATGAAAAACTTAACCCAGAAATAACAGGTAGCATTTATATACTGCCTTAAAATTTGCAAAGCATTTTACATATATTCTCTCATTTATTTTACATATATTTTTACATGTATATTTATTTACATATATTATTTCACAACAACCCTGGAAAGTGTTATTATCATCTCCATTTTGCAGACAGGGAAAATGGGGCTGATTGGCTAAATGATTTTCCGGAGCCAGCCTGCAAATATCTGATGCAGTATTTGAACTCAGGCCTTTCTGACTGCAAGTCCAGTTCTCTGTGTCATTTATTCCCTGTGTGTTCTTGAGAAAAATCTATTCACCTCTCTGGGCCTCAGTGTCCTCATTTTAAAAATGAACAGGGATCAGTCAGGGAAGGTGTGCTGTATGATCCCTAAAGTCGTCCCCGCCCCAGCTCTGTCATTCTGCCATTCTATGGTTTTAAACCCATTCTCAGTTATTTGCCCCTCGCCCTCTTCTTGTTCAGAGGATAGCTGTAAAGGAAAAGGCAAATTTTTATTCTTTCTCTTCATATCTAACAAAAAGGATGAAAGATGTGTGTGAGTACTCTCAAAAATTAAAGGCCACCGCCACCACCACCACCACCCTCTCCCCATCACTTCTAAAAAAAAGAAAGAAAAAAAAAACACCTTGACGCTTCTGTAAGCGTGATGCTTGATTTGTCTTTCCTAATGGATTGTGTAGAGCATGCCTACCTAGCAAGAATCTAAAGCTGCTGTCCCAACCCATACTAGCATTGACAAGATGGCTACCCAGAGGAAGATTCTTGTTCCATCTTCCCCTTAGGGTTTGAGAGGTGCCCTTGAGGTGATGTGGGGTTCTTCTAAGGTTATTTCCTTGAGCTCCTATCCAGTGTGTTCCCCTGAAATTATTGTCAATGACCACCATCCCAATATCACTCAATCTATTCAAAGACCCTTAAATTACTGACAACCAATTAATATCAAATAACCTTTACCAAGGGATATTCACTAATAAAGGTACAACAAGAGCCAAAGTATAATCTATCATCTCTGAAAGGGAGGAAACACTCTCCCCTCTACATACTTCCTTATCCCTTTAGGGGGGTAGACTCAAACTTAAAGTGGTGAGTACAAAACATCTCTATCATTGTGTTCAGTTCCAGTTGCAAGATAGCTGAAAGATGAGTTGCTTGCTTCCTTCCTTTCAGGACATGACATCTCAGCTGCTGGGTCAATCCACTGCTGGGCTAAGTCTCCTCAGGGCTGGCTCCTCACTAGGCTTGGATGCTGGACTTCTTCTGGCTCTTCCAACCTTTTGAAAATTAGAAGGTCGCAGCCAGGTCTGTCTTATCTCTGATGCCCCTTCACCTAAGAGTAGGGAAAAAATAGGTACAACAGAGACAGAAGAATCAATGTCATCATGTACTAAAGGCCCCAGGCCCTCCCAGGTAGGTAGAGTAGACCGCTGGAAATAACTCCCCTAACCCAATAGTCATTCCCTCCTTCAATACCAGGAAAGAGAGAAATCTAGGTCCCTAGCTGGATGCTTTTATATGCACATTCAGGTCTAGCTCAGCAGCCAATTAAAAGACTTTTTGCCATTCAGTAAGCAGACTTGAACCAGTATCAGCATACCCACTCATGGTTTGAATCAGGAAAGGCCCCTTTCATTAAGCATCATCATGGATTTACACATATGCCCACCATATGGGCTGGCAGCAGACCAAATGTACCACACATGCTCAGAGACTGAACCCTCTCTGGCCAGCACCCTGTTATCCTAGATATTCTCTGCCTGACTCTGGTAGATTATGTGGGGAAACACAGGGGTGTTGGCTTCTGGCCATGTGCCATTCATCCGCTGAGTTTCCTGTTTGACTTCTGATCAGAAGAATTCATCATGCCAGGGGCCATATCCGGTAGAAGAGGGGGGTAGTTTCCAGCTGACTGCCCCTTTGGATGTCACCCCCCAGGGAGGTAAAGGCATGATTTCATCAAAAAGCTTTGAATGACAACCCTCCTCTATTCCCAACATGGCAGCTGGAGCCACTGCTCCTGTTGTAAAGTGAAGCCTCAACTAACTAGGCTTGTCCCAAGGCCTCTGGCTATCTTTACCTCTCTTGAATGTTTTCTTTCTTTAGCATCAACCTTGTAAGAAGCCAGAGGTCTGCAGTGATGTTGGCAGCTGGCATTTTCCCTTTCCCTAGCACGCGTCAAAAATTAGGGTAAAGAGAGTATCTAAGCAGCATTAAGAGGAGTCTAGATCTAATCTAAGTGTCAATATCAGAGAGAAGACATTGGAAAGATCAAAATCAGCTATTTGATTAGATAGTGCCAATAGAGGTGAAATATAGTATGGCTAATTAGCAGTCTTGGAAAATTATGTCCTAAAAAGGCCTAAATAGTATTCTCCCAGCTGGCTGTACTTCTAGCAATGTATTAATGCACACTGTGATTCTCTTACATGCTCAGCATTGCTTTCTGTGTAGGAACAAATGACCTATCCTAGATCCCATTCATTTTGTGCTTTAGCTACCTCTTTTACTTCCCTACTTTTCCGAGAAAGACTAGATGAGAGCCAAAATTAGCATTTTCTTCAGAGTAGCTGGGGTAGGGAAGATGATCCAATAAATATCACAGTGAAAAGCCTATGTCCCTGACTAAGAATTCAGGCATTCTCTAGCCCTGAGTGTCAGTGGCCGGTAAAGGCCAGAGACTAGTACAGGTTTGCCAACTCTGGGGCCTCAATCCAGTTGCACCTCTAGCCTCTCTGCTAGACTCTGCCATTGAACATTTCCAAAGTACCAAAAGACAGTGTTCTCCAAGTCTTTTTGTCCTGAAATTTAAAAAAAAATCTAAAATATACCAATAAGAGGGGCAGGAAAGAATGCTCAATTGACAAGTAAGAAGATACTTACCTAGTCTGATTTGAGGAAAGCCCTTCCACCCAAAAGTTCTTCTTTCAATGCCTAGCTTTTCTGCCTTTCAAGAGGCCTTTATTAAATATAAATAAAATATTAAAATTAAAATATTAAAATAAATATTAAAATATAAATAACAGTAACATAGGAAGGACTAATTGAAAGCTAAGAGGAAAGTCTTTTGAGACACAGAATAAAAACTGATACTCAACATGAGGGTGAGGGGAGAAGATGGACCATGAAAAGACAAGGCCAGAGGGTAGACAAACCTTCCCGACTATAGAACAATGCTGAATGTGGCCTCCAAGGACCTGGATTTGAATCTCTGCTCTGTTACTTACCTTAGACTGTGAGTTTCTCAAGGGGAGGAGCTATATTTTGCCTTTCTTTGCATCACCAACACTTAGCACAGTACCTGGCACATAGCAGGAGCTTAATAAATGCTTGTTTACTAACTGACTGATTTGTGGGACCTTCAACAAGTCATTCAAACCATCCAGGCTTCATTTTCCTCATTTTCAAAGTGAGAGATTAGACTAAATGGTATCTAACATTTCTTCCAACTCTGGATCCCATGACTGTAATTTTGCTTTGGGCCATCTCTACTTGAAAGATGACATATTTCTATAAGCAGTATAGTAAGGTAAACCGACTAAGATGAACACAAGTCAAAAAGCAAGTGCCAAGTCCAGTCAAAAATTCAAACATTTTTCCCAAGCCTTGGGCCCTAAGGAGCTAACTAGGCCAACGGTACCCAATAATGATTATATGACAGAAACCCAGAACAAGGATATAGGTTGGATCATAGTAAGGTATTGTTCTTTAGAGACATGTAGGGCATTCAAGCTCCAAATTAGGTGATAGATATCTACCTGAATTACTGACTGACTAAATGTGCTAAGGCCTGCTTTTGGTGACCTGACAAACCTAACCTAAACCAGCTGGGGGGGGGGGGTATAGAAATTTGGATCTAATAGACCCCCGTGCAGGTTACTGTTGCTACCAAGGTAGACAGGTTTTTCGGCAGGAAACTGGGAAAGTGGGAAAGCTAAGCTCATCAAAGCAATCTTTATTAAGTATCTGCATTATCTTTATTGTTGATATGTAGCAAAAAGGGTTTTGGTTTCTTAGTTTTGTTTTGTTGTATGTCTTTGGTTTTGTTTTGGGGTTGTTGATATAAATATAAATATATACATACATAAATGTATGTTTGTATGATTACTTCAAAGTACGATTTTGTTTTGAGGTTGTTGCTGGTGTAGATGAATAGATATAGATATATATCTAGGAAGAGTTTCAGATATAGACATAGGTGGTATAGATATAGATACACATTTGTGTGTGTGTGTGTGTGTGTGTGTGTGTGTGTGTGTGTGTGTGTTTAGGGATTGCATCAAGGACTTATGATTTCATCTGTGTGAACTCCCTCTACCAGCTTAGGTTGCACCTATATATAACTTTTATTCTTTGTGAGTAGCTTGAGGTTCAGAGAAATTATATGTCTTGTTCATGATCACATAGCATCAGGAGCACAATTTGCACCCAGGTATTTTTAACTCCAGGTTACTATTCCATGCTGAATAATAGTAGCAAAATAAAAACTTTAAATCAATTTGTAAACTTTTAGCTTGGCCATGAAATACCTTGCATCCTGTAGAATTCCATATACCTATGTCCTACTCATGAAGATTCCAAAGGTGATTGCTACCTCTCCACTATATCACTGCTCCCACTACCACCTCTCCAATGGTCATTATTACAAATGTACAAATAATGCCCAGACCAAAGATGCTTTCTAGGCAAGATTCCCACATAAATCATGCTACTGAGTGATACATATTGCTCTGATTCTAATGCTTCGTGCAGATTTATAAACATGAACATCTCATGTCAAACTTAATTATGTGTCACACTGGGAAAATAACCACACTCCTTCTCCATTTTACCATTACAAACAAATACAAATAAACACCCAGTCTGTATTTAAGATAAGGCTAAAAAATAGTGAAACTCCTCGCCTCCTAGGCTGCCAGTCCACAAGCAGGACTGTAGAGATATGGAACTCAGGAAGTAATGGGGCATACTCCCAGAATTCATCAGTTTGTGATGAGCACTTATCGTGATATAGGAAGGAGAAAAAGGAAAAGCTTCCATTTGGGGAGACACATGGAAGTTTCGGGCTGGATTGGAGAATTAGAGCAGCATGGGATACCTGTTCCCCAACCCAGCATTATAGCAGGGTGCTCATTCATACATTAAAGAGCAAGAACTGTGAGCAGCACAGATTATAAAGTAAGCTGGTGAGCTTCACATACATTCCCCTCCACTACGTACTTCAAACCAGATGGGGGCTGAAGGAGGGGAGCAGCCCCTTATCAACTCTCCAAATTTCTTTTTTTGAGATATTTAATATTTTATTTTTCCCAATTGCATGTAAAGACAATTTTAACAGTTTTTAAAATTTTGAATTCCAAATTCTCTCCCTTTCCCCTGCCCCTCCCTGATAAGGCAAACAATTTGATATAGGTTATAAATGTGCAGGCATGCAAAACGTATTTCCATATTAGTCATGATGTGATAGAAAACACATGCACAAAAAAAGAAAGACAAAAGTGCATTTCAATCTGCATTCAATCTCCATCATTTCTTTCTCTGAAGGGGCAGAGCATCTTTTATCTTAAATCCTCAGAATTGTTTTGGATCATTGTATTGTTGAAGATGTCTAAGCCATTCATAGTTGACCATCATATAATATTGCTGTTATTGTGTACAATGCCCTCGTTCTGCTCATTTCACTTTGCATCACTTCATGTCAGTCCAGGTTTTTCTGAAATCATCATTTCTCGTAGCACAATAGTATTCCATCACAACCATATACAGCAACTTGTTCAGCCATTCCTCAGTTGATGAACAGTCCCTCAATCTCCAATTCTTCACCACCACAAAAAGAGCCGCTATAAATATTTTTGTACCTATAGGTCTTTTCCTTTTTGTTTTTTATCTCTTTGGGATACAGACCTGGTAGTGGTATTGCTGGGTCAAAGGGCATGCATGGTTTTATAGCCCTTTGGGTGTAGTTCCACATTACTCTCAAGAATGGTTAAATCAGTTCACAACTCCACCAATGTGCCTTAATGTCTCAGTTTTCCCATGTCTCCTCCAACATTTGTCATTTTCCTTTTCTGTTATATTAGCAAATCAGATAGGTAGTACCTCAGAGTTGAAATTTGCATTTTTAATTTGCATTTCTCTAATCAATAGTGAGTTAGATCATTTTTTCATCTGACTACAGAAAGCTTTGATTACTTCATCTGAAAATTGTCCATATCCTTTGATCATTTGTCAATTTGTGAATGAATTATATTCTTATAAATTTGACTCAGTTCTCTATAAATTTGAGAAATGAGATCTTTATTAAAAGAACTTGCTGTAAAATTTTTTTCACAGTTATACTTACCATGTATTTCCCTCCATCCTATTTTCCTCTTGTTTATCCTACTCTTTCTCTCCTTTCACCCTGTCCATCCTCAAAAGTGTTTTGTTTCTCACTACCACCTCCCCTAATCTGCCTTCTCTTTTATCAACCCACCCCCATTCTCTGATCCTCTTCTCCTCCTACTTTCCTCTAGGGTAGATTTTCTATACTCAACTGAGTGTGTATGTTCTTCTCTCTTTGAGCCAATTCCAATGAGAGTAAGGGTCAAGCACTCTCCCCTTCACCTCCCTCATCTTCTCCACTGTAAAATCTCTTTCACAGTTCTTTTATGTGAAATGATTTACTCCATTCTACCTTTCCCTTCCACCTTCCCCAGTACATTCCTCTTTCTCACTCCTTAATTTTACTTTTTTTAGATATCATCCTATTATAATCAATTCACACTAGTGCCCTCTATGTACACTCCCTCTAACTGTCCTAATAATAACAAAGTTCTTAAGAGTTAAAAGTATCATCTTCCCATGTAGGCATGCAAATAGTTTAATCTTATTGAATCCCTTATGATTTATCTTTCTTATTTACCTTTTTATGCTTCTCTTGAGGCTTGTATTTGAAAATCAGATTCTCTGTTCAATTCTGGTCCTTTCATCAGGAATGCTTGAAAGTCCTCTATTTTACCAAATATCCACTTTTCCCTGAAGAATTATACTTGGTTTTGCTAGGTAGGTGATTCTTGGTTGTAATCCTAGCTCCTTTGGCTTCCAGATTATCATATTCCAAGCTGTCTGATCCTTTAATATACAAGCTGATGAATCTTGTGTTATCCTGACTGTGGCTCCATGATATTTGAATTGTTTCTCTCTGGCTGGTTACAATAATTTCTCCTTGCTCTAGGAGCTCTGGACTTAGCCTATAATATTCCTGAGAGTTTTCATTTGGGTATCTCTTTCAGGTAGTGATCAATGGTGTCTTTTAATTTTTATCTTACCCTCTGTTTCTAGAATATCAGTGCAGTTTTCCTTGATAATTTCTTGAAAGATGATGTCTTAGTCTCTTTTTTGATCATGGCTTTCAGATAGTCTAATAAATCTTAAATTATCTCTCCTCGATCTATTTTTCCAGGTCAGTTGTTCTTCCATTGAAATATTACACATTTTCTTCTGTTTTTCATTATTTCAATTTTGTTTTATTGTTTCTTAATATCTCATGGACTCATCAGCTGCTATTTGCTCAATTCTAATTCTTAAGAAATTATTTTTTTTTCAGTGAGCTTTTATACCTCCTTTTCCATTTGGCTAATTCTATTTTTTAAGGAATTCTTTTTTTCATTAAATTTTTGTACATCTTTTTCCATGTGGCCAGTTCTGCTTTTTAAAGAGTTTTCTTCATTGGATTTTTGTCCCTCTTTTACCATTTGGCCTATTCTGTTTTTGAAAATATTATTTTCTTTTTTGTGCCTCCTCTACCAAGTTGTTGACTTTTTTCATAATTTTCTTGCGTCACTCTCTTTTTCTAATTTTTCCTCTACTTCCTTTATTTGAGTTTTTAAATCATTTTTGAGCTCTCGTAGGAATTCTTTTTTGGACCTGAGACAAATTCACACTTTTTCTTTGAAACTTTGGATGTAGCAGTTTTGACTTTGTTGTCTTCTTCTGAATTTTTGTTTTGATCTTCCTGATCTTCCTGATCACCAAAGTAACTTTCTATAGTCAGGTTCTTTTTTGGCATTTACTCATTTTTCCAGCCTATTTCTTAACTTCTTACTTTATTTTATACTTGGGCTCGGTTCCCAGGGTGGAAGAGGCACTATCCCAAACCTCAGGTTTTTTATATAACTCTTTTCAGAGCTAATTCTGGAGACCTTTAAGTTTTCCGTTTTTCCAATATGTGTTTACTCCTCTCCTGGTCTGTGCTCTGGTCTGTGAGCAGCCACAGGTATTCTTTTCTGACCTGGAACTATGACCAGGGTCCCTACTTCCCTGTAGTCATAAGCTCTGGCATGCTAATGCTCCTCCTCATGCTGAGATTGTGACTAGGATCCACATATGGGTAATGCAACAGAGTCCTGCACCCAGTGCCACCAAAGAGACCCCTGTAATCTCCTTATGGACAGTGGTCAAATCCTGCTACTGTTTGTAGGCTAAGAGCTCTGGAAGCTGCTGCTCCTGATCAGTTGCTGCCACAGCCTGCTGATGGCTTGTGCTGGTCTATACTCCACTCTCCCCACAGTGCAACAGACCTTTCCTGCCAACCTTTTAAGTTGTCTTGGACTGTACATACTTTTATGAGTTCTGCCACTCCAGAATTCATTTTGAGGCAGTATTTTAAAGTTGTTCAGAGGGGAATTTGGGAGAGCTCAGGTGAGTCTCTACCTTTTCTCCACCATCTTGGCTCTGCCTCCAACTCTCCAAATTTTTAATAAAGAAGTTAATTTTGTTACAAAGCAAAATAACTGTTTCCTTATAAACAATATGTTTTTTCACTTACTTAACCTCATTGTCATTATTTTTTACTCTATTCTCCCTTTACATGAATGGAAAAATCAGATATTTTGCTTATATAACTAATGATGACAACAGATAGAGGCTGGAAGGGGGAACTTTTTGTTTTGCCCTTTACGAAACAAAGACACTATTCCTTTTCAGAGTCAGTTGAGGCACAGGGAAGGGTTTAGGAAAGTAACCCTTTAGTAGGGATATTTGGGGGAAAACTATTGTGGGTCCCTAATAGGAGAGAGACATGTGAACCTAGGCCAAATTCCATAGACTAAAGAAAGCTCTGAGGCAAATAGAAACCCATACAGGAAGTCTCACTAAGGATGAGGACTGGGGAATTTAGGGACTTTGGGGCTGTTGGGGATGGTTGCCATTGTCGGTATTGTCCTCAGAACATTAAAGGTTATTAGCACAAAACCCAGTTCTCTTTCAGATCTCACCTGTGAGGTTATATGATTATTATTGTTGTTACTTTTAGCATTATTATCCCCCCAATATCCTAAATTATGCTACAACTGGAGACTCTAAGTTACACTAGTATAGAAGAAGATGTGGTTTTTCTTCCTGATATTCTAGGATTCCCACAAGATCGACACTGAGCTTTTGAAGTTTTTACCACTGGTTTCATTTTAAAGTTCCATTTCCCTGATAAAGAAATGGTGCTCTAAGCCAGCAAAACTCAAATTAAAACAGAAGCCACTAAAGTGAACGTAAGGATCTCTATAGGCCATATGTTGCCTTAGAAAACTACATGTTAATATTATCTATATTTTATTGTATTTTTATTTAGTTAAATATTTCCCAATCATACTTTAATCTGATTCTGCCACAGCAAAGTGTATTGTGGGCCACATGTGGCCCATGGGTTGCATGTTTGACATTTCTGCTCTAAACTGATACTGATAAAGGAGGGAGATGAGGAAAAGGAATGGTGTTAGAAGGGTACATATGTGCTAAGGCCAATTTTTACTGATAGAGCTTAATAGGCTAAAGATAATCTTGAAGGTCACAAGTGTTTCTTATCAGTATCAAAACTAAACAAGTTAGCTGCCACAGTACCGCTTCTAAGTTGAGGCAATTGGACTATCAAATGAAATAGGAGAATATGAAATAAAATTTAATGATAAAAAATTAAGTGAATGTCAGATAATATTTATTTACTAGCAGGTATTCAAAATATCTTGCTAATCCACATCTCATTAGGCAAATCTTTTATCTCATTAGATATTCTGCAGTTTATGGAAAAAAGAAGATGCTGCTGATAAAAGACAACATGTGAATCTGAATACAGTAAAAAGGATAGTAGGAGAGTCAGGTTAACTGAAAATAAACATCCTGATATATTCCAATATGCAAATTATACATTACAGCTTTTCTTCAATTACTTCTATATTTTCTTTGGCATCAACTATATATCCATGCCTAGTACATTCCAGAATTGAAACTTTTACCTACAAGTATCAATGATTCAGATCCAAACTAGATAGGATCAGTGCCATTGAACAAACATTTACTCTGATGACAAATTCCCAAATAGCCATCTCTGAAGTGGAAGGCACTGTATCCCCTCTACACAGTTCCTTAGTCCCTTAGGAGAGTGGACTCAACCCTAAGGGGGGGACTACAAATCCTCTCCACCACCACGTCTACTTCAAATTGAGGGAAAGCTTCCTTCCTTTCAGGACATAACATCTCAGCTGCTGGGTTGATCCATTCCTGAGCCAGGTCAAGTAGGTCTCTCTTCAGGGCTGGCTTCTCACTGGGCTTGACTACTGGACTTCTGGTGGTTCTTCTGACTTTTTGAGAATCAGGTCAATCAGGTCCATTCCACCTCTGATGCTCATTACCTAAAAATGGGGGCAGCGGAGGCAGGGAGAATTGACACAACAGAGACAAAAGAATCAATGTCATCATGTGCTAAAGGCCTCAGGCCTTCCAGGTAGGAAGAGTAGGCCACTGGCAATAACTCCAGTCCCCTAAGCAGTCATTTCTTACTTCAATGCCAAGAAAGTTACTTTTGAGGCATTGATCTCTAAGATGAAAAACTAGGAATCATGTTTTGAGAGAGTCATTGGGTCTTACTGAATTTCTATTTTCCCATCCATAAAATCAGGAACTTGGGCTAGGTAATTTCTAATGCCACTACAAGCTCTTTTAAAAAACTGTTTGAATTCTAGCTAGGCTTGCCCCTTCAGAGTATGGCCATGGTGAAAGTTAAATTCAAACCTACAATTAGTTATTCAAAAGAGTGCTCCTTCCTTATGGGCTAAAGTTCCATGACCACCTCTCTCATCAACCTTGCTTCTTCCATGGACTTGTCTTTCCTTCAAATTCCTTTATCCTCTTCACTTTTCTATGTTTTAGTAACCAGCAGGTATTGCTGTCAAGGTCAAGGTTGGTTGTCTGAATTGTACTCACTACTTCCCTTTTCTTCTGTCAAAAGGGGCAGGACTGAGTCCTCCCATACCAGTCCTATCTCCACTAACAAGCTTTGGATTGGGGTATCCTTCCCTTTTGGTCACTACCCACACTTTCTGCTCTTCCTATCTCTCTTAAGACTGGGGTTAGAAATTCCTTAGCCCCAGACACCTGTACTTGAAAGGGACCCGCTCCAGCTACAAATAATGGTTCAGGGGGCAAAAAAATTTTTGCCCATTATAAAGGTCATAGAATTATTCATTTTAAAATAATAAAAGCTCTGATTCCCCAGACCCAAGATCTGCTCACTAGAACAGAACTTACCCAACTGATTTGTTTTTTATTCCTATGTCAATTTTAGCTAGCCATTGGTGCCTCCCATTAACCTCCTCCGTACTCTAGTCAATGGGCAAACATTCATGATCAGCTATCGATTATATGTGAAGAGAAAGCAAATAAAAATTGGCAGCTTTAAGCACAAGAGGGAAACAAATCATAAGTGGATGCCAGTTAGTGATTAGTCAGGGGGAGAAAAAGTTGAAAAGAGAGAAACCCTCCTCACTTTCTTAGAAAGAGGTTAGCCACCTTTCTCACAGAAGTATTCTTCACGATTGGAATCTTAGTCACAAGGCTCAGCCTCTGCCATAAGGATGTATTCTCTCTCTTTCTGATCACCACAGTTGTCTTCCCTCTCTTCCTCCTCCAGTGCTAAACTGAAGACATCACTGACACCATTGCTGCTTCTGGTCAGCATCCAACCCTCCATCACCTTCTAGTATTGCAGAGCAGTTCAAAAGCTTCCTATGGGCTAGTGTCACCCCCTCCTAACCCCTGATCCCCAACCCAGGTCAGGTTGCCAGTGTTCCATCTTTTCCTGGGAAAGGACGAGGAAAAAATTACAAGTGCTAGGGTTCTTAGCAAAAGTTTAAATTATCTCCTCCACAAATTTTGTTTAAGCACTCTATCCCACACACAGGGGAAGTAAAAATACCTCATTACCATGTCAGTCAGGCTGATTGTGTTAGCTACTTGGCAAGTTCACTGTTGCTGACTGGTACAAGATAAGGTGAGAGCAAACAACAAAAGGTGCAAAGAAAAATATCTGCATTACTACCTCCCTCTCCAGTGCTCCCCATCTCTCCATCTCCCTTGTGATTAGTTTTTTTTTCTGTCTTCTTTTGGAGAGTAATGCTTCAGGAAGAAGGGAAAGCTAAAAGGCAGGGTCAGCTTCAGTTGACCAAGCATAAATACACATTCTCCTGCAAGATGTTAGGTTCTGCAAATTGTGAAGAGAATTCAGATCGTCTGTTTAATGTCAGTACTTCAGCTCAACTCCCAACACCATATATGTCTCTTAGCTCAATCTTCAAACTCTGCTTGATCCTCATACCAACTCCTTCTTCCCATATGGATGTCACCCCCCCCCCAGCCTCTGGCCCCTCACCTCAGAGCTCCAGATCACTAGCAATCAATGCAGGTACTGCAGAAACAATCCAATATTTTCACCTTCTACATAAGCAGAAACTTCTCAAATCAATCTTTCCCTTCACCAAAAGGCTTTCAGTCCCAGCATGCAGCAGGTCCCATCTCTAACTTTACAGAACATTGTCCATTGATAGGAATAAGAAATCTACTGCAATAGTATTAATTTTTTTTACGACTTTGTTAGTTTTGTTAGCATTTTCCTTTCTACTAGTTCAGACAAACAAGAGGAAACTGCGAGTGATACTAATATTCCTGTTAGTAAAAATGATAAGTAATTACTTTACTTATTTGCCTCAAAAAATGGTGAACTTTTTCTACCTAGCAGGAAGTTGGATTAGCCCAACACTATTTCTCTTCTCATAGACTTGTGCTAAATATAGGCAATGCATTTCTCATACCACACATTCTCTTACACTCTCACCTTTTTTTCTGCTGTCATGAACTCCTTTGGCACTCAGAGAAGCCTATGGATTTTTTCCCAGAATAACATTTCAAAATCCACAAATTAAGGTACATAGGATCACAAAGGAAACCAACTATATTGAAATACAGCTTTCAGAATATATATATATATATACATATATATATATATATATTAAATTCCCATTTTACAGTTGAGGAAACCGAGGCAGAGGTTAAATGACTTTGCCATGGGTCACATAGCTAGGAAGTATCTGAGGCTGGATTTGAACTCAGGTCTTCTTGATACCATACCTAGCACTATGTGTACTGTTCCACTTAGCTGCCTATGTAACGGAAAGGTTCTGCATTTCTTCCTTTCTTTTTCAGTTGGGGAGGTGTGAGACAGGAAGTAGGAGGAGGGAAACAGGAATGCTTTGGGAAAATGACATTTATTTTTTAAAAGCCCTTTGCTTAGACAAAATAGAAGGAAAAGAGAGCTTACTGAGAGGGCTGTGGTAGAGTAGGGAAGGCTTTTCTTCAGAAATTGCTGGAAAAGCCAGTGACAAATGTTCTACCAGCAGCTACTCCCAGTAGCTTTCGCTAGGTCACCTAGTTATCCCAAGAGGAACAGGAACCAACTTTGCAAAAATTACAGGCAGTCCTTCTGACTTATCTGTGTTTTGCCAGGGGTTTTCACTTTTTTTCTTCAATCAAGTGGGAACAAAGAAAAGCAGAGAGCTGAGTTATTTTGGCTGTACAGCTACAAATGCAGGAGTCTCTGCTTTAGAAAAATTATGAATTGTTTTTTGTTGTTCTTAGTTTGTTGGTTTACTTGCCTGTTTATTTATTTGAATGTGAATGGCTTGATTAAAAAAAAAAACCTGCTTCATCCCAGGAGATTCACTAATCACCATGTTCTGTTTTCATTATCTCAGACCTGGAAGTGAAAAAAGCATTTTGTTTGCCCCACGCGGGGGGCAGGAGAGTGTTTATCATTTAAGCCTGGGTTAGGGATGATGCTTCAGAGACTACATTGGCAAGGAAAAAGACAACCTAACATAGATTTTTGCCTTTTTGAAAACAGATGTCACTTCTGAAGATAAAGATTTAAAAAAATTAATTGACCAAACGAGCAAAAGTCTAAGGAATATATGAAAATAGCCCTATGACAAGAAAAAACAGACATCAGCTCTGTCAAATACAAAATACTATACCATGATCTTCAAATAATGTTTGATTTGTTGTGGTATTTTATCCTCTATTCCTTTAAGACACAGCTAGTCCCATGGAAATGTAATTCTTGATGTTCACTTTTCTGGACCTTGTTTTCTTCGTATATAAACTGAAGGGGTTGGACTAGATGACCTCTAAGTTCACGTCTAGCTATCGATCCTATCATCCTGTGATTGTAATATTCAGCTGGACTTCATATATGGAGGTGATTCTATAAATCTACACAAATAAGGCAAGTATTTGGAGTTTCTTTTCCTCTTCCAATGTGGGGGGGAGGTATCTATTCCTCCTCATTTTTGCTCTTTGACCATTCTCCTATCCTACTGCCTGCCTACCATCCTCTTACAAAAATCTATTCACGATGCTGAGAAAAACCACCACCATTACGGATCCTCTCTTCCCCATTTTTTCTCACTCCCCCCGGTATGTTTGACAATTTACAGGGCTTGGATGAGATGGGAGTCAACAATTCCATTCCTTCGCATGAGATGGTAGACCATTAGGCCTTATCACCTGCTCTGCCAATGAATCCTTAAGTCCTCCAGGTCTTAAATCTGTGTTGCAGTCCCCCAGAAGGGTCATCCAACCTAATTATGTAACCTAAGGACCTCTGACACTTGCCATCAACTCCACCACCACACATGTAGGACTTCTGGGCCTTTCCATTTACCCTGCAGCTAAACTTTCTCTTATTTGTTGTCTCTCCCAACTACAGTATGAGTTCCTTAAAAACAAGAACTTTCTCATTTTTTTCTATTTGTATCCCCAGCACTTAATACAATGCTTAATACATACTAAGGGCTTAATAAATGCTTTTTCATTCATTCTACTCTTTATAGGCTACTGCTGAGCCATCTACACTCTCTCAGTGCACCTCTAAGGTGAAATGCACTAAAGACATTTCAGGAAGCAGAGAACCTCAATGTTGGAAGTACCACAGAGGTTCATGGAGTCCTACAGCTGAACAGAAATCCTCTCCATAAAATTCCTAAATTGTAACCACTTCACTTTTTTAACTGCTCTAATCATTCAGACTTTTTCCCCTTATATTGAATTGATACCTGTGTTTCTAATTTCAACCTACTACTCTTTGACCTCAGGGCTAAACATAAAAAGTCTAATTCCTCTTCTACAAGATAGTTCTTCAAAGATCTGAAGACAAGTTTAATATCCCCTTTAAATCTCCTCTATTCCAAGCTTTTCGTTAAACTGATTGTCTTGGCATGGTTTCTGGTCCACTACTACACAGTGGTTGGTCAGGGATAAGAATACAGGGACATGGGACAAATTGTGAAACTAACTGGCTCCTAATGGTGATTGAATTAGTAGCTCTGACTTCCTTAAGACCATGCTCCTACCCACAGAGCCAAAAAGTAATATTTAGTAATATTTAGGGGTTGTAGGATGATATATTAATATATTGTGCATAGAGTTGTGAAATGTTACGACCATTTTGGAAAGCAAGTTGGCCTTATGTAAATAAAGCACTAAAATGCCCATACTCTTTGAACCTGAGACTCCATTACTGTGCTTATATTCCAAGGAAGCTATCAATAAAAAAAAAAATCCCTACATACTTCAAAATATTTTTAGCAGCACATTTATGGCAGCGAAGTATTGGAAACAAAGTAGATGTCCATCAATTCATGAATGGCCAAACAAATTGTGGTTCATGAACATAATGGAAATGTAAGAAATGATGTGTGTGATGAATTCAGAGATGCATGAAAAGATCTATATGAACTAATGCAGACTGAATTAAGCAAAGTAATAACTACAGCAATGAAAATGCGAAGAACAATGACACACCAAAAAAAATCTAAAGTAAATGTAACAAAATTACAAAGATCAAGCAGGACTCAAATGAAGAGACATGAGAGGACACCCCCTAACATCCCTTTGTCCAAAGGCATTACACATCAAACATGTCTTCAGACATTTTCTACATATCGATCAGTTGTGCTCATTTTTTCCCTCTCTAAAAAATATTATTTGTTAAATTGGATGGCTTTCTGGGAAGGGTCAAGGGATGAAATACTTGGGATAATGGTGATGATGTAAGAAGCAGAAGAAAAAATAGAACACTTTTTAAAAAAAAAGTAACGTTTAACAAATGCACACAAGTCCAACTCTCTTATTTTACAAACAAGGAAACCAAGGCCCAGGGAGGTTAAGTGATTTGTCCAAGATCACATGGTTAGTAAGTATTAAATATTATATAGAATTGTATGGTTACCCCATAAGCGACTCTGATTTTCAAAAATATAGGATATGTAACCAGGAGCTATAGCCATTGCGCTCAATTGTTTGGGTTGTCCTCACTCTCTTTTCCAAGGAAAAATTAAATTAAGTAAAAATTCTACCTGAGCACACCTATGTCAATCCTATAGGGCTGGCTCAGGGCAGTATCTTCCATCCTAACCACCACTTTCTCCTCTGATTTCCCAACTTGCCTTCTCCTGGGTCCAAGCCAAAGAGGAGACTTAACTGTGTCCTGTTGGTAGGCCACAGCCGCAAGTACAACATAGTACAAATGAAAGAAACATTCAGAGGGGTAAAAAGAATAACCTGTGGTTCCAATTAGAGATTCTGTTTTTGAGGGAGAATTATGAAGTTACTAATACAAATAGAAAAAAAATATCATCCTATTCTTGCTCCCAGGCAGCACTTAACTACCAAACTGGAAAGAATACTCCTTAGTCAGTTACATACTGTGAAGGAAAAATATTCATCGCCTACATACTGGGAATGAAAAAAAAACAAGTACAGAAACAAAGAGAATAATTGGAATCCATTCCATCATTTATCTAGAGGAAACAGACATAACAATATTATTGAAGTCATAGAAAACAGCTTAAAGGGAAAATATTAAACATTGGGCTTAAATATCCTTCTGAAATAATGGATGAGGAGAGGGGAAATGGGAGAAAAAATATTCCATCAACCACTTAGACTTTTTTGTCTGAGAACATTTTGTTAAAGATTGAGTTTGCCTCCCCATTTAGTCAATGCCATCCACTCTGCCCCTCAGAGGATGAAGCCTTTGGCTACTTGGGCATACTCAGTACCATCACACTGCCCTGCTGTTGTTGTTCCCTGTTAGCTGCTTCTTTTCCATCTCTCTTCTCTACTTCTAGCTGTTGCTTCTGGGAAAAGAACAGGTGTCTCCCTCTTGCCTACACAGTCCTCTGTCTCCTGTACTTCTCTAGCTTCACCAGCTCAACTTCACCTTCTTGTCCGAATCTCCATTTTAAAACTGTCTGGTCATCTGTAGGCACTTTGAAATACATTTTCTGGGAGATTTTGCAGTTAGTACCTGGAGACCTGCCCTCACTGTTAGGATCTGTCTCTGCAATGCTACAAAGGAACTAGAAAATATTAATACATATTACCACTCTGGTTCATCGTTCTGATATAACTACGGGGAATGCAGAGACAAAGAGAAGCAAGGAAAAAATATCTCCTGTTTTCCTGGCAGCTTTTATCCTGCTTTAATTCAGTGAGTTTTTTATGGTTTATTGATTTTTTTTGACAATGCTTTCATTTCCCAATACCAGTCTTCATTAAAAATCCTGCCCCAACACATACAAAAAATGCAAAACAAACCTACATATTGAACCCATCTAACCCCATATGTTTCATCCTGCACCAGTAGTCCATTACCTCTCCACTTAGAGAAGAAAGGCATTTTTCATGCCCGCTCTTCTGGAATCAAAAATGGTCACTGCATTGATCTGTTTTGTAGTGTTGCAGCACTTTCCTTTACATTATTATGTTCATTGTGAATGTTGTGTTCTTGATTTTGTTTTCTTCACCCTGAACCAAATCACACAAATCTTTGAATCGATGAATTATTCCTATTCATTTATTTCTTATGACACAAGAATAAGCTTCCGCATTCATATTATACATGTTGTTCAACAGTTCCCCAATAGAGGTTGAGTCCTTTGTTTTTGCTTACACAATGAGGGCTGCTATGAATAGGACCTTTCTATCACTTACCTCCTTAGGATATATGTTCCAGGAGGGATTTTTCTCACATAGTTCCCAATTGTTTTTCTAAACAATTGGACAAATTGATAGCTCCACCAATAGCATATTAATGTGCCCAGCTTCCCATATCCTCTCTAACTGTAATGAAGGAGAATTGGTTTTTCCTTATGGATTAGTTGATGTATTCACAGAAAGTTAGCAGCAGATAGCAGAGGTAACAAAGTATTTATATTAACAGAAAATTCCAAGACAATTATTCTTTTATAAAGGAATTCTCTCTAATATAATCAGGGTCATTAGCTGGCTATAAATTAGCCATATACCTTTTGACTTCTTAAATGCTGAGCTAATCAGCCCAAGAAAGCATTAGAGGTAAGAAGAAATTTTGTGAAAGAGTATGGTGGGGAAAGAATTTTCTCTCCTCCTCTCCTCTCCTAATTGGTCATGGTGTCTTTAGGCAGAGCTAATCTTCCAGAAAGCAGACAGACAACAGGGATCACCAGCACGAGACTCTGTGGACACCAGCAAGATCCAGCAGGGAATAAAGAAACACAGATAACAAAAATTGGGGACAGGAAGCACTTTCAGTGAGTATAATCTCTTGCCAAAGAGAGTTGAACTATGGCTTTAAGAGAGAACTAACCTTAATAGTAGAGTTGAACTAAAAGGAGGAGTAGGTCACAAGAGTCCAGTGGAGTAACCTACTCAGCAGAGACACTGCAATCAAGAGGAAGCAGTATGAGGAAAACACGATAGAAAAGACATCAAGGCCCAACAGTACTGGTGGGATGAGTTACCTTGGCCATACATGTTGCCTATGCATGTACCTCACTAGCAGCACACTCTTAAGTTTCTGCCCCTACTTCCCACTGACATTGTGTGGTGATGTGCCTTGCTTCTCCAATTCCCTCCATCATTGGTTATTTCCACTTTTATCATCTTTTGCCAATATGTCAGCCTCGAGTTGTTTTAGTTCCCATTTCCTACTTGTGATTTGTAATATTTTACATGGTTGTTGACAATTTTCACTTCTTCTGAAAAATATTTGCTCATATTTTTGACATTATGTTATGTTATGTCAATGTAGTGCTTTCTCACATAGACCAGGGTTTCTTAAACTTTTCTCACTCATGAGCCCTTCAGCACTCCTTAAACTGTGGGTTGCAACCCCATAGATTATGTAGCTCTCTGACAGAAAATGAAGAATTACATAATTGTTCCCGGCATTTCCCAAAAATATTTCACAGATCATTGGACTAACAGTTGAGATAATAAATTCATAACAACAACAATAATAAGTGAAACCTTTACCCCTCTGGGCCTCAGTTTCATCATGTAGAGAATGAGTCAGTTGAACTAGATTATCTCTTCCAGCTTGACATTCTAATATCTGAAGCTTCCAACTGACAATTTACAGAACATGTTTTATTCATTTTCTCAGGGACTAGTAAAAGAGAGTTTTACATCCTTCAGCTGCTCCTGCAGGTGCCATTGCCACAGCTACTGAAGACCTGGAAAAGAAAGTTCTTGCCACCAAAGTCTTTCACATCATCAAATAGTCCAACATCAGAAACTCATATGATTTTGAGAGTGGAAATGACATGAAAGAAAAAAGTGTTAACATCCTCTTTGCCACTAAGAAGCCCTAAGAAATATGAGACTTTGTCATTTGACTTGCACCTGAAACCTTCCATACACGTTGTCTCCTGCATTAGAATGGGAGTCCCTTGAAAGGAAGCAGGGACTGTGTTGCTTCTCTGTTTGTATCCCCAGTACTTAGCACTGTGTTTTGCCCATAAAAAATGCTTAATGGATGCTTTATTTATTCATTTATCCATTCAAGAATTATGAAGACAAATTTCTTTCCTGGGAATATTAAAGAAAGAATGCTGATGGGTGGGAAAAAATAAAGTTGAAAAAAAGGGTTAAATGATGCTGACAGAATGATGGAAAGAGAACCAGGCTTTTAAGGCTTTTAAACCTTTCTCTGAGTCCTCCTTTCCCCCTTAAAGGAAGCTCAGTCCAATAACTGATTCTCTATATTATCTGCAAGAAAAGACACAAGAAATATTGAATATTTTTCAAATAATTTTCCATAATATTTTATGTAACCACTAAGCAAAAGCTAGGGTGTAAAGTTCTTAAAGCCCATCTTCATTTCATCTCTTTTCACAAATAGCCCCAGGCTTCTGCCATAGACATGTATTAATACCATAGATGATCACATATGTAATAGGATTTATGCTAGCTTACCTGTGTCAATCTCTTAGATCTGTGTGGGTGTGTGTAGATGTGATGCAATATCTCTCAGGTACTCTCAAGGGCACACATGCCAGACCCCAACCCCTTAGACTGCTAGTGACATTAATTCTTAATCTCACTGGATTCAAAAGCAATCAAGTGGCATGATCTGATATTTCTCACAAATCTAAAATGTGATATCTCTCATTAATTCATTAGCACTGAGTCCCTATTCCAATTTGCAAGAACTCGAAAAACATTTTTTCTTATAAACTTTCTCTCCTTGCAGTCTCATAGACATATACAAAGTTTATATTGTCTGTACTAATGCCTGTATAATTTATAAAAAGTTAAATAACACAAAGACAAAGATACTTCAGCAACCTCTTACCAACAAATTGCAACTTCTGGTTCTTGCAAAAAAGTGAAATCTCTATCCAATATTTCAGTAATCTCAAAATAGTAGTTAAAATCTCTCAGGAATTCTCAAGATATTTTCTCCACAGATTAAGAGTTAAACTTAGGTTTCTTTTTAAAAAAAGCATCTTCATATTCTCTCAAAGATAACAGTTTCCTCACAAACTCTTTCTTCCTGAAAGTTAACTCTCCCATGTCTCTTCAAGACTTATTCCTCTCTTAGTGTCTCACACAGACTACCCCCCCCAAATGACAGCTAATTGTCAATCCACAAGATTCTGTTCTCCCTCTCTTAAAGATACTATAATAATGCCCAAAGTCTCTGTAACTACATGTACTTATAATCTTGCAATTATATACATATATTGTCATTTTATCAAGTTGCCTTCTCTGTTTTTCCAGCTTTGTAGAGTAAGCTTATTTCAAAACTATTATAAACTTAATAACCACTGACCAAAATAATCAATAAACATTGAAATTAAATAGTAAAATCTTACATTAAACTCTTAGCACTTAAAAAGACACAATCAAATGTGCAATGCCATTGTGCTACAAACAAAACAAATAAAATAATACATTATTTCTATCTTCTGGGTCTGTATGGTTTCTCTACCTCTAGCTTGGTTTTCCTCCTTCCCTCCTTCCTTCCTTCCTTCTTTCCTTCTTTCCTTCCTTTCTTCCTTTCTTCTCTTCTTTCCCTTTCTTTTCTCTTCCTTATTAGACAGTTTCACCAGACCTGCCTGAACCCTTTTCATTCTCACATTGATTTACACGGAAATTAGGGTTACAATGAAATTCAAGTGAACCCCTCCACCACAGCTCCAGAAAGTACCTTTGCAGCTTTGCTAGGTAGAGTTCTTCTTAATGCATGAAAACAAAGAAATCTAAGACCATACCTCAGAGAAGAGTTTAAACTGAGTTATCTCAGAAATAGCAAGAAGAAATGAGTTCAAAAGCTGATTTTAAAATGTCTTAAGGGCTCCTCCAGCTACCTTGCTATAAATGCCTGATTAGGGGTTTTGTTTCCCCCCAAAAAAATTGAAGATGGTCCTTGGCATTGTGCAGCTAAGTAGTGAGCAAATTCTCCTCCTGGGGCAACATATTAGCTAAAGACCATCAGACAGTAGCAAAGAGCCAAAATAGCCTCAGAGGTATCTAGCAGAGAAGAGGAAAAAAGAACAGTCAAGCTTAGTGGAGAAACCAGCTCCCCAGAAGACATCTCAAGTGGATGGGGACATCAGCAGCTCTGGAGTATCAGAGTTTTGAACTGTTTGTTGAAAGCTCACATGTACTGAACAAATATGTTCCCTACATATGTACCTTGCCTTTCCTCTGGCTCACATGTTCTTTTGCATGTATACAATCATATGTATAAAGTGAGCTCATTTTTAACAAATGCATTTCTCTCACTGTAGGAGAAATGAGCCCCTGGTTCTGTGATAGTTTCTCAGAGTTTAGACAAGTCCATAAAAACAAGTCCCTATCTCTGTAGGGACAAATTCAAAGTCATCCATGAGGATAAATTAGGTGATGTACCACATCCCATTCTCCCTCCTTCACCCCATCAGCCAACTAAAATATTCAAATGTCCTATAGCATAGATCCTGGAGCGGTGGTATCAGATAATTCCTTCCTTCCAGACTATTCACTGCCCTGAAACCTCTTGGGAAGTGAAGAAAACTAGCATACATGTTGGATTTATAGAGCAAAAGAAGAAGGCTGGGAAATCAACCTCGGAGCTACCACACCCCTGCCATGTACCCCCCTTGACTGATCAGTTCTGATGCAGACTTGGAGATTTAGAACATCTCTGTTTCCAGCTCTTCTGAGTCTTAGGTGGGCTGTAAAGAATAATTTCAAGTTTTAAGGATTCATACTTTTTGTTAATGGGATTTCTCTTTTTCCCTTTCTAGGGCAGATGGTCAGAACTAGATAAAAGGTCACATGATAATTCACCTGAGAAAGAAGCAGGATGTCTGAAGTTGCCACAGGGCAAGAAAAATCAACTGAATCTCTCTTGGCCTCAGGGAGACCTCTGTTCAGACTAGGCAGAAAGCCTGAACTCATCAGCAGCTTCTTTCTTGCCTAATATTCAAGATGTGAAGATTCTGAGGGAATGCAGGAAGCCCACAGATCCTGGCTCTCATGGCAGTTGGCCTGAGCCACCCATAAGCTCAGACGTGGGCCTTCAGGCCAAGTGCTTTGAAGATGTTGACAGCCAGGCTGGAGCAGAAGTAGACTTTTTCTTGCCCAATACTTCAAATATGGAAACATTTAGTGAACACAGGACACCTACAGAGCCAAGAGGCAGTGAAAGATAGTCTGAACTGGCACAATATCCAGAGAAGACATCGGAAGTATGTCAGGTTATCTGATCACTTAATTCCATAGCTATCTGTAACAGGAAGCTCAGATACAGAGGGTCAAAATGAGATACCATTTAATCTTAGCCTGGGAGAATTCTGCCTGGCTTTTATTAGCCAGGTCTTATGGCTATGACTAAAGAGCAACATGCCCTAAGAAGGGACAAATTTTGGCCACTGTATCACAGCAGACTGTAGCTGAGTTGTCTGAGCTGCTGTAGCAAGCCTAGTTATTTCACAGAATCAGAATAAGAATGGGCCTTAAAGGTGGTGGCACAATAGAAATTAATTATATGGAAGCAAGAAACCAAGACTATAAAGGTAATAGGGAGCAAGTCCAGGAGACATAAACACTCATTTGAATGACCATACCTGGTCAGCTGCCACAGAGGCCCTGGGTTTCCATGACACCTGGAACTGCAAGGGAAATAAAAGCAGTTGTTAGCCAAAGATAAGGACTTCTCCAACCTAATGAGCTTCTCACCCCTGCATAAGCTGTTGTCACCAGAAATTTCCAGGACACCTCAGTGAAGAATAGGGAGATATCAGGAAACCAGTCATCTTTTGGCTTAATGTACCCTTATATGTCTCTTCCCCAGGAACAGTATTTTAAAAAGTGATAGTAGACTGCTATCTTCCTGAGTGCTCTTCATCAAATCCAATACCCAAGGGGTTCTCAGGCCCAATTTAGTTGTCATTGAAGAAATAAGCCTGTCAGGGGAGACTACAAGACCAACAGAGATCAGCAGAGAAACAGGCCTATAAATAGCAATAACAGGGACTTGTGGATTGTCATTCACTAATAGAATCATCTGGAAGACCTAACAACTATGAAATGACAATGTTCATAATTCCTCTTCCATTTGGACTCTGTGCTGAATATCTTCCATAAGGAAAATGCCCATGCCAGTCATGTTTTCTTCTTCATTTCCCCTGTGGGCTTGGCTCTTAAGTCTCTGAACCTCTTTCTCCACCAGTAGCAGCCTTCCTACCCTGGAAGATCACCCTATGGCCCCTTCCTCTGGATGATCAATGTCTCCTGGAAACTTCATTTTAAGAAAATTAACCAGGCCAGTCAGCCACCTTCACTCCTTTATTCCTCTCTTGGCTTTGCTCCTGACTCTTTAGACTTCTTTCTTCACCAAGGCCCCACACAGTACCTTCTTCTTCCCCTCCCTGCCTTTTTAGTTACCTTTTATGGGTTGTCTTCCCTCATTAGAATGTTAACTCCTTAAGGGCTATCTTTCTTTTTGCTTATATTTGAATTCCCATTGCTTAAGACAGTGCATGGAACATAGCAAATTTGTAATAAATACTTGTTGACTGTGTCATGAATCTTTTGGGTTGTGGAAACCTTTTGACACCTCTTACTTGACAATACAAAAAGAAAGTCATTGTATTGTGTATGAAAAATACAAGTATGGATCACAACTCTCTGGAAAGAACCTGAGATTACTGCTAAGTAACTGATGGCAAACAAAAATGCTCTTGGGTTTCCAAAAGATGAAGACATCTTATGCAAATTGGAGGAATAAAATAATCTAATCTTCACTCTTTTCTGGAAAGTCAAAGGCAGGAAGTTCATCTGCTATGCTGACCATTTCATTGTAAAATTGGCTTTCACTTATAATAGCATCATCATGATAACTACTGAGATCTTCGAAACAAGAACCTCAAGTGGAAGAAATTCATTGAGGAGGAGATGCCTATATACACCACTGTTGATGGCAAATTTAAGTCTCCCAAGGACTCCTTAGAAAGCCATGGTTCAAACCTGGAACAGTTCTTTAAAAACTGGTCTTTTACTCCTGAGAATAAGCAGCAGCTGTGGCCTTGAATACCCACCATGTAGAGCAAGCTAACCAGCTTCAACAGTGGGTGGCAGATAAGCTCCTCCTCAGTGCCAGATGGTTTCATATCAAAACTGTATAAGCAAGGGAGCATCGGCCAAGTGCAGGGCTGGGATATCTGCTTCTGAGGGTAAGCTCAGCTTCAAAGGTATGTACGTCACTCCCAAGCACCAATAGAACTGCATTACCCTGGCTATGGCTGTGGAACCTAAGGAGAGGCTATCTATTGTTTGAAACCCTAAGGTCAACTCAGTCCCCTCCCTGGTGACTGAGCACTGAACATACACATGAGATCCTCTTCCAAATGACATGTGGAAGAGATCCTGAAAAGCCATTCTGCAAGCAGCCCAGTACTCAGATTATCCCAGTTCACCTGCCAGAAATTTTCCTTGAAATACATGGCCATTATTCAATGCCCACTAATCCTGGCCACCAACAGTATCACTGTCAGCTGTACTGAACAGTATTTGAAGTACATTTTGGGGGACGAGGGGTGATGATAGCACTCCATCGTGACCATCAGTAGCACGCTAAGCCCATTGGGGCTGAACTGGACTATGGGATATGTTCTAGGAATTCTAGTCCTTGTCATGACAACCACATGAACTGAATTAATAATAACTTCTATTCCTTCTAATTAGCTAGGTGACACAGTGGATGAAGTCATGAGTCGGGAAGACCTGAGTGCAAGTTTTGCCTCAGACACTAACTGTATAACCATGGGCAAGATTTTTAAACCTCTGTTTGCCTCAGTTTTCCCACCTGTAAAATAAAAATAATGATAGCACCTACTTCTCAGGTTGTTGAGAGGATAAAATAATATTTGAAAGCACTTTGCAAACCACAAAGCACTACACAGACACTAGCTATTGTTATTATTGTTGTTCTGTAGACAACAGACCAGAAGATGGTATGAAGATGAACCAATTGCCATCCCCAAACCCTCCCTGTTCTTTTTTGTGAGATTACCACAAAACTTTAACTAAAGTATAAAGAGTACAAGAAAGTCCCTTCACCGCCCCCCCCCCACTGTCAGTTCCCCACTTAGTACTTCACACGCAGCAGATGGCACCAATACTGTCGTCTTTTAGACTACTTTGTGCCTCGGGGGATCCATGCATTGCCCAGTGCCTAACAAGGCCCTACCCTGGTAACGATGGACAACACACCAGACTCCCCATTATATGAAAGCAGTCCAATGAGGCAGAGGCAACTCCCCCATGCCAGGAGCAACACACCCACTGGGATTCACTGTATTATGCCAATTCATATGGCTACCACTGTTACCCTTTAAGCAACAATCCCATGCAGATATGTTATGAACCAGTTATGGTAAAGAACATGCCTGAAAAAATAAGACAGCTTTCGAAGAATTCACGGGACAGGATGTGTGAGCAAACAAAGGATTATCACGTGATCCCAGAGTACCAATAGCAGACCCATAAGAATCTCTGCTATATTTTCCCTTTTATCACTGGCCTCTCACTAACAGAGCAGTAACATAACATGACAAACGTGCAGCAATCAATAACCATGATTGTTATCAAGGGCCAAATTGAGTTCAAAACCATAATTGAGGCAAAAACTGTTTCCTTTCTCTAGAAATGAACTATCTTGAAGGAAGGGGTTTGTGATAATGTAGTTAATTGTAGGAAATACTGTCAGAAATTACATTACCAGTGTTTTACTACTCACAAATTCTATGGACAAAGAAGCTTATCACTGACATATTTGTAACATTCCTCACTTGCACTTTCACTGAGATATGGAATGGATAGCTAGTGGGAACTACTCTAAGATTAAAAAATGCACAGTAGTACTATATGCCTAAAATTATAGCTCATGACCCCCTGCCCCCCAGTAATGAGGTCATTTTCAATGCTCAGCTAATAAACACTAATATAGTATAATAAGAATAACAGTAATAAACATTCTCCTCATCAAACTGGGATGCACTCTCCTACTAATTACACATGGTGTCAATGGGAGGAGCAGACCCAAATGGAGTATGGTAATAGTAAGCTATAAAGGTAGAGAACACATATTCCCAAGGCAATTCTCTTCTGGTAGAGTTCCCCCTCTTCTCAGAGCGCCCTCCCTGAGGGCAGCTTCTCTGTTGAGTGGGTCACTCGGCTGGGCTCCCTAAGTCTGCTCCTCTTCTCAGCTTGACTCAGCTGCCAGGACTATCACATCCTCTCTTGCATCCATAACCAGCTCTCTTCTCTGCTACCAGAGATCATCCTTGTGGAAGCTGCTTCCTTCCTTGAATTCGACTTTTTCTGTATCTCTGTTCTCTGCCTACAACTGTTCAACTCTCAGACTTCCTCCTGCTCAATTTGGTATCCCCAAATTGGCATTTAGGTCTGCTCTTAGATACCATGGCTCATGGAGGGAGAGGGGCAGAGAGGGAGAAAGGAAAATCACCTTTACCACGCCTTCTCACTTTCTTGTGGTAAATGTGCACAAAACTGCTCGCTGTCTCAACTGCCCCAGAATTTCAAACTATTGGACTAATTCCAGGACTTGACAGATTCCATTTTATAAAGTTCTTCAGAAGCACAGCTAATTTTTTTTTTCACAGCCAATAGCCATCTGCCTTTCCAATTCAATCAGAGAACTCCTTCATTTTTCATAAAGGGATGATAGGACATAAACATGTCTTTGCACTTCTTTGGCATATTAATACCTAGCTAACTGTTAGCTGCTCCTTACTTTCAATAATTAACATCAACTAGCTAGCAGGGGAAACTAAATGCTCTCTATTACATATTGAAAATAAGTTTGAAGAGCACCAAAATCAGATTGTACTGTACATATGTTTAAGTCAGATTGTATTGTACATATGTTTAACTTTTCAGAAAAAAAATTTAGGTAGGAACTTTTAAACCTATTTGAAAGGAAATGCATATCTTATTGCATGAATAGCTGATCAATGGCTATCACTAATAAACAAGAATTACAGGGTCACCTTTTATCCTTGAACTCTATAAATACAAACCTAGCAATTATGTCAGATGTACGAATGAAAAAAAATTGGTTCAACTATTATGGACTTAGAGAAAAATAAGTTTGGCTAGCTCATTAAATGGAACAGCAATGGAACTAATGGTCTCCTTTCCATTCCTAAGGAGCTGATTTTCAAGTCACCTTGACTCCTCCCATCTTGGTGGCTCCCTCTGGAACATGCCAAACAATCCCTCCCCACTAGTGTAAAGACTTCAAGACAATGACGTCTAAAAGTTCTGATGAAGCTTATTCAGACACAAGAATATATTTTATACAAATGATTAACTCAAGCAAAATTGCCAGTGTGTTTTAAAACCATTATTGAGATGGCACTAACTTTTACTGAATCTTCGTGACCTTCGTTTAAAACAAATGTCCCTTTTAGATACTTTATTACATGACTAAGAAGCAATGGTAACCTTAGTTAGTACAAATGTTCCTGTAATGGTGCCGACAAGGACACCACACATATGTTAAAGTTTCATTACATAATCCCCAAACTGCTGGTAGTCATTAAAGCAATAAAACTTTGTGTTCATAATTAGACAGAGTGTAAGGAATGGACTGAGTCCTGTCGAGGAAGGTTTCACTGGAATAATGGGCTCCCATTCATCTAAGTCCCTGCTGACCAGTGAAATGTAACATGAAGTAGAAAAGGAATAGAATGAAAGCCCAGTTAAAGTGCTTAATCCAATCTGGCAACCATTACTGTGCGTTATTTGTTTTTTGGAAATATGCTGTCACTGGAGCTGGAACAGAACAGAAAAACATATGGTATGAACATGGTCACTCTTCTGCTCAGTATTACGGTTCACAGAACAATAATATCTCACACATATAAAGCATGTTCATGTTTGTAAAACACTTTCCTCACAACAGCCTTATAATGGAGTTCAGATGGGGATTGTTAGGTGCATTTTACAGATGGGGAAACTGAAGTTCAGAGAGATTTAATAATATGTCTGAAGTCACGCGACTAGGAAGTACCTTCTGTTTTTTAATCCAGTGTTCTTTCCACTGGGCCATGCTGCATGAAAAATAATTATTCTTATTTTTTCCATTATAATTATTTTAAATAATATTTATTATACTTACATATTTAATAATATTTATTATAATATGTATATCAATTGCTACTCCTTACAAATGGCTCCTGTTATCACCAAAATCTATGTTCCTGTCTCGTAGAAGATTGAGGTCACATAGTAATACAGAGAAAGCTTGAAGCATTTAAAAATAAAATGAGGAATCTTTATTAACTCAGCTTAGTCATGGGAGTAGGAAGTGCCATCCTGGTCTCTTTACACAGCTTTTCCCCTAGGCCTGGAATGTGCTCTGTCCTCCTCTCTGATTTCTTCCTAGAATTCATATCTTCTTTCAAGGCTCAGCTCAGTTCCTATGGTTACCCTTTCCTGATCCCCCTGATTATCAGTGCTATCTCCCTCCTTAAATAGTGTTGGATTTATTTCTGTGTGTACATATTATATATACCTAGTAAAAGTAACCAGCTAGGTGGCCCAGTGGATAGAGCACTGGGCCTGGAATCAGGAAGTCCTAAGTTCAAATTCTGCCTCAGACCTTTACTAGCTGTGTGATCCCAGGAAAGTCACTTAACCTCTGTTTGCCTTAATCCACTAGAGAAGGAAATGACAAACCACTACAGTATCTTTGCCAAGAAAACCCCATGGACAGTAGTATGGTCCATGAGGTCACAAAGAGTCAGACACAACTGAACAGCAACAAGAAGTTGAAAGTAAGCACCCTGAGGGAAGGGAGATTGATTTTTGTTTCTATCCCCAGATCCTAGCACACAGTAAGTCTTAAATGTTTGTTGAACTTAATTGGATTTAATTTCCCATAGACCATGCAGAATGTCTTTACTTTCCAATAATGCATATAGACTTCACACCCCAAAGGTGTGAAGACTCCAGGCGTAAGATAGAGGCAAACCCCTTTATGATATCTGTGCATTAAGCCTCAAGGCACATCTTGAGACATCTTGAAATGGGCCAGCCACCTCTCTCCCTTTTCTCTTAGCAATAATTTCTATGTAAGTCTTACTTATCCTTCTATTACTCTGTTCTCCCTCCTCTCTGATAGAGCCCTGTTTACTCCAAACTGCATCAGGTAGCATTGTCTACTAAGCCAGGAAAAAAGGTACATTCAGTGGAACTTTAAAAGGGGAGTTACTCTGCCCTCTCCTACTTCATGAAGGCCATAGTATACAGACTGGGTTCAGTCATGGAGAGAGCCTGACCTCAAACAAAAAGTCAAACTCATTTTTCCATACTCCCAAAGCCCTAAGGGAAATTAGTTAAATTTTAGCCTTTTCTCATGTCTAGGGTCTCTGCAAAATGGAGGAGTAGAAAGCCAGAGTGATTTGGGTTTAAAGGCATAGTCAAGTAGTTCCATTTGAATCCTAGTGACTTTTATCAAAGCCTGGTTTTCCAGAACTATATTTTTAAAATCATAAATAAAAGCTACATGAGACAAAAAAGTTTTTTTCAAAAAAGTTTTTTCAAAAAAAATTGATAGAATAAATACAGAAGAAGAAAATCTAGCCCCCTAACCTCAAGATGCCTTGTGAAGTATAAGCATCAAAATTTATATTCCTTTGGACAGAGCACCCACATGTACGGGTATGACTCCCCACATGGACAGAGGGAAAAGAGGAGAAGGAAGAAGAGAAGTGAGAGGAGTGGGAGGTCAGTTAGCAAAGCAGTCAAGAGAGAACATTCTAGACATGAAGGACAGGCAGAGAAAATGCCCAGAGCAAAGAGATAGAGGTCTTGTTTATGGAACACCAAGACTCTAAATCAACGATCCTATGATTTAATTATATCCCTCTTCTGCTTAAAAAATATTTAATGGTTCCATATTGCCTACTGACTTCATTCAATCATTTATTCATTTAAGGCTCTTAATAATGTGGTGCCACTCTATCTTTCCAGCCAAATCTAATGGTATTCTGTACCATGTGCTTCACAATCCAATAAACTGGACTACTCTATAGCTAGGTGGCACAGTGAATAGAGTACTGGGCCTGGAGTCAGGAAGACTTGAGTTCACATCCAGCCTCAGATACTTACTAGCTGTGTGACCCTGGGCAAGTCACTTAACCTTGTTTGCCTTAGTTTCCTCATCTGTAAAATAAGCTGGAGAAGGAAGTAGCAAACCACTCTAGTGTCTTTACCAAGAAAATTCCAAATGGGGTAATGAAGACTTTGACACAACTGAAACAACTGAACAATAACATTCCATTTCTTCCAAACATGTATGGTACCTTCTTGACTCCAGTTCTGAAGCCTGGAAAACCTTTCATTCACAATTTGCCTGATGAATTCTTATGTGGTCTTTAACCTCAACTCATAATGCAACCATCTCCAAGAAGCCTTTCTCAATCAACCTTTGGTAACAACCCTTCCCCTCAAAACTTATGTAGCACTTTGTCTTGCACCCTTCTAATGTATTTATCATGTCACATCTGTGGTAATATACTGTCCCCAAGGTGAATGAGCAGCCCGTCACCCAATTCTCACTGGTGGCTCCAAGAAGCTATGGCATGCACAAAGGTCACACTCCAGTAAAATCATCTTGCCTAACAGGCTAAACCAGATTGAGGGTAACCAATAGGCTTCAGACCCATTGGTGAGTTAGGGGGATATCTACCCCACATGTGAAGACTTCCTCTAGCAGAATGAGAGGATGAGAACAGTTTGTTCCAATAGGCATGAAGATAGCAGAAGCAGGTACTGAGTAGAGTTTAGAGTTTGGTCAGACATCAAAAACACCAAGTTCATCCCAGGCAATCACCAGTTATCTTGGCTTTTGTCCTGCTACTGGACTTTGATGACTCTGGAAGAAGGAGTGAAGCTTACCACTTTGTGCAGCTGCCTCAATTTAATCCAATTCACGCTCAAGTCAAGACATCACTCCCTGATGTCATTTTTGGTCCTCTTTGAAAATGAAGGATGAACAACAGCAACGTCATCCCCACATTACACTACAACTTCCAGGAGGGCAGAGATCATGTCTAGTCTGAACATTATAACTCCTTCAATGTCTTAAACTGTCCTGTATATACAATAGGTGATTAATAAATGCTTGTTATATTTTATGTGTAATTTTTTGCAAGCAAGAAGAAAATTAATTTTTAAATATCCATTATGAACATAAGATAGAGATTCAAGGTAGCCTCATACTGTGAATAATTAACTCCCACTATAATCTCCAGAGGTTTGACCATTTTGTAGAATAACAAGTTTAATTGAAGAAGAAGAAAAGGTCATTTTAAAGTCTGGGCTGGTAAAGCCCAAAGCAGCAGGGGCTTGGAAACTACACAATGGCAAAAAAAAAAAAATGTCAGAGCCTCAGAGGACCTCTGCACATTTTGACTTGCAAGGAACATGAAAATTATATGTTATGCTTAAAATTATATTTTTTTCCTCTTAAAAAATTGCTACAGTGCTATAGCACTGATCTTACTTCACAGGAACAAGACTGGATGAGGTATAGACAGATTTGCTACAACACTAAAGTATGAAATGCAACTTCAGAGTAAGTGAAAAAGCTCTAAGTTTCCAAATAAGCAGCAACAAAACTGAACCTGGATAAAATAGAAGCAGTAATAACTCGAGGAGAATAGGTATAGCCAAAAAAAAAAGGATTGGGCTTATGGCTATCCACTCCTAACCGTTAACTTGCTGTGTAGCCTTAGAAAAGTCACATCTCTTCTCTGCACCTCGACTTCCTTGTTTCCTATAAAGTGAAGGGATTGGAGGAAATTGTTTCTGAGCTTTCTTCTAGCTCTGAAATCCTATGAGTATACCACTAATATGGTGGTAACAAATAGTCACTGTTTACCATGAGGGGAAAACAGAGGGACACTTCGATAAACATATCTTCTCAAACAAAACTCCTTTAAACTCAACAAACATTATTAACTATTAATTGTGTGCAAAGTATTGTGCCAGGCCCTAAGTGTACAAAGGCAAAAACAAGTCTCCCTCTTCAAGGAATTTATAATCTAATGATGGAGAAGGGCATTCTAGCTACACGAGTAAGTAAATATAAAGTACAGACAAAACAGTACAAAGTGATTTCAAGAGGGAACAAGTGTTAACTGGGGGATCAGGAAAAATCTCATGCAGGCTGTAGCAACCGAGTTATGCAATTCTACTGGGTAGAAATGAAGAGGGAATGAATTATAGATGTGAGAGGCCACACATACAGGGGCACATGGGGGAAAGAAGGAGTATCATAAACAGGTAACAGCTAGCAAATCGGTTTCAGTGGAAAAGGTATAGGAATGGGGTATAATGTGAAATAAGACTGAAAATGTACATGAGAGCCAAGTAGTAGAAGGCTTTAAATGTCAAGCTGAGGAGTTTGCATTTTATTCTAGAGGTGTTGTTTTTGTTGAGTGATTTCGCTTGTGTACAACTCTTCATGACTCCTTTGGGGGTTTTCTTGGCAAAATGGTTTGCCGGCTCATTTTACAGATGAGGAAACTAAGGCAAACAAGGGTAAGTGAATTGATGAGAATCACACAGCTAGTAAGTATCTGAGGCCAGCTTTGAACTCAGGTCCTCCAGACTGCAAGGCCAGCACTCTATCTACTGTGTCAATTAAGTGCCCATTCTAGAGATAGTAGGGAGCTTTTGTAGGTGAGGCCTGACTCCAGTTAATCCAGCGATTCAAGTTTGGGATTGGAATGAAATGAGACATTCATATACCATCAAATAGTTAACACAAGGTTTTCTTAGTGATAGCATGAAAAGAATATCCAGCAAGACTATGGTGCTAATTCAGGTAGACACAAACTCAGAAGAAACTAGCTGGGCCTTAGTAGATTTCTACTGCTACAATACTTCAGTGATAAGATCTTATAGGTCTTCTAAAGCAGAAAAGTAGCACCCAGAATGCCCCAGTGCAAGAACCAAATTAAAATGCAATTGGATGCAATATTTAACAAAATAAATAAAAATGCAATACAACATGTTGTATAGTTGGTTTTCAGCTGTGTCTGATTCTTCATGACTCCTTGACTTCTCCTCCTAACTCCAGGGCCAATGCTCTACCCACTGTATCACCTACCTGCCCCTTGGGACACTCTATTCAAAGAATTTATTCCCAACCAAACCTGAGCAGAATACAATGGCTGCCCCACCTGGGTGGGGTCTGGATAGAGGAGGTTGCCTCAACCTTCAGAGAGAGATGATAAAAGAAAAAGGGGGAAAACAGAATCCTCCCAAATCATTGGTTATCAATAATCATTTCTCTCACAGATATTTGAAGCTTTACATGGTATCAATGAAAAGAAACCTAGTCCAGGCAAAAGAAAAACATAAAGAGAGATGGAACAAAGTGAGCTCTGTGATGGTCTCCTGAAAGAGAACAGTACCAGGGTGACTGAATATAGATAACAAAGATTAGACATCTTAGTCTTGGCTTCCTCTTTAGAAAGAACTCAGTCTCAGATATGTGGTGGATGGTATTGGAAGATGTTTGCAATAAATCTCCCTATACAAAGTAATGTCTGTGAGCAGATGTAGAAGCAGGAATATCAGGGTCATAGCACAAATGATGACACTTTTACCATCATCATGGATCAAGCTCATCTATACTAAGAACTCATTGTTCTATTGCATACAGCATGGCCTGGTGCCAGGGTCAATACTGAGACTTGCCCAATGCCTACCACCATCCCTTCAGCATTAATTTACTGGCCAGGATATCCCTCCCTTTGATGAGTTTGGGGAGAATAATACCAAATCTCTGCCCTTTTTCAGGTTTCTAAGGAGGAGCTTCCCCATTTTTATTATGAACACAACAAAAGTAATGTGACTTTTTTCCATAAAAATAGTCATTATAAGGATAGTTAAGAGGCTTAGAGTTACGTTAATATCAATGCAAGGCTATGAGATCTGTTTTTCAGAACTAGGGACAATTAAGATTGCCACAAAGGATAGTATCTGTTGATTACTTGGGTACATGTAGAATGCTGTGAGAAATGATGGAAGCAGTTTTGTTTCCACAGAATTGAAAGTATCCCTCTTCCCCCTCCTTCCCCCAGCTTTAGCAGACTATAAGTCAGGTGACTGATTAGAAACAGTTCTAATCAGAGCTATGATCTAGCAGAGACCAGGCTTCTGGTCCAGGGAAAGGTTAGAGGCTTGTATGTATGCTTAAACGAACCATTTGAGGAGGACATGATGTAAGCAGTCAGGGGGTTGCATCTGGCCAATGAAGAGCCTGGTGGGAGATTCAAATGGGGAATCGATAAAAGGACTGGCATCTGTCTGAGTCCTTGTACTCCCTTTATTCTGTTCAGGGGTCATACCCGTTTATTCAGAATGAATAAATGTTAAATATAATTAAAACATTCCTGGCTTCCCAACGAGTATTGTTTATTCCTAGACAACGTGAGTATATTTATAACAGATGCCTAGGTTCAACAGAATTCAAATTATATGAGGTGGTTATGTAAAATAAACTGCATCACATCATTTTTTCCTCTTTTTATTAATTTTTTTTATTTTTAGTTTATGACAGTTCCACAACTTTTTGAGTTCCAAATTTTCTACCCTTTCCTCCCCTCCCCCTTCCCCCCAAGACCGCATGGAATCTGATATATGTTCTACATATAATTTCGCATTAAACTTATTTACACAATAGTCAATGTGTAAAGAAGAATTATAACCAATGGAACGAATCATGAGAAAGAGGAAACGAAACCAAAAAAGAAAAGAAAAAGAAAAAGAGAGAGCAAATAGTTTGCCTCAATCTGCATTCAGACTCTGCAATTCTTTTTCTGGATATAGATATTCTTTCCATCATGAATCCTTTGGAGCTATCTTTGAATCGTGTATTGCTGAAAAGAGCCAAGTCTATCAAAGTTAGTCATCACAGAAGCAATACGTCTGTGGTTGTGTACAATGGTCTCCTGGTTCTGCTCCCCTCACTCAGCATTAGATCATGTAGGTCTTTCCAGGTTATTATGAATTCCGTATGTTCCTCATTTCTTATAGCACAATAGTATTTTATTACATTCATATACCACAACTTGTTTAGCCATTCCCCAATTCATGGGCATCCCCTTGATTTCTAATTCTTTGCTACCACAAAAAGAGCTGCTATAAATATTTTTGTACATATGGGTTCCTTTCCCACTTGTGTGATCTCTTTGAGATACAGCCCTAGAAGTGGTATTGCTGGGCCAAAGGGTATGAACATTTTTATAGCCCTTTGGGCTGTTAAACCTGAAAGCTGGTTGAAGGAGACAACAGACTAGGTGATAGAAAAATTCATATTGCTTATTTATTTATTCATTCATTCCCTTTAAACTTAGTGGATACATGCATGCATGGGGGCCAGACTAAGTCTGACTCTCCGAACAAAGAAATGAGTCAGCTTAAATACATTTTTTTTAGTCCCAACACAGCATCCTGCATTACATCACTTTTATGACCCCCATGTATGTTAATTATGATATAAGAAAAGGATTTTCCTTAATGGAATAGATTGTAAATACAACAAATCAGATAGTTGTCAAGGTGTCAATTGAAATTACAACCCAGGATCTCTGTGTTTAATTTGCCATTAACGTTCCATAATATAGTATATGCCCATAAAATATTAAGGTAAGGAAAAGTCACATAATTCAAGATAGTGTCTGGGGTCAAGGTTTTCACCCTTAATGGCCATGGACAGAGGAAAGGAATGCTCCATCTGGGTTTGTTGACATAAGATAGAGACATCTCTGAGCTTACTCAGAGAACAAAGAGACTGTTAGGATCAGGCTTTTCTTCTGGTTGATCAGTTCAGGCTCTGAGTCTTATTGAAATTACAAAAATGATATAAAATGGTATAAAGTGTTCCACAGGGCATAGTTCCAAGTTGCTCTCCAGAATGGCTGGATCAGTTCACAATTCCACCAACAATGTAACAGTGTTCCAATTTTCTCACATCCTCTCCAGAATTTATAATTTTCCTGTTTTGTCATGTTAGCCAATCTGACAGGAGACATGTGGTACCTAAGAGTTATTTTGATTTGCATTTCTCTAATCAATAGTGATTCAGAGCATTTTTTCGTGTGCCTGTAGATATCTTTAATTTCTTCCTCTGAAAACTGCCTATAAATATCCTTTGACCATTTCTCAGTTGGGGAATGTAAGAAATGGGAGGAGGAGTTTTGTTTCCATAGAACTAAAAGTGTGCTTCCCCGCCCTCCCCCACCCCAGCTTTAGCAGAGACCAGGCCTCAAGGTCAGTCAGGTGAGAGGTCAGAGGCTTGTGCATGTGCATGCTTTTGGAGAAGGCAGTGTGGGGAATTAGAGAGGCCAAACCCACTTGAACCAGTTCAAGCTTATCTAGGGTCTGGTCTTGGTCAAGAATCCAGGCCTACTGATTTGCATAATTTGCATATGTTAAAGAGGGAAAGTAGGGGAAGTAAAAGAATGTAGTTTAATCCTAAACTAAGAGGAGGAAAATGTAATTAACTTCACTTTTGCTTCTGTATCCTTATTATCCTGCCTATATAAACTGTATAACCTAGGAAAACTATGTAAAAAATAAAGATTGTAAACTAACCATAACTCTAGCAGGAGTGGAGGGAATGGTTACCCCTGCTCCTGCAGCTATATGACTGTGAGTGTTCCCGTGAGAACTACACCCGCTCTCTCGAGGAGTGTAACAAAATACCTTCCTCTGCCCACTCTGGTCTTGAGTTCTTTGGGTGAGAATGGGCAAATCACATGGATCTTCCTAAGATCAAGTGAAGAGAAGCAATAGGCAGCAGAAGCTTGCCGGGCTTACTCCGGGATCTTGTCTTGGGGTGTCCTGTGATCCCCACTGCGGTGTTAAGAGGGTTACCACTCTGGATTCCCTTGGGGAACCCTGTGGTCTGCACAGTCTTCTTAAGTGGACATCACTTAGGACTTCCAGCCCTGTCTCAGGAGCCTTGTGATCTTACCACCGTCCTAAGGGGCAATCACTTGGGTCCTCCTTAGGGTCTGACTCCTAGGAGGCCCTGTGATCCCCACAGATTAAGGGGGGGGGGCTACTACTTGGTCTTCCTCTGGGAGTTCTACGGTCTGTACAGCCTTCCCTAGGGATTATCACAGGGTTCTTCCTCAGGACTTTGGCCCTGCCTAGGAAGTCCAATGATCCCCAAAGTCGTGTGTTCTCACAATTTGGGGAAGTCCAGTGATCTCCAAAACCACGTTTCTCACAGGGAATTACTTGTATTCCTATAAATTTGGCTCAGTTCCTTGTATATTTTAGAGATGAGGCCTTCATCAGAGACACTGGTTGTAAAGATTTTCTCCCAATTTTCTGCTTCCTTCCTAATCTTTGTTGCATTGGCTTTGTTTATACAAAAACTTTTCAATTTAACATAATCAAAATTGTCTATTTTGCATTTTATAATGCTCTCTATCTCTTGTTGGGTCATGAATTCTTCCCTTTCCCATAAATCTGACAGGTAAACCATTCCTTGCTCTCCCAAATTGCTTACAGTATCAGCTTTTATTCCTAAATCACGAACCCATTTTGACTTTATGTTGGTATATGGTATAAGATACTGGTCTATGCCCAGTTTCGGCCATACCATTTCCCAATTTTCCTAGGAGTTTTTGTGAAATAGTGAATTCTTAGCCCAGAAGCTGGATTCTTTGGGTTTACCAAAGAGTAAGTAGATTGCTATAGTCATTGACTACAACTGCATCACATTATACAGGCAAAACAGCTTCTTCTTTATATTTAAGCCTATGTAGATTTAAATAGTTTTTTTCTATTAGTTTGATTCTCATGATTTTCTTCCCTATAAACATGAATCTCAAAATTTCATTTGATAAATAAGTTTTCACATAACAAGGTAAAACACTTCCAATGGAAGACTTTTTTCTATAAAGCCACAATCTGATGTTTGACGATATCACCAGCTGCGAAAAAAACATCTATTTGTACTCAATAAGTTACTGTAGCTAGTTTACTTACTACTAAGAAATAAATTTGCAGATATGCCTTCTGTATCTAAACTCATGTCAAGATAAGTACTTGACTACAACTACAGAAACCAATAGTTACCTAATGTGTTTTATATATCATAAAAAATTCCTGCATAATCTATTTATTTTGAATAAGAAATACAGTAAACAAACTCTATAATGTATACTCTGATTACTAAGAAATAAAAGTAAACTTTAGAAGACTATAAAGAAAAAATCAAGTCAAAAATATATTCCTTGGGCTAAAAACCATCTTCTTTATAACATTCATTTATAGCCTAAATCACAGCATGCCCCACCAATGCAAAGTAACCTAATATGCCAAACATGTGGACTAAATTTTTTGTCCAACATTTTAGGGAGGTCACTGGGTCCATAGTAATGAAATACTTGTTCCAAGATAATAATGAGCTTCTTTGCTTTCATTATATAAATGATTCCTGCTATATTACTTTAGAATCCTGTGATACAGATAGGTTTTTGTAAATAGAAACATTTTGTAGGAGACACTGAAGGGTAATTTCATAACAATTCAGTTTTCTTACTTAACAGATGGTTTACAATAATAGTTTTCCCAGAAGCTTTCCTATCATTCATCACTTAAACAACTATGTAGTCCAGTGGTGTAATGATAATCAGGGAGGAGCTTTTTGCTGTTCTTCTCTTAAGTGCCTTTAATGATTCTGACCTTTCTTTAAGTGAGGCAGGTAAAGTGGGATCTTTTTTGTCTTGAATGTTTCTCAGCACTAAGATAATGGGGAGTCGTTGATTGGAAATCATATATACTGCGGTACTAGGGATTAACCAACTTTCCCACACCCTAAATGGTATTTTTCACTGTTCTTTGTTTGAGTGCTTCTCAGCACTGAGGTAATCAAGTGCCCCAGGGCCCTGAGATGGGTATATAAGATCTGAGATTGGCATTTTGTTTTGGGGGTACACTCATTGAAAGAATGTGGGTGAGGAGACTCTGGCCAAGCCGTTGGAAACCCTCCCCCAACACAGATGGATAGATGCTGGTGCTTCTCTGGTAACTACGAATTGTGATTTGAATCAGACAAGGTCTGTTGATGTTTGTAATTTCTGTTTGTATTTGCCCAGAAGGTCAGGGGGCTGATCTTTTTCCCCTGAAGTAAGTGAATGATATACACATGTTTGATTAAACTGAGATTGTTAACCCCTTAAAGTTGCTTTCCTTATGTGGAACATTTTATACCGTTTTATAACATTTTTGTAATTTAAAAAGAGCCTGAACCTGGATTTCTTTGTTCTTTAAAGTTTGCTCAGAGAATATCTTTTCTCTGTCAACAAGGCCAGATCCAGCTGACCTAAGAATATTCTTTCCCCTGTTAACCATTAAGGGATGAGACCCTAATCCCGAGACAGACTACCTCGCTTAATATTCTACGGGTATATACTTTAACTGACCTTTGTCAACACTCTTGTCCTTACAAACCTATTCTATTAAGGAAAATCTTTGTCTTGTAGTTAAACATACATGGGGATCATAAAAGTGAGGTAACACAGACTTCTGGGTCTGCTAAAAATATGTATATAAGTTTTCTCGTTCCTTTGTTCAGGCAGTCAGACTTCATGTCTGACTCCATGCATACATGTATCCTCTAAATTTAAAGGGAATGAATAAATAAATAAGCAATATGAATTTTTTTCTATCACCTATCGTGTTGTTTCCTTCAATCAACTTTCAGGTTTAACACTTAGAAACGCAGATCAAAGAACCTGTGTTAGCAGTCCTTCTGTGATACTGATTGTTCTTGGTCTCACACAGCTACAGTAGCTGCTAGCCACATTGTTGCTACAACTGGAGAGATTAGATCAAGAATCAAGAGGACCCAAGATCAAATCTAACCTCAGATATTTACTAACTGTTTGACACTGAGCAAGACATTTAGGCTCTCCTTGAGTTCCTGACTTGGCTTCCATTGACTTACTAGATTACTTTTTAAACTTTGCCTGGAACCTCCCAAGTTCCTTGGTGGTAAAAATCCTGCCCATCCTCCAACTCTTCTATTTAAAAAATCAAGCTTCAGAGGGTAAAAATAGGATAAGCTTGAAGCTTTCTTACCTTCAGGGTACAATCCATAAAACTAAGAGTTCTATCTCTAGCTGCTAAACGATCACAGTTTACTTTCATTTTCTTCTTTTAAAAAAATTATTTCTTTTTATTTTGAACTTAACGAACACCAGAGTGATTATTTCCATGTACACAGTGGAACAGAAGAGGATTATACATGAAACAAAATCTCTATTATGTAGAACTTGCATTTCTTTTAAAGTATATGATAAAAAGGAAATGTAACTTTCAAAGCTATATTGCTTGTCTGTGATCCCTTCTGGCCTTCCTTCTGTTCTCTTCTGTGTATTGCCTTTTTTTCCTAGAAGCTGGATTTAGGAATTTATTAGGATTTACACCTGTCATTTTTCAAAACTTTCAGACATTCAACTACATAGAGATAAGTATGCAAAAAAAGCATAACAACTAAAACATTTTTTAACATTTCAAATTGGTAAATCATCTGAAATGTCAAGCTATTCAGTCATTAGAATATTTTGCTATGGCAGCCATATAATCTTTAATTTCAGTTGGAATTCTTAATCCTAAAACCTGATTCATTGCAGATACCAACTTCTATGTTATTTGCCCTTCAAAACTTTCCTTTAATGTTAGCATGGCTATATGAATAGCATCTTCTAGCTCTAGGTCTTCATTGAATTTTTTCTCAAGGAAAGTTTTCTCTGTTACATAATACTTTTCCATTGCTGCAGCTTTCTAATCAAAGTAAGCTCCAAATGGATCAGATTGAAACAAATAAGGTCACCCCTCATTCCAACTACAAATGAGCAGTGATACTCCAAACAGATGCATGACTACTGACTGTAGGTACTTGTGCATCACTGAAGTGACTCTGCACCAGCTGAAGCATAGGGATGTGATCATGGTACACCAGGTAGTTGGGGTCTGGGGCCCATGCCGCTCTAGATCAGGACCATGTGCTTGTTGATTGGCCTTACCTTGTAGATATTCCTTTCATCATATAGAATGGTTTTCTGGTTTTTGGTCAACATCATATCATTGATGGCCTTAATTCCAACGGAAGAGGCTCCTCTAGCTACTGCTGTCAAGGCATACTCAATGTGAACAAATTGACCAAAAGGACTGAAGACAGTCAATGAGAAGCTATAGCTGCATTCCTGCCATCTTCCCCAACTACAGGGGAACTTTGACCTGGTTACTCTTCTGTACACTTTCAAAAAGGGCCTCAGTAACTCTCTTTTGTTTCTTTTCTTTTCCAAACTTATCCCTAGCACTTTTTCTTTTCTAGATTTTCCCCCAATTGGAAAAAAAAAAAGAAAGGAAGGAAGTAATTGCAAACAAAGTAAGACTTTTTGCTGTTTTTTCTTTTGGAGTGCTCAGCACTAAGGCAATCAAGTGCCTTTGACTGAGTCTTGCCTTTGTTTGAATCAAGAGTCTTTGATTGAATCAAGAGTCAGTGATTGAAAACAGTACATATACTCTGAGGTTAGCATTTTGCTTTGGGGGCTCACTCATTGGAAGAGTGTTTGTGTGATTTGAACAGACAAGAATCTGGGTAGCTGTTAAGGAGCCCTCCAGCTTTGAAAACCCAGATGTTGATGCTTCTCTCTCTGGTATCTATGTATGTATTGCTACGGACAGATGGCTAGAAGCCCTGTCTGCTGATTTGTGTTATTTGCTCCGTTTATATAATTTCTGCTTGTAATTTCTGTTTGTGTTTTCTCTGAAGTTCAGGGTGCTGACTTTTTCCCCTGAACTAAGTGAATGATATATGTATGTTTAATTAAAGTGAGATTGTAAACCCCTTAAAGTTGTTTTCCTTAGAAAAGCAGATCAAAGAACCTGTGCTAGCAGCCCTCCTGTGTGCTGGTGTTATTGGCCTTACACTTCCACAGCAGCTGCTAGCAGTGTTGGTGTTACAGGAAGAAAGGAAGGGAGGAAGGAAAGAAGGAAGGAAGGAAGGAAGGAAGGAAGGAAGGAAGGAAGGAAGGAAGGAAGGAAGAAGGGAGGAAGGAAGAAACAATGAACAACAAAGACCTTGTGTGTGTTTATGGCTATGTATGTATGTACATACATACATATATATGTACATGTGTACATATATACACAGTCAAGCAAAATAAATTCCCACATTGATCTTGTCCAAAAATGTATATCTCATTCTATATTTTGAGTTCATTACCTCTCTGTCAAGATTTGGGTAGCATACTTCATCATCATTCTTCTGAAATGGTGGTTCATTATTACTTTGATCAGAGTTCTGAAGTCTTTCAACATTTTTCTTTATAATGTTTTTATAGCACAAGTTATTCTGGTTCTACTGACTTCATTCTATATCATTTCATATAAGTCTTCCCCAATTTCTCTGACACTATCACTTCTGCCATTTCTTATGGCACAATAATAGTCCATTACATTTGTAAACTATAATTCACTTAGGGGCATCCTTTTAGCTTCCAGTTTCTTGCTGCTATAAAAAGTTCTATATTTTTGTAACTATAGGTTCTTTCCCTCTTTCCTGAAAATCTTTTGGTAATTACTTTCATTTTCCTTATATTGATGATCCAGCTTTTCTAGGACAATTCACAATAATCACAATAATGAATCACTATCAGCCAGAGGATAAAGATGGCAGAATAAAAGAAAATATTACAGTTCAGCTCTCTCCCACCATCAAACAATGACCTGATTACCATATAATACATGACCCAAAAGAAGATGCAATTCTTTCTTCAAGTTGAATAGTGTTTTCACATAATACAATAATTAATCATTATAATTTCATGAATGTCTTATTGCATAATGTGGAATAATTACTCCTTTCATGATGGACAGCAGTTAGAAAATGACTTTTATGGTGAGCGTTGCTAGATGGACAGACTTTCCTGGGTCTGCTCAATTTCATGTAAGTGTTTTCATTCAGTACAAAGAGGATATGAGGAAATGATGTTGGTTTTGAAGGAAAAACATGTCAAAGCAACAAGCATTTATTAAACACCTACTGTATGCCAGACATTGTGCTAAACACTTACTCTCAAGGAACTCACAGTCTAATTGGAGAGAAACCAGGCAAACCTTTTATAAAGGTTTATAGGAGGTTTATAAAGGTATATAGGATTAAGTGGGACCAAGAAAGACTTCCGGAAGAAGGTGGGATTTTAGCTGGAACTTGATGGAAGCCAGGTAAAGTACATGCTTGTTCTGAAACACGTTTTCCATCCAACTTATCTTATAACAAAGGCAGTGAACATAATGTAGATGACTGAGGACAGGCTGGGTTCAAGTACTTGCTCTATAAACTGCTAACTCTATTACCTTTTCAAGTCATTTAATTTCTTCAAACCTCATTCCAAATCTATAAAAATGGAGAGGATAAAGCTAGCATTACTTACATCAACAGGGTTGTTGTGAGGAAAGCATTTTTAAACCACATAGCATTCACTCCCCTGCCCTATTTCTACAAAGGATAAAATAGGTCAAGAAACACATTATGGAACTGGTCTGAGTAAATTGAAAAGGTTGCATTTGGGGAAAAGTTAAGTAAAGTGTTTCATTTTTCTTTAAAACAACCTAACAGTATTACTTACTTACATTTAACATTCTAATGGCTAGAAGGTTAACTTTCTGGAACAGCAAGAATGACACCTATTCACCTATTACCAATTCCAGTGAACTCTGACCATCTTGTCACAGCTATTTAAGGAAGCTCTTGCTCATAACGTCAAACCTTAGTCCTCTCATTCAGGGAGAAAAGTAAAGTAGAATTTATCAAAATACCAAAAGCTCTAAAGGCATCGCAGAGTAACAAACCCAACATAGGGCCCAGGGGAGAGCAAATGACAAGTTATCTGAAAGAGAGGCAGTATGTGGAAAAGACAGAGGCCAATGGGTATCAGACAACTTCCACGGCAAATCCACTTTACTGGAAATAGTAACTAAATCATAGATATAGCTGAGAAATAAACAAGAATAACCTATGACCCAGAAAGCCCAGTTCTGGATTTGCACAGCCTGAGTTCAATCTGGGAGATTTTGCACAAAATTCTATCTTTGACTTGTGCCCACCCCTAGGTTTCCCCCAGGGACCTCAGAATATAGTTTGTGTTAAGGTTTCTGCAAAGGCAAATGCTCAGCCTGCAATATATTTCAAATACAGTGTAGTCTTTATTTTACCTTATGGAAAATATAAAACAGTACAAAGGACTCACAGGAACCTATAAATTATCAATACAATTCTCTCCTCTTTGGTGAATCCTACTTCCCTTCCCCACTTACTACCCTTCACATAGTCCCTTAGTTTCATAATACTATCTAAAGATTTGAACTCTCCCTGGAAGAAAAATTAAAGTGGGGCTCCTAGAGTCAGCCCTGTACCTTGTGGTAAGGGCCACACCTTCAGCTCCTTAAGGAATTTGGCACTCAGTACCACTGGAGTGGCAGCCCACTTGTCACTCGACCTACACATTTTAAATAACTCATAGTTGTAGTTTCAGATAAATTTGCTCCCCCACATTAGTGCCTTAATGCTTCTCTAGCTCTAGAATGCTTTGTTTGCTTCTCTTATCTATGGAATTCTCATGCTATATAAGGATCTCTGTTTCTCTCCATGGGCATTCCCCCTTCTGGGACCTGGAACTGTGGACACTTTTTCAGTATGCTGACATGGCAGGGACTGTTGCCTCACTCTCCCAGAACAAAGCTAGCCACATATCCCTTCAGGATTCTAGAGATAACCGTGAGGTGTTGGAGTCTCTTTTTCTTAATGCTAACAGCACATTCCAGTGTGTTCTCCCCCACACCACCATCACCATTGCTAGCTACCAGTTACTAATGCCCCAGTTCCTTTAACTAATTAACATAAATTCTTTTACAAATGGATATTTACTTCAAAAATATAGTAAGAACAGAAGTATAAACAATTTCTCCCAATACCTAAGGGAACTCTTCACTATATCACTTTGGTTTCTAGGGAAAATGAGCTCAGATTTAATATAGTTCCTAAATAGCACTTGGCCCCACCAAGTTCAGGTCCAAATGCAACACTTCTGCTGGATGAACCCTTGGCTCAGCTACCACTGAGGTAGGCTCTCCCCCCACCACAACCACCCCTGTTCATCTACATAGTCAATAAAAGAGGTTCCTCATTATAGAATGGGAAGCAGACCACAACCAGTTGCAGAATATCTATGCTTTCTCCAGAGTCCAGATGGGGATTGTTCCAGCCAAGCACTCTGCATATGCTCACAAGGACTGAGATAACTGGCCAGTCCTCCCTTACATTCACCATGCACTCCCAGCCTCATGCAAGTTCAAAATAAAAGAGGGTCACTACCTCATTACACTTAGATTCAAGGATTGTCACCACTCCACAACTGCCCTGATTTCTGCTACCTCCTAGGCAAGAAACTTTGCTACAGCCCCTCGACAGATGAGTCCAGAAACTCAGGATCCAGAAACCACAAATCCTCCACCATGATGACCCCAACTACTGCTATGGTCTCAAGCTGAGAGGATCTGCTATTCATTGCTGGAGCTAGGGCTGGAGAGATAGGTGGAGGAACATTCTAATAGGTAGACATTACCCCACAAGAGTCACTCTACTCTCAGGTCAGTGGCTAGGTCTCTGTATCTTTTTTATTATTAGTGTAGTGAGGATGTCTCCCACATGTATCATGAAGATGTCCTTGTGTGGCTTGAAGGGAGACAGAATATAAATTTCTAGCCTCTTCTCACCCTAACCTTCTGCAAAGGAGACTATAATTCCTTTTGGAAAAGGAAGCAGGTGTTTGGGGCCAAAAGCTTGGCCACTCTTGCTCTCCTCAAAGAGAAGAGGGTACATGGGTAGAATTATTATCTATCTGCTCCCTCAAATATTGTTAGTCTAGGGAACATAGTTTTCAGGTTTACACTAAAACTCTGATCACTGTTTATTAATGGGGAAGGAAGGTCCCGGGCTCCCTTCCCACCAAATACCAGTTCCACAATGAACACACATACAAGTAGAGAAAAACATTTATCCAAGTCATATGCAAAACAGAAATCAGAGAAAGTACACATAGGAGAATATATACTAGACAATGCAGAATAAAGGAGTTCTCCTATTGGGAGTGAAATGACTCAGCTCAAGGAAGAAACAGAGACAGGGACAGGAAGAGAGAGAGAGAGAGAGAGAATCACAGATTTCACCCAAGGGACATTCTCAAAAGTCTCTGGTGTAACAAGCTGGGCATAGGAACATAATGAGACTATCAGTTCCTCTCATGTTAGCTTCTTCTCTTCAGCAACCTGAAGTGAGGTTGGCATCAATCACCTTCTCTCTCAAAGTTATAAATCAGAAGCACCCAAAGTGACTAGAGAGCCCAAAGTGACTGGAGAGCCCAAAGTGACTGAAAAGCCTTGAATAAAGTCTGTAGGGGGGCAGAGCCATCCTCTCTCCTGCTTTTGCCAACTCTGCCCCACCTCTCACAAAGGTATGAGGCATTGATCTCCACCAATGAGAAGAGAGTTCCATGACTATGGGCTTTGGGACTTGGGCTATATTTGGTTTGTCTTTTGTTGGGACAGATTTCACAGGAGTTCAGAGTTCAGAAAACTACAGCCTGATGGTCAAAACTGGCTTTTTTTTTTTTTTTTTTTTTTGCTGCCCACAAGCTAAGAATTTTTTTTTTTATTTTTAAAATACAATAAAATTATATTTTAAAAATGTAAGAAACCGTCTTAGCTCACTGAGCTATACTATTGGATTTGGTCTAAAGGCTCTTTTGGGAGGGATTAACCTAATCGAATTATCCCCAATTATTCCTATACTCAAGTAATTAATAAGGATGTTCCCATATATCAAAGAGACATAATTAAAGTCCTAACCAAAAGCCTCATCTTTTACTATGTAAATTGCCCAGGTTTGCCCTTGGTCACACCCTTTGCTCACATTTTAATTTTGTTGTATCTGCCTGAATAACAATTGAAAAGAAAGCTTTGTAGATTATTTTCTCCTTTCTTCCCTTCTTGCTCTGATAGCTCTCCCTGTAGAATACAGATAATTAGTGACCACCTATAGTTGGGAGAAT